>NC_058404.1:13524205-13684136 GCF_002201575.2 Neomonachus schauinslandi
TAAAAAAGTATATATATATATATATATATATATATATATATATATATATATATATATATATATATAGTGCAATATTATTCAACCACAAAATATGAAGAAATCCTGGGGCACTAGGGTGGCTCAGTTGGTTAAGCCTCTGCCTTTGGCTCAGGGTCCTGGGATCGAGCCCCGCGTTGGGCTCCCTGCACAGTGGGGAGGCCAGCTTCTCCCTCTGCTGCTCCCTTTGGCTGTGCTCTCCTGCTCTCTCTCTGTCAAATCGGTGGAAACTATAATATTAGAGGATGGAGAGAGAGCTCAGAAATCCCCAGCATCTACAAGTGAACGAGGTGGATCTTCAGAAAGCTTCAGGAAGAAGTCAGTAGATACGAGTTCAGGGCAGAAAGCGAGAGGTGAATGTGGTGGCTCCATTCCAGTTAAAGACTTTGTCAAACTTCATGTCAAACTTCACGTGGCAAGGACTAAAGCCCCAAGTCCCAATACCCACAGGGGTTATGTTACAAGATTAAATGGGGCTTGCTCCGGCCAACTCTACACCGCACTGCTGAGCTCCCATCCATTGCTGCATGAAAGAATGCAGGCCCAGTGTTGCCAGATGCTTGGTTATTTTAAGAAACCATACAAAGCTAGATTTTTATGTAAAATATCCTTTAATAAATGTGTACAGCTATATTTTTTTTAATGTTCAAATGCCATATGGTCAAAGACCTGTCTATAGGTGAAATTTACTCTCAGATTTCTAATTTCTTCTGTCCCCCTCTGTGGTCTCCCTGATTCCCTCCTGATCCAAGTCATCAGACTCAGACTCCAAAAATCTATTCCCTTCCTTTGTATCATTGCCCTAAACAAGAGTCCCTTCATTACCTTTATGGTGGATTTTAAATGTTTTAGCCTTACACTCAAGTTTCTCTGTATAGTTCTCTTAGCCTCATTCAACGAAGTTTTCACCCTGCATTTCCCAATGGGAACCTGGGATCCCAATTGGAAATTATGTTTATTCCCCACCCCCAAGTGAGATTTGTTCATTACTGCATTCTTACCTTAGTTCTTAGTGTATCCTCTTTTTCCTTCTTATTTTGTTATAATCAGTTCCCTACAGATCATCTGATCCTTCCAGACCTCACTCACACTCCTGGACTCCCTTTCCTGATTAAGCTCTTCCTCTTTAATTACTCTTGCATGAAACTTCCGACATAGCTTTACTCAGCCCATATCTCATACAATTTTTGGTGTTTTATGGCTATCTCTCACATTCAACCTGGAGATTTTAACTCAGCAGTAAGCAAACCTCTTCTATAAAGAGCCAAACAGTAATTTTTTTTTTTTCATTTTGTGAGCCATGTGATTTCTGTCACAACTACCCAGCTCTGCTGTTGTGGTGGGAAAGCAGCCATAGACAAGATGTACATCAATAGATGTGACTATGTTCCCATAAAGCTTTCTTTACAATAATAGGTAGCTAGCTTTGGCCTGAGGTCTACAGTTTGCCAACGCCTAATCTACCTGGGCAAGGACTGTGTCTTAGTCTTGTTGTTACATAATAGATACTTAAATGTTTGTTAAAGAGTGAATCCTTCAAAACTCAATTCAAGTTTACTTCTTTTATAATCTTTCCTTGCCGCTCAAGGACACAGCAATATTTTTCTCTTCTGAACCTCTCAAGTACTGTTATCCAGATACTTCATGTGACTGTCATGCTCGCTGTGTGATAGTCACTTAATGCTGCTATGATGAGTGAGGGTTGATCTATATTATTTCTAGGGTCCTTTGTTCTAAAATTCTGAGTCAATCCATCATCTTGTGCTGCCACCTACTTGTGTATTTTTGTCTTTTCTTCTCCCTCACATAAATTATAAGCTTCTAGAGAATAAGACCTTATCCAATTTTTCTTAGGATTGCTAAAATGCCTAATATGGTGCTCTTGTCACTGTTCATTCATTTATTCATTCAACACATATTTTTAGATCAGTACGGTATGTGGTGCAGACACAAAATTAAGCAGAATGGAAAGAGTCCTTGTTCCCATCGAAGTCAAAGTCTAGTGAACTAATGATTGAAAGATCATAACTAAGATAAATGCTCTGAAACAAGGTGCATGGCTTTATAACAATATTTCATAAAGAAACTGAACAAATCCTGGGGTAAAGGCAGAATGAAGGGCAGGCAAGTTTTCCCTGGGGAAGTCATGCTTGAGTCGGGACTCATTCAGACAATATTTAGTCGGTGCCTGTTATATGTCAGGCACTGTTCAAAGTGCTGGGAATACAGCAGTGATCTAAACAGACAGAAGTCCCTGCCTTCTTTGAGCTTGTTTTCTAGTGGGATCTGAAGAATGAATAAAAATTGAATAGAACAGAAAGAAGGTTTGGAAGATATTCCAGAAAGAAGGAACAGCATGAACAAAAATTCTGGGTGGGAGGGAACATGGCACACCCCAGGAACTGCTGGGCAGCGCAGCTATTAACTCAGAAAGACTCAGCTACAGAGGCAGACAGAGGCCGGCCGAGGTGAGGTCACATAGGTAATATGACCATATAATTTATTCTCTAAAACACAACACTCCTGAGAGCAACAGAGGCACTCTTAATCATTACAACAAGCAAAAACTGGTATGGTTCCAGACAACTGGGAGGTATTGATATCCTACTCATAGGTCACATGAAGATTTTTACATGACCACAATACATTTTTTAAAAAGATCACTTGATTCCTGTGGATAACTGATTTGAGGAGGAACGGTATCACTGTGGGGAAGCCAACTGCTATGTCATTGCAGAAATCCAAGCAATAGGTGAGTGTGGCTGGAGCTAGGCAGTGAGTAGCAGTGGGAATGGAGAGAAATCAACTTTGTAGGTATTTAGGAGGTATTACTCTCCTCTTTATATATATATAAAACTTGTTAAAGTTTTAACAAAACTTTGTTGATAGTCATTATTTGTTGTAGAAACGAATGGAGGAAAAGGTGTGGTGGTGGGGAGGAATCGGAAGGTTGTATTAGAAAGAAATTTAGGCACTGAGACCTACTCTTAGCATCAGCGTCTAAGCCCCCAGGGAGTGTCACAAACGCTGATCTTGATGAATCTGGAGACTGCGATGAGCACCACCACTTCCATTAGTGATTATTATTAGTGAGAGTTATTACTGAGGCTTTGATACTGGAGAAAAATGGATAGAGCTAAGTGTTCCCACTGGACAACGAGTACCCATGCATGCTTTCATCACAACTGCACACAGAGTTCATATTCTTTGAAGAAAACTGGAGACCTTAGCAGCTTTTGTGGCTCAAGACAAAGACTGAAGAGCAAGGCTAAGGATGTGGAGGGTGGTTAAGTACCGAAGGTTCAACCCTCGGTGCTAGAATGTCAGGGTCAAGAGTAAAATGTAATAGGAAATGACAACCGGACCAGCAAATAAGAGAGCCAGAGCCGTGATATGTGGACATTGATGTCTCAGAGACATTTAGCTGAAATACTCAACCAAAGCTATATTTGGGAGCTGAGTTTAATACATAATTCAAAAGCCACCTTAACTCACTGCAGTTTTAAATGAGATGTTGAAATGGTTGTCCGTTAATAGTGCAGAGTGACTCTTCATGCGTCATTTCTCCGGCCAGTGTGGAGAGAATTCTGTTTAGTTCTCTGAGAGCTTTCAGTCAATCTGATTGCATCTGACCAGGGAGGCCTCAGTAAAGATGTCACTTCCTCCCTCTACCCTCAGGCACAGTCAGGGAGGAAAGCAAAAGAAACTTGAGTGACCCACGGCTCTCGACGGAAGGTCAAGAATCCTCCACCCCTTGCTTCCAAGGCTTCACACTACTTCATTCTTAGCCAATTATTTTATTCTGTTACCGACGAGTGCCCATTTACAATACTGTTATATGTAATATACCCCTTTTTCTTTCCATGCAAAAAATACTAAATGAAAAAAATAAGCTTGAATAGTGAGCATTTATGTGTGTCCATGCGCTGTACTTGTTCTTGCAATATCCTCCCGATCCCCTCGCACCTCTGGAAAACCGCCACTTTGAAACTCTCTTGAAATAAAGATGTGACAATAGTTCTACCTGAGACCAGATGTGAAATTCAGATTGAGGCTGTAAAGTGTTGTACCTTGACTGTTCTCAGAATCAAAATATTCAAGTACACAGCCATTTTAAAAGATGTTAAATATATTTCAAAACCTTGGAAGATGTTCACGATAAATTATTAAGTCAAATACTATATTATAAAAGAATATGCTCAGTGTGATTAAATTTTTAGTCTTCAAAGAGGTATAGAGAAGGGACTGAAGACTATAAAGTAAAATCCTAAAAGTAGTCACCTCTGGGTAGTGAAATTAGTAACAATTTTTACTCTCTTCTTTTGGATTCTCTCATCTAAATTTCTTACAATCACACACTACTTGTGTTACAAGAAAACATATATCTTAAGATATAGCACTCAATATTTATAAATATGCATGGGAGCCTCACCATAATGCCATCCAGTAGGTGAAACAGGACCATTACAAGGCCAATTTAGTGTAATGACTGAGAACATTGACTCCGAAATTGGGCTGCCTTGCATTGCCTCCTTTGGTAATTTAATTAATCTCATGGTGCCCCAGGTGTCCCATTTATAAAACAGGGATCCTAATAGTTGCTTACTCTAGAGTCGTTACCCAAATAGATGAAAAACGTGCTTATAAATTCTTTGTATATAGTAAGCTCCCAATAAACATTAGTTAACCTCACTAGGACTTAAAGTTATATTCATCTTCAATAGGTGTCAAAAAGGTTCTACACTGGTGTGTTGCATTTTTTGGACAAAAAGTAATTTAAAGAAGGCAGGCTCCAGGGAAGACTGATGCCAAACACATTGTAAAAGCAGTGGTTTATGGGAATCGTTAGCCAGAGGGACCTGCATTCCTTGCCCCTTGCATGCAATTATCTCTAAGCCTTCTTGATACTTTTAAGTAGCTCTGGCTGCCCACAGACTCTTGATCCATCCAGTGCAGAAATTCCAGCACTCAACCCAGTGCAGAAATTCCAGCACTCAACCCGGAAAGCACGTTTTTCCATGCCTGATTTTTTAAGGTCACTCTACCCTGAACTAGGGCCTCTATTTTTGGACTGTCCTTGATGACTTCAAGGACAGTAACTGATAAAAACAAAACCTTATTGGCTCTGTCATTTTGTTGGAACGAAAGAGAGTTTGGGGTAAATCTATATTTGTGGAAACATAATTTCATAGGTTTTTTTAGGGCTATGTTCAAAAACAAATATATTCACTGAAAATTTCCGAAGCACAGTTAGATAATTTCCCCCCTTTCGTATCTGACTGGAAAAGTGTGGGAGGTGCATCTGAGTTTGGAGCTGGTCCGGCAAATCTTGTCTTTGACCTCCAATGAAATATACAGCAGTTACTGGCCAGTCTTACTAACAAGGACTCCTGAATGCCACAGACTCAACAGCTGGACATTGACAGCCTCCAAATATACAACAGTTGGATGGGAACGTGATATTCTGTGTGTTTTCGATGCCAAGGGCACACAGGAACCTATGTTTTTCAAGAGATTCTAAAGCATAAACATGCCCATGAATATACAGTACTCAACCCACTTCATTCTGACTAAACTTAATGGACTTTATTATGGTGAATTTTATGCGGATTTTGTGCAATAGAGAAAAAAATTTCTACTTCTTGACAACGTAATATACTAGACCCGTTCTCTTTTTTTTGAGATGTCAAATACCTACTTTATTATAGTGAGAAAGTGACAGTCAATTTAAATCAGAATTTATGGAGAACATTAGGAGCTGGAAGGACTTTGGCTAATCACTATAATGTCCCCAACAAATGGTAAATGAAAGCATAAGGAAATTGAGTTAACACAAGTTAAAAGTTCACATACTTATGGAATTATATTAGAAGACCTACAACTTAATTAAATTATCTGAAACTGCTCATTTAGCATCTATTGTACTAGTGAACATCTATGCAATTTTACTGTTAGATATATATTAAGTAATAAGTTTGGATTGGGTCAAATTGGGAGAACCCTAATGAGGCAGAACAGGGGAAAGTTTAATCCATCATGAAACATCATTCTGAATCTTTATATTGAATATTATTATGCAGAGATTTTCCTAGTTAGCTGCTTACTCTCTTATATCTATCACTCTGACATTATGAATAATTGAAAAATCAAACAAGAATTTGGTACATGAAAAAAAAATAATCTGATGGAGAAGAAATGTGTTATTGATCACCTAATCTTTTATTTTTTTAAGTCTTGTATTTGCTTTATTAACTATAGAAGCTCAAGAAGTGGTGAATGTGTGCAATTTAAAAATTAAAGACATAGTTAACAGATTTTACACCGACGATAATTTGGTGAGATGCAGAAGACAGAAATTTTCATATAAAATCACATAATTAATATTTGATCCTCAACTCTGAATTCGTTTCAGGCTGGTAAATTCTTTTGTTGTTGTTTTTAGAAGTATTTTTTGGAGTACAGTTGACATAATGTTTCAGGTGTAGGACTTAATGATTCAACAACTCTGTATGTTTTGCTAGGCTCACCACAAGTGTAGCTGCCATCTGTCACCATGGAACGCGGTTACGATTCTTAAATCCAAGGGACTATGCTATAGAATTGTTAATTTCAAAACACTTTTAAGACACAGTGCAGGATATTCAATAATGGAATAGATGTGGCATTTCTTTCTCGTATGGCTACTAACTTAACTTTGTTGAGAAGAGTAGAAAGCCTTCATTACTGAGGTTTACCACAAATTACAAGTGTATGGCTTTTTCTGAGGAGATTCTCAGTAAACCCAGAATGCCAAGGCAGCTGGGAAGCTTGTGCGCAATTGAAGAAATGTGACCTTTAATTCAATCTTTCATAAACAATTTAGTTGGAGAACCGTACATATTTTTTTTTGAGTCCTAAGACGTTTGGGGGAAATTCTGCCATATTTTGTTTCTTTTCTGATGCAACTCTAGGTAGAGGATAAATTAATTGCCATAATACTTGGTAACATATACATGCACACACTAAGAAATGAATAAGAAAAAATATGGTCTCCCGCAGACTTGTTTCTAGCTGCTTGCTGGGGGAAAAAAATAAGCTGCCTCCTCTCCACTGCATTTAGAGAATTAATTCTCATATGAAATGAAAGGTCCCGTCCAATCCTATTTCACGGTAGCTTTGAGCGCTTGACTGTACCAAAGCAAAGGGCATTATTTGATTGCTCACTGTTGACATCACTTTACACCAGAAGGTGGCAATTGTTTTAATAATCACGCTAACAAATCTGTTTTGCCTTCAGATTAGATTTTTAGAGATAACGTTCACTTGGTTCTTGTCAAGAAGATGCCTTTTAAAAGTAGTGTTCGGTCGTAGGTTTATTTTCTTAAGATCGTTGTTCCGCTCCCACTAACTGCCTAAAAATATTGTACCTCTTTTAGGACAATAAAAGCTGCAAAATATCTGTATTTCTCCTTATTAAACCTTGCTTTTTTCACCTGGAACAATTAAAAGAATGCCGCTCAAGGTGATCACCTAGTGAAGTGATATCGTGATAAAGTTAAAGTATAGAGTAGCAATAAATAACATGAAGAATGCACTGCATTTCTCACAAGGAAAACTGGTGAAGAATTTCTTCAGTTGACCATGGCATCTGCGAAGTGTAGTATACTAATAAGATTTATGTCAATACACAATGAAAAATCGTTCACATATAAATCACACGGCATTTATGCCTAACTTACCTCTCAAGGTGGCAAAATCCCATAAATTCCTCAATTAAAACTGAGTGGAAGATAAAAGCCTTCTCGAAGCTCAGCGGTTCACAAAAAGCCCATCAGCCTCCTTCCCGGTAGGACAGAATGCACAGAAGCATCCAAAATACCAATACACCCTTAACTGCCTGAGGATTTATCTCCTAAGACAATTTTCCAAAATCTGTCATCCGAACACTGCTGTCCATAATGAGGGAGGAAGAGGAAGGGGTAGAGACCCGTAGGCTCTGTGAAACCGCAGGATTCTTTCCAGATGGTCTTTTTCCCCAGCTTAGGTTACCTACATGACAAAAGAAGAGGAGGCCAGGGGTGAGCACTCCTTTTTTGTAAAACTGAGAACTCCAGACATTTGTCATCCAGAAAAAATGCCTGCCTCTCAGCAGGATGGATTTTGTAAAATTTTTCTCACTGCCTTTCTCTAATTGGGCTTCCTCGACTTTTCATACATCCGTTCCCCCCACAAGCCCACAAAAGCCAAAGTTCTCCCACACCTAGTCACCAGTGGCAGGACCACAAATCACGCAGAATTGCAAAGAATTTTTTCACATTATGCAATTAACGCCTATAATGTAGAAAAACATTTTATAATATATAACATATTAAAGCAATAGGACATAGCATGTCAGATTGCTCATTAGTAAATTCTAATAATGGCTGACATAAAAATGTAACTATCTATTAATATTTTTTCCTCAATTTATGTTTAAAAGAAAAATATTGCAATGTCTTTTAGTATCCGTGCAATAACCATGTAGGGATTTATTATACCAAAATGATCTGGCATGCCTAAACTAGCGTGAGCAATATGAAAATTTAAAGATAGCTGAGTGCCCATTCTTTAGTTTTACTAAAATAATGAAAAACATATATTATTTGCACTTACAAAACATGTAAATACTAATTCAAACGAAGCATCTATTTTGCACATATTGCATTCTTCTACTTAGTATTAAAAACCATTTCTCTTTTTATGCTTTGCTTGCTTTTATCCCTTAAAAGTAACAAGAAATATGAATCTTGAAAATCATCCCCCAACCCTTTCTAACCACTGTCATATTTAGCAAACTTTTCTCTTGAACTTCGAGGAATTACTCTGAATTGAAATGTGTAATCTAAATAATAGCTTATAAGTTTGAATAGCATAAGTGGCTTCTAAATAGTTGTTCTTCCTTCAAAATGGGTTGGCATCAAAAGTTAAGGTGGTTGAGGGGTACCTGGCTGGCTCAGTCAGTAGAGCATGTGACTTAATCTCAGGGTCGTGAGTTCTAGCCCCAGGCTGGGTATAGCGCCTACTTAAAAAAAAAAAAAAACTGAAAAAAAAAATGTTAAGGTGGTTGGGGGGGTTGTTTATTTGGGGAGAAACACATAGATGTAAGTATTAAACTATTAAAATGAGACATAGAGCAAGAATTGTCTTTTGGCTGACCCTGACTCAGGCCTCTCAGAAAAGTCTTCTCTGGAGTCACATACAGACTGTGACGCACCTAAACAGGACATCTCCCAGACACCACACACACACACACACACACCTCCTCAGGGCCCCAACCCTGCAGGATGCTAGTGAAGACACCATTACCCAAGGATTAACATTTGCAAATTCTAAAAATCTCTTAATATTAAAAAGAAAAGAAGAAGGGGAGAGAAAAATTTGCTACCTTCCATGTTTCTTCTTCTTTGTGCATGAGTATACTTGCCGTCACGCACACCCCTTTAATACTGCATGAAACAACAGCAAAGCAGCCCTGGTTGAGGAAGAAAACTGGGAAGATCTGAAATATATTCATTAGTTGTCTTTCAAATTCATTTTATGTGCTTATAGGATGGTGTTTTCTCTTAGTTTTGGTTGTTGGGTTTTTGTTTTATCTTGGGTTTGTTTATTTGGTTGGTCGGTTTTTTTCTGGCATCACCTAGGTTTGAGTGTGCTGTTGAGTAAGGAAGGTTGAGTGGTAGATTACAGGTAAGGTACAGCAATAAAGCACAGTAGGATTAGGTTATAGTTGCAAAAACCTTCTTACTCGCTTGCTTTGTTTTGGGTCTGAGCACTCTCAGAGATAAATTAAGATACATCTTCTAAATATAAAGACCGCTGCACTGAAAGGCAGAAGGTCTTGGAAGTTACCAACTTGGCCAGTTACTCACTGAGTATTTGTGAACAAGTCATACAACCTCTGTAGGCCTTGGTTCTTTATTTCTAAGATTATTCTAATATTGTAAGTGAATATTTTGAGTTCTACCCAAGTGTATTTGGTCCAAGGAAGAAATATAACACAATTTTTTTCTTTAACTTGTGTTTCACAAAGAAATTCAGGACAGAATTGTTAAACTGTCATGGATAGAGTCATGAATCCTCTAGCGGGTCACTCAGATACATTCCAAATTTTCTCATGTCCACAGGACGTTCGTGCTCGTGGGCTACAGGGTTATAGCTCCCATGAGTGAATTCAAAGAATACAAATGAAAATGCACGATTTTTAAAACTGCTTATTTTATGCTGATTTACGAAATTAGTCCTGTAAGCTAAGTCTGTTTTCATTTAAGGATATTGTGGGTCAGTGCATGGGGAAATTGTTTAAAAATTTAAATAAGTACACTTTGGGGGAAACACACAAAACCATGACTGTCACCTGTTCATAACTGAAGGGAAATTCCTCTGCAATGGATAAAAATGAGGGCACATGATACAATATGAAACCATTTGGTGCTTGATGCCAATGAATATATAATAAGGAAGCCTCAGAACTATTTTTCTTATATTAAGCTTTTAGGCTATGTTGTGCCAACATGCACCAGTTGAAGAAAAGCATTAATATTAATGAAGGATGAAAGTCTGAGATTTAGTGACTGTCAGTGCCCGACCCTCACCTTACTTCCTTTCATGCTAAATCCATTAGTATAGATGGATCGACATTAATAAACAAGAAAGACAAAATAGCTCTCCATTCAAGGGACAGTTTTACTTGACCCTTGGTCTGCACTGCCCATCCATGGCCACAAGATGTTTGACCTATTCATTGTCATTTATTGATGGATTGATTGATTCTATGTACTTTAAGCCAATGTTTCCCTAGATACCTCACACTTCTTATACTTAAAAATGTATTAAAAAGTTAAAATCTCTGACAGGAAATGCTTCAAAAGTAAATTGAGGAAAGGGTCTGCCATTCATCTCTGTAACCCTCAGGAGCCTTATATACAGTTTTGCACAGTAATTTTTGCACAGTAGGTGCTCCATAAATGCTCACCGAATGGAACTGAACTGAATTGCATTGTCAGATTCTGAACCATTTCATATGATCTTCTTATCTCCTTTCTATCCCCCTGTAGTTATAGACACATACCTGAAGATATATGTGTATGTACACATTTCTAAAAATAATTTTACGGCAGCAAATCCGGACAAAACATATAGTGAATTTTTCTATAAGGAGCTGATGCTGAATACTTTAAACCTTATATTTACAAATGACTTTTGTTATGAATATGAAAATAACCATAGGGTTTTCTGGATCAGATGTAAGTTAAAACTCTATCTTATAGTTGAAAGGGAACATATAGATCATCTGACTTTATGGCTTTCAAAAAGTATTCCTTGTCACGTAGAGGTTTCTCCATGTACCTCAAAGACCATCAAGAGGCAAGAAGACAGATAAAGGGACACGGGCAGTGTTTAAGGCACTCAGGCTCTGTCTACCCCTTCAACAGAGAAAGTTAACTTCAGTGCATTTGATATAGTAATGCATTGGGCTTTTCTGTAAGAATGCATTTGAACATCAGTATCCACTGCTTTAAAAATATTAAAATTTTTAATATAAAGAGAAGGAGAAAGAGAGAGAACACCTCTCACCAACAAGTAAGCTTAGGCACAGAGACTTTAGATAGCTTTGTCAAGGTTACATCACATTGCTATGGAGTGTATGACTCATGACCAGAAATCAAGTCTCTTGGCTCCTGGTCCAGTCATAGCTTACCTAGGAAGCAAAAAAACAAAAAACAAAAACAAAAATAAAAATAAAGCAAAACAAAACGACAACAACAACAACAACAACAAAAAAGGCAAGAGAAAAATAGACATTCACAGATTAGCTGGGGCTACCCCAACATGAGTCTCTACAGCTATGACCACAGGAACTAAAAATCAACTAATAATCAACTAAGACAGTCACATTGACCTGCATTTCCTGCTAGTCACAACAGTTTGCAAGAGGCTAATGCCTAGTGAGACTTCATTGACTGTTTAAAAACTATGACTCTCTCATACTGCAAAACACAAAATTTTTCTGCTTCTTAACCCTATGGCTACTATGGCTACTAAAATATATATACAATCATTCAGTTACTTCAGGATGCTAGGATATTGTTTTACTTCATTCCATGATGTCCAAGATACAAAATTTTGCTTAATTTATAATTATACCCTTCAATTTGATACTACTTGTACATGAGGTTTTATTTTCATAAACCAGTATTATATTTATCTAGCGTCACACTATTTATTAAGAGTTTTTAGCCAAAGCTACCAAATATAAACTATATAATCTATATATATATATGTGCACACACACACACACACCATATATAGTATTAGTTATAAGTATCTTTGAGAAAAAAACAGTTTATTACTTCATAGTAAAAATTAATACTTTTAATATGCTATTGTATTTATAAAGGCAATTTTGACTCAGTCTATCTGATACTGGGCTACAACAACAAAAAAAAACCATTTTCATTATTAACCAACTGAAATCTCATTAGACTTTAAGATTTTCAGTATCTGAAGAATTATTTATTTGATGTTCAAGCTCATGCTTTTAAACTCAGAAATGCTCAATGACAATAAACTTGAAATCTTTATATAATATCTTAGGTTAATTCACATTTATCTAATGATTGCTTGAGGTGACTGGTAAAAAAAAAATACTTTTAAATAAAACACTACCCCCCATCCCTGGGAATATGTAAGGGTGTGCTTTTGCAATAGACAGCAAAAGCAGTAATGTTTAGCAACAGACCACCCCATAGTGGGAACCGCTTTCCAGCCTGCTTTTTGTCAGACCAACAGCTGTTCCATCAGTCAATTAGTGACCAGGGACAAAATGCATTTTTTTTAATCAATTAGCAGCCCCTCCAACTGAATAAAGATCCCTGGGTATGCTTTTCACCAACAAAAACAAGAGCTAAGAGTGAATAAAGCTGAGGAGATCATAAATTCTTGGAAGTACAGTCCTAAAACCTGAGAAAGCCATACAGAGGTTGGCAGGTCATACCGTGCCCTTGGCAGGACTCCAATAACTCATCCCAGGCAGGCAGACAAGAAATATATATATATTTATACACACACACACACACACACTCACTATATGTGTGTATATATATATATAGGGTGTGTGTGTGTCTGTGTGTTTATATTTTATGTTTGTGTGCCTCCATTCAGGGAATCGGATGACCATTAATTCTGATTAGCTGATTTTACCAACAACCTTCACTATAAGGAATCCATTGTTATTCAGTCTCTATTCCACATTCCGTGGCAGAAATGCAGTCAGGTGTCATTCTATGATGGATATATAGAATAGTTATTTATTACCTTCCAGAAAGTCATTCATAATTTTAGTATTAAACATCCTTTCTGCCTTCTTTAGAGAAATAATGACAGTTATTTACTCTTTCTTCTTAGGTTTTTATCTTCTGATCCCTTTGTCCTACTTCTAAAATAGCATGGTTATCCTAAATCTAATTGTCTTAGTATCATGGCTTGAGTATGTTAAGATGATTTAAGAGTACTGAGTTATAAAATTATAATTTCCCTTTGTGAGAACATATTCAGTATTCAGATACCTGTCTATAAAAGCTCTCACTAAGCACACATCAGTTGCCCAAGTATCCGAATGGGGAAAATTGAAGCACGTAATTCCCACTCAGTGAAAAGAAGGGCATGAGTCTGCCCTTCCTGCCAGCACTCCAGCATGTGTCCACTGGAAAGTGTGGAGGACCAATTTGAGAAGAGCAGCTGAAAAACCAGTAGCTCTTGCAAAACCAGTTCAAATAACCAGTCAGGAAAACAAAAACTATACTGGGTATTTAGAACTGAAGAAATGTCATATGAGGAATTAGTGGGAAGGATGAAAAGCAAAGAAGGGAATACTGAGATAACCCGAACAACAGCGATCACTAGAAACAGCTATAGCCCCTAGAGCTGAGGTTGTCCAGGTAACAGTAACTACAAAAAGAAGTTTGCAGCCCTAAGCTAGGGGACCAAAGGAAAGAGGTGACATTTCTGCAACCTAGCAGCTGAAAGGAGAGGCCCTGCACTTGTGGTGTTCCACCCCTGAGGTAAACCAGTAGAGTGGTGGTTCCACCAGCGAGGAGCAAATAGCTGGCAATGGTACCTCTGAAGGGCTTAGCATGGCTGATCTGACAGGGCCAAAAGAAGCTGGAGGCTGGAGCCGCAGCTTTCTTCTTCTACTGGGTTGGTGCTAACAGGATCTGGGATCAGAAGGCAAGGTTTTTTTCCCTTCCTCCTGCCTTCCAGTTGTCTGCCATTTGCAGAACCTTACAGGAAGCCAGGCACAAGGGAGTGTGGGAAATGTAGTTTGTAGACTCCCACACCTGGCACCACAAAGCAAAAATGTGGAAGGCACTGGAGGCCCAGAGACAGTTGGTAAATATCCAGCATGCATTTGTGATGGAAACAACTTGCCTAGACTTGATTTTGTTCTCTAAAGAGACAGGTCATAGCCAGGTTTACAGTTGCAGATCAACCATTTGGCCTGGCAGTTGGCGAGTTAAATAGATTACTGCATTTTTTGAGGAGGCACAAAACATCAAGAGTAAGCCGGTATCTGTGCATTGTGAGTTTTTCTGCCCGCTGGGTGATTTAGGCAACCACCATTCCAACTACCAGGGGTAGAAATGCAATCTTCAGTCAGTACAAAATATTTAGTGACGTAATGCACTACAAGTCAAGGTTAAGGTGGAAACCTCTGGTCTGCATAAAGGCTTTTCAGGTATGTAGGGCACTCTGAGGTTTGGCTGATGATAGGGAAAATTCAAAGAATATAAAGTATGTTTAGTGAATCCATGCTTATCTTAAAATCCCCACCCCTTGTCCACTGTGTACCCAGAGGCTGGATCTCTGCCGAATGTCCCAACTTCAAAATTATCTCTCATCTCCCCCTCGCCTTCAACTCTTAATGCCACTCTTCAGATAGGAAAGCCAAGTTCTCTGAAAACAATTCGCTGCATGTTAGGAATTAACTGATTACTCTCCTGTAACCATTTCAAAGATACTTGCATCTTAAAGTATGCTAGGTAACTCCACGTCAATCCTTATTGTCAGAATTTTAGAAAGGAGGGCATATTGGAGAGCCATCGAGTCTTACTCTGGATTTATCGGCAAGTGAGGAGGTTCTCCTCAATTACTGAGTTTGGAAGTTTATTAAAAGAGAAGGATGGTGGTAATGTACAAGTTTTCTGTCTCTCTAAATCCACACGTAAAAGCAGACGGAACAACTGGATAGCAAAACCAAAAATCCCTGGACAACATTTACCGCAGAGCTGGCTGATGAGTTATCCCATGCACACTGCAAAACAAGCAGGTGGAGACAAGCCCCTGACAGCCAGAGACGTGCAGGGTCCTAACTTCTGCAGAGAGGGACGCAGAGTGCACAGACAGGGCGGCATCTGGGGAACCTGAGAACATGAGTACCCCCACGATAGCCAATGTGTCAACTTGTATTCACTGGAAAGCATGGTGGACCACTTTGAGAGGTGCAGCTGAAACTGAGAGAGTTTGGCACAATCTGACACCAGGTAACTGGAGGGGCTCCCACAGGCTGGAAGGGGTTGGGTGGTCTGGCCACTAGGAAGGCTCAAAAATGACCCACTGGGGCACTCTTCTAGGACAGGGCCCATCCAGGGCCAAGTCATCCACCAGGCACAGTAGCCCCACCGTGCCAAGGGCCCACTGTCCTTTTAGGTACCCGTGGAATGTTTGTATTTCTTTAAGATCAGAAGGAAAAAAAAATGTGCTCTTAGGTCAAAGAAAATGTCTTAAGATATTTATCTTCATATCAACACAGCTGTAAAATATAGTTTTGGACCTTTTTATTGGAGGAAGGGACTCACAAAGGCCTGGGGCTCACAGAAGTCATAATGCAGCCCCGGGACCCCTTCAGAGTAGAAACAGCTGGGGGTGTGATCCATGGGGAGCAGGACAGGGACAGTAGAGATGAAGTCAAGGAAAGTTCAAACCCAAGGTGAGATGAGAAGAGAGCCAGGACCTCTCAGACAGCCAGCCACCATACTTACACAGAAAAGCAACAGAAGAGGGAGCTCTGTGAAATTAGAAAAACTGCCTTGAATGCAGCCTCCTTCTTGAAGTTTAAGAAAACTAATTTCAGGTAGAAATACACAACAGAAACGTATCAAGGTTAAATCCCACATAGTATTATGATGAGAGAAAGAAGAGAACAAGTAGCAGAATAACATCCCAACAGACAATGAAGGCACACTAGAAGGATGTGTCCTCAAAAACGATCCTAACAGCAACCTGCTATTTCAAAATAAGCTAAGAGACATTAAGAAAAGGATCCAGTACATGAAGGAACACGAATCAGAACCAGAAAATCTCAGAAATGAGCTGACAGACTTTAGGAAAGAATGCTACATTAAAGTAAAAATCGTATCAGAAACGAAGACTCAACCAAAAGGAATGCGAGAGCTTATCAACACAAGAGACTGTGTTCCAGGATAAATCGATAAAGTGAAAAAGAGGAATTTTGAAACATCAAAAAGAAATGAAAAAATAGACAATAGACAAAAAGGGATTCAAGAGAAGATGATCAATACTGAAGAGAAGAAAAGGAGATCAAACAAATGGTCAATAGGAAGTTTCTGAAGAAGCAAACAAGAAAGTAGAATAAATACTGAAAACACTAACTCAAGAGAAGTTCCCTGAAATAATAATTTTAGAACTGCATCTTGACAGTGCACACTGCATTCCTGAGAATCCAGAATGACCAACATCACCACAGAGTTTAGCAAAATTACTGAACCGTAAATATAAAGAAAAAAAAATCCTTTGGGCATCTTAGAAAAAAAATCATGACTTATAAGGAAAAAAAAAAATTAGGTTATCATCAGACTTTCAATAGCAATGCTTTATGCCAGAAGAAATTAGAGTAGCATATTTAAAATATTCAAGGAAAGAAAGTGTGACCCAAGGATTTGATATCTAGCAAAACTGCCTTTCAAGTATAAAGGGCACAGTTAAACTGTTATCAACATGCAAGAACTCAAAGAATATTGTTCCCATGAGCCCTTCCTGAAGAATCGAGTGGAGAGAATGAGCTTATGCCTAGAGAGACATTAACTTGAGGGCTAGTGGTAAGCATTAAATATATATTTACCTGGAAAAGTAAGAGGAAATGAGGGTTAAAAGGCAGAGAGTACATTGTATAATGGTTATGTACTCTGACAATGTAGATACGACTATTAAAAAGTAGGGGGAGTATCAGGAGAACATATGCAAAAAACATTTTTTTTTTTAATTTTCAGTAATCCCATTAGAGGTGATATATGTGTTGTTATTTTGAGACTGTTGTGTGATGAGATAAAAACAGGTGCGTGGGGGCGCCTGGGTGGCTCAGTCGGTTAAGTGTCTGCCTTCGGCTCAGGTCATGATCCCAGGGTCCTGGGATCGAGCCCCGCATCGGGCTCCCTGCTCGGCGGGAAGCCTGCTTCTCCCTCTGCCCCTCCCCCTGCTTGTGTTCCCTCTCTCGCTGTGTCTCTCTCTTCAAATAAATAAATAAAATCTTAAAAACAGGTGCGTGATTATGGGATTTTCTAATTTTATCATTTGATCTGTCCTTAAGAATTAAAATTCAAGGTATTAAAAAAGGAATAAGGTATAATCGACAGGCACCTACAAAAAGAAAGGAAGAGATATTGATACAATAAAGAAGTTAAGTACAAGCTCTATAATCTCAAGTTTGAATTAAGGTATAAATAGGAATTCATAAAATATTTTATCTTTAAATGTCTGTATATATTTCCTAGTTTTGTGACTAGAAACAGTGATCAATCTAGTAGCAGTGAGTGCCTTGTGGCTTTGAATATCTCTTCTCACTGAAAGGATCTAGAATTTCTGGGACAAATGGCTAGGGGGAAGAAATGTACAAGATCAACCTGGAATATCTTATATTATAATAGGAAGTAGTAAAGAAGCTATCAAAGACTACTAAGGTCATGTCAAAGGATTCAAGGACCAGCAAAGAGGCCCCACCAGCCAAAGACTAGACAAATTGAACTCCAATAATGATAATCATTGCTATAGATTTAAACTCATACGATTTGTTTGAATTTCCGAGTTTGTGATAATTTTTTTAAAAAAAACATTGGTTATCTTCTGAAGATAAGGAATGAACTCATTATCTTGAAAAATAATAAATGGAAGAATCCACTGAGTAGCTAAATAGCAGATGAAGGGAAGTATCTATATAAGTATTCCAACTAATAAATGAAAATAAAATGACAGACTAGCACTATTTTTGCAGCCTTCATGAATGAATGAGTATATATGGGCATTTAGTATCATTGGCTGCTAAGATCACTGAAAGTGAGAGAACCAGACATTGTGTGCCTCATACAGTCTTGCCAAAAATCATTATGGAAATGATGACTAAACTAGAAGGAACACTAGAGTATATAAAGACACCTTTAGTCTTGCCAGAGGGATCGAACCTGGGTCTGATCCAGTCTCTGCATTCAGCTGCCAATTTGTAGGAAATTCAAAAAACAGAGGAACATATTGAATGGCACCAAGAGTATCAAATCAGCAAAATGCAGACGATGGGAAACTCTACAGGTTAAACAGCCCACGTTCTTCAATAAAGTGTTAAGAAAATGAAAGGGAGCTAGGAGAAACCTATAGATTAAAAGTGACTTAAAAGACATATCAATTTTTTTTAACGGGCAAGACTAAGCTACAATTTCTAGGAAGGCACATGAGCAAGATAAAACTATGAAAAGAAAGCTCCAGGGAGAGATTAGTATAAAAGTCAGGGTAATAGTGACTTCTGGTGAAAGAGACTGTACTATGATTGGGACGGGTCACATGGAAGGGCCTTCTAGGGGGCTGCTAGTGTTCCATTTCTTGACCTGGGCGGTGTTCACCTTATAATAATTCATAGAGTCATGCATTTGATTTGTGTGTTTTCTGTGTCTCTGTTTTGCTTTACAATGAAAAGATTTTAAAACTTAGAAAGTCCTTAAAGCAGCTTTCTGTTTCGCTGTTACTTCTCTTGCTAACACACTTTTGTTTATGTCAATGTCAACAACTCTACCCCTTCCATACCTCCCTATGCTCCATCCTCTGAAATGTTTTTTGTTCCCCTCTTCCTTATTATATTAGATGATCAATGAATATGAGTCATGTTCATAGACCCCAGCATGATGGCTTGAGTACTTGCCTGCCCACATAGCCCTTCTCAGAGAGCTATAACCTGGAACAATTTATATGTAGGTCACTTTGCTTTGTTTCATGGATCTCTGCTGCCCTACTCATAGTTGCTAGAACTAAGGATGTATAGATTAGTTCAACTTATACTTACCAAGTTCCTAATACCATGCAATAGAGCAGTGAACAACATAGACCAAGGTCTTTCTCTTCTGAGTCTATACTGCATATAGGCTCATAGGTTGTACCTGTTGGAGAGCCCTGAGAGTCACCACCACCACAGCTACTATCTACTGGGTGTTTACTCTGTGCCATGTACTGAGCTAAGCACTTTAACACCTTTGTATCTCATGTGATTCTGACACCAATCCACAGAATTAGTGTTAACCCTATCCTCATTTTACATAAGAAAAAAATGAAGCCCAGAAAATCTAAATAAGTTGCTTTGGATTGTACAGCTAAATAAGTGCTAAAATCTGGAATTAAAACTCAGGCAATTCAACATCAGAGCCCAAGAACCTAAACATAATCACTAGTTAAACCAATAAATATCCTCCCTGTTGGAAAATAAGAATGTGGATTAGAGAAGGATATAGAGCGATGATAGACAAAGGACGGCCCTCTGGCCATGTCCATGTATGCCATCAATTTTTATATGGGCCACAAGTTAAGAATGGTTTTTACATAGTTAAATGATTAAAAAATATATATGAAGGATAATATTTTGTGATGTGTTAAACTTACATGGAATTCAAATTTCATTGTTTATAAATAAAGTTTTATTGGTACACAGCCATGCCCATCTGTTTACATGTTATCTGTGGCTGCTTTTGTGACACAGTGGCAGTTGAATAGTTGCAACAGAGACCATGTGACCCATCAAGTTTAAAATCTGTACCTTTTAGAAAAAAAGTTTAGTGACTCCTGGCCTAGAGAATAGATGGCTGAATTTAAAGAAAAAGGAGAAAAGGGTAGTAATTGAGAAGCAGTAAGGCAGTGGAATCCTTGAACAAACAGAAGCTCTGAGAAACAAACTGAGGGTTCTAGAGGGAAACTTCTAGGGGGTGGGGCGATGGGTTAGCCTGGTGATGGGTATTAAAGAGGGCACGTACTGAATGGAGCACTGGGTGTTATACGCAAACAATGAATCATGGAACACTACATCAAAAACTAATGATGTAATGTATGGTGATTAACATAACATAATAATAAAATAAATAAATAGATAAATAAAGAGCAGAGCAGAGGCAGGGTGGCCTGGGAGCAGCAAGAACAGTAGAAGAGAAAGCAAGAGGAACTGAGGTACCATAATTATAGAGGAGCACATAACACTACTTACCCTTGTCCCATAAGAGTTACTCTACAGTGGTTAACTATGGCAGACAGTTAGTCTTCTATCTTATTTCTGTTTCCATGTAATAAACTCCAAGTCAACTGGGGATAAGTTAAGAACAACTCTGTTTCTGGTAACATGAAAAAGTCTAACACATAACTTGGCTTTAATTCTCTTCTCTGACCCCAGATTCCCCTGACTCTGTCACCATGACCACCAATGATAAAGTCTGATTTGAGTGCATGACTGCAGAGGTTGGTGAAATGCTTACCAATTCTCTGAAATTAAGGATCATAAGCCATCTCTTCCCTTTCCATTCCAGTGCTCCCACCCAAGATGAGATCTTACAACTTCAGTTTAAATTGTCCAAACATCCATTTCTTCATGTATCTCCCCTACTCCAAATCATCGATGACTATACCCACTGCTTATAGAGTGAAGCCCAAACTCTAAGCTCTTTTCCATAGCATGTTGCCCTCCCACCCTCTGACCTTAGCCCAACCCTCCAGACCTTTTTTATGGGAGCCGGACATCAGAACAGTTAAGACTGTTGTGGGTAGAGTCTGGCAGTTGGGGTTGGGTTTAGAGATCTACCCTTATACACTGTGGCCCAAAGGGAAACTCAAAAGTAGAAGCAACTTGGCTGGTACATCCAGAGCTCAACTCTAAGGCCCAAGCATTCCTGGGGGGAGGGGAGCTAGTTCTCATAGAGCCTGGGCAGAGGCTGAAAGTGTCTTGGGGTCCAGCCACCCTAGTACAGCACCATACAATCAGGAACAGTATCTGACACTGAACATGTGCATATGAACTACGTGACTGCAGTCATCAGTGGGACATAGCTGTGCAGGTGCCCAAGACTTTAAGAAAATTCTAGGGAGTAGGCTGTGGAAGGAAACTTTGACCTTCCAGCTAGTAAGAGCATGGAGGCTCCAGCAGTTCATTAAAATAAAAGTCATAAACAATACTTCCTATTCATAATAATCATAATAATATTTAATGAATAAATTTTAAATAAAAGAGTCATAGCCTGTTGGTGCTCTGGAGAGGTGAAACCAGTTTTGACTGTGGCAATCAGACAACCTCTAATGGGAGTTATCCTTCCATGTGTCCTCACGAGATTGGAAACTCCATGAGAATGATGCAATTGAGTTGCTAGGCTTGTCAATTGATCCACCCATCAATTAATCAGTAGCAACGATTAGGAGTCAAAGATTGATATTTTAGTGTTTGGGATGCCTCATCTAACGTCATGGCCAAGACTCAAAATGCTCTTTTTAGGAATTTCATCTCATTTTAGCAAATGATACAGGGGAGGTCCTTCCTAGAAACTCCTCAAAGCGAGCTAAAATTGCTTCAGAATCACATGTATGTGGTGAATCGATTCTGGGATCTTCTCTTGAGCCGTAGGGTCTGGAGTCTGAGATGAATTAGGAAGAGTTAAGAGCACAGGCTTGGGTATCAGACTGTCTAGGTTGGGCCTGCCTCTGCCTCTCAGAATCTGTTTGACCTTGGCCAGTTTCTTAGCCTCTGTAAACTGCAGTCCCCTTACCTGAAAACTGCGATCAGAACTGTGCTTATCTCCGAGGGTTAATGGGAGGATTAACTGAGAAAAGCTACATCAAGTCCTTAGGAGAGCATCTCCCACTCAGTAAGTGCTCAATAAATGTTCCCTATCCTCTCAGCTGCATTATCTTTTACACCGGAAAACCATATTAGGAGTGGCCGTTTAAGGAGATGGTATTAAAGTGAATTAGCTTTATGAAACATTATGACAACTTTTGTTTTTCTCAGTTAAAAATAAGGAATTTCCAAAAGAAATCTCCTTTTACAAGTCTAAAAGTTGACACACTTCAAAAAAGTGTTTCGCAAGAGACGAGAGGCTAACATAGAATTAGACTCAACCGATGATATTTGTAAAATTTTTATAAATACATATATTAGTCTGAACAATTTGTAAGAAGTAGACTCACCATCTAAAAAGTCCCTGGTCATATAAATATGCCTAGTGAGTTCATTTCAGAGAATTAAAATGTAAGCCCAAGTAAGACACACATTTAATATTGCCCAAGGCATTGGATAAATATTTTAAATACTAAAATCTGGTAAGAATAAAGGCAGAAATCAGTTTTTCTTTCATTTCACCTGTAAGATCATAATTAAGTGCAAAAAAAAATTGTACATTTATCCAACAGCATTAGTTTTGAATTCAGTCACCCTGATAATGAAATTTCTTCACTCAAACTTATAAATTACAATGAAAGATGAAATAGGATGGAATACCCAGTGAACATACAACCCTTGGCTCACTTACGTCTTCACTATTAGACAAAACTTAACTCTCAAAGACCTGCCGTCCAAGTCTCCACATCACTTATCACATTCTTCTAGGAGGGCCTTTTTTCTGCTGACAGCAAAGCCAAAAGAAAGGAGTCCCCTTCAATCAACTTCAGAAAAACTCCCCCTTTGAAATCAAAGCCTGACTGTTAAGGCTCTTTTTAAATGATTACAGCTGTACCATTATAATAATGGTTATAAGAATACTGAGTGACAAATAATACTTGATATCCAAATGACCCCTTTCAAGTTTTCTGTAATGTCACTCATAAAATGAAGATGAGCCCTGTCTTCCTCAGATTGACACAGATATGCAAACGACCTTTATTGTGGCAGGTGTCCTTTTTGTTTGCAGATACTGCACTCTGCATTCTTCTGGAGTCAGATTCTGATTTTTGAAAGTAAATCACGGCTCTCTCACTCGATGCGTGTAAGAGGATGGGAAAATGTCAATGCCTCCCTTTGGCACCAGGCCAGGCTTGCACAGATGAAGTGCTGGTAAATATTTAGTAGCCAGTGGGGTTGGAGCCTGATTGTGTACAATTTGCCCATTTTTGTGGTGTAAATACTCCCATTATGACCAATGTCAACCTTCCATGTGATGTCACTGAACAGGAGAGTGGGAAAAGATACATCTCCTATACAAAAGATACGTACACACAATCAGTCAGCTCCCAAACATGCTGTGAGCCAGTGCCAGCACATTACTGGCTGGAACCCAAATGCTTTCCTGAACCAGTGTGTTCCGGTGGGAAACGTGACTTCAGACTGGAAAACCAGAAACCCCAGTGAAACCAGGTGTTTATGATTCAGTATGATCCCTTGAAGCAGAGTCCAGCTGCTTCTATTTCTGCTCAGTAAATATCTCCACTGTAGGTGAAGCAGGGACCTGGAAAGTGACTCTCCCCCTTTTCTTTGAAAAGCCAGAGAATTGAGAAAGGATTGACTCTTCCCTGGAGGCTTTCTACCGGATCACCCAGGGTCATCACCTTTAGCTCTTCTTTTACACGTTGGATTATTCTCCAAGCACTGACATGACCCAGGAAACTGAACAGGTGAAGATGCTGGGAGTCCTTCTTCCCAGGATTTTCTGGCATCTTTGCTGGAGTGGGTCAGGTTAATTTCTTCTAGGATTGGGTCCTCATTCTCTAGAACAGTGGTACTCAGCTGCAGAGAGCATCTGGAAAACTTGCTAATAATGCACCTTCCCAACCAACCCCCTTCTGATTCGGGAGGTTTAAGAAGCAATGGGAAGCTGCATTTTAAACAGTCACCCCAAGGACTTCCACTCCTGGGGGTTGAATCTGGGCCCACTGGGAAGAGTTTTGATCAATTGGGAAGTTTAAAGGGAACACCGAACACAAGACTACGCTCAATTCTGACACCAATTGCCTATTCAGGGGGTTCCCAAAAGCTCTGCCACTTCTGATAACTCCTTAGAAGGATTCCTAGAACTCCCTGAAAATCATTACACTTGAACAGTAGCAAAACCCCAGTTATGGTTTATTACAGAGAAAGGATAGAGATTAAAATCAGCCAAGGGAAGAGCGCATAGGGCAGAGGCCGAGGAAGTACCAAGCACGGTGCTTTCACGGTCCTCTCTCCATAGAGTCAGGACTCCCCAGTATTGATGTGTGACGGTTCACATGGGTACTGCCAACCAAGGAAGGTTTGTATTGTATTGGAGCTCCATTATATAGGTAGGATTGATTGCCCTGCATGATTGATCTCAGTCTCCACGTCTCTTGACCCAAAACTCTCACCCTAAGTCCCTGGGTGGTCTTTCTAGCTGCCTAGCCTCCACCCTATGGTGTAGTCAGCTCCCACCTAAATCACATTGTTACTATCTGCCAGCCCAAGGTCCCCAGGCAAACAAAGATCACCTTCAGGGCAAAGGACAGACTTCTTCTAGGGCAAGGCTATACTCTTTACTTGCATACCCCCCACCTTCTTTGCAAAACACTCTCAAAAAGTAACTTCCACCTTCCCTCTGGAGTCAGACTTTTTTGACTTTGAAAAAAGCTCCCTGGCCGTCTAAAATAAATTTGCTGTAGCTGAACCTATCTCCTGAGGCTGGTGAGGGGTTTGCTCAGATTCTGTTTCTTCTGTGTGGTGCCAATCCATGAGCCAAGATCTAAAATAGGTTGTTTAGAGTTTTCAGGATTATTTAATAAAAATATCAAATATCAGATCCAGATCTCCGTACCTGTTAAGCTTGGCACATAGTAAGTGCTTTGTAAAATTGCTAATAGTAGTATCAGCTGTGGAAAACTGCCGGAGTTGGCTTACTATGTGCAGCAAGAGAACCAGAACCATAGTCTAGATCATGGATGAAAACGGGGAGTCAGCTCAAGGACCCTGCTACAAGGTAGCCACAAGGATTAAGCTAAGATTTGCTTGCATAGAGCAGGGATTCAAACCACACTTCTTGGCTCACCCCAACTTTTGATCCTCTGCATCTAGATTGTAGTCATCTGAAATGCATTCCACCGTAGGGACCTTTCCTTACTGAACAAGAAATAGAAACCTTGTCCCTCTGGAGTCACACAGCTTGTTATTCCAATGAAGGATAAGCCCATCTGTGACACGTACCTTTTTTTTTTTCCCTGTTAATGACATTTTCTGAGTGAGTTAAATCTGATAGGAAGTTTCTTGATTTACTGAGTAGCCTTAGATATTCTCCTTATGATGCTTCACTTCAAGAGACAGGTTCAGTGGGAGTCACTGTGTAACTAAAGGACTTATTTCCAAATAGTTGTGCAGCCCTTAGAATAATTCAATCATTACTTTACCCATTTTTTAGATAGGTAAGTGCATTACAATGAAATGCTTAGCATTTTCAAGGAGCATAAATCAAAGTTATTGAAGTCACTTTACATTTGTTTTGACATTTTCTGTACTTTATCACCATCGAAGAAGCACCTCATATATAGTACGAGGAAAACAAGCGACATAGCTCTTGATTCCGTGCATTAACCCCTCCAATAGCTTGAATCTCTTCAGACCTGGCAGCTTAGAGGAAAGTTTCCAGTCTCGGCACATGCAGTGGGCTGCATGTGGGTACCCTCTGCCTTCCACATTTTGCTCTCACCCACAGGCTCGTCAGAAGTTACAGAAAACTTTGTACCTGCTGCTAAAATGTCTACGGTTGTGACAGTTCACATTTAGATCTTTAACACACCTGTATTATGAAGTCTTGATGGTAAGACTCTAATAAAGGAACTTGAGATAGAGGGAATTTGTCCTTTGCTTCATGGAAACTCTTAGGCCAAAACAACCGAGTTGGGATCACTGTTTGCTCTATCCAAAGGTAGAATCGAGAATATAAGCTGGTCTTGCGATTCATCCAAATAAGGGTACTTGCAAAGTAATGCAATTCACTCATTCTACAAGAACGTGTTAAGCATTTCACCAGTGTAAGCATTTTGCTCAGTCCTGGGAGTATGAAATGAGTAAGACAGATGCCCTCCCTTGCAAGAGCTTGTAGGCTAATATAGGGAGGGATGGGTAGACCATAGAAGCAAATAATTCCAAATATATTGGCCAGTTGCTATTCAAAAGGATTAAAGAGAAAACCAAGAGGTTGTAGAATGGAAATTACAACTACTTGTAAGACTCAAAATATAACCTCTGAAGTCTTTCTGTTTATGTGCTTTTTATTAAGCAACCTAGGAACTGTCATTATTAATCATTTTAACTAAGGGATATTCTTACTTTGTTTTCACATTAGCATCATAAAATAGAGAATTTATCATCAAAAAGCATATTAATGGTCATATTTAATTCAATTTATTATACCTAAAGTATTTTACTGTCTACTAATATTTCTCATATTAATTATTTCATTAGCATGCCTATCATACTAGCTTTAGAATCTGAACTTCATTGATACAGCCAACATATTAGGCCCCAATTCTACAAAATACCCATGTAGTAAATGGAATTTTGGATGATTTTACCAACATTCTGACAAGGAAGTATTTCATATCAGAATGTTGCAAATATAGTGATTATGCTGTAATTTATGTAGAATCAGTGAGATTTGGACAACGTAGACAAATAGTTTCAGGTACTGGTACACTCTTACCACAACAGGAAAAAAAAAAATTAAACTTAACCTCACACACTATGAAAGCAACTGTAATTAATTAGAATTTTGGGAAAAAGAACTGGTAAGGAAATCAGTGCATTTCAGCGTAAAGACAAGGTGAAAAGAGATACACTATCGCTTCCCCAGTGTGTCTACAGTAATGTAGCCTAGGACAGGTGCACATCTGCACCTCTCAGATGCCTTGGTTATATGATGGAAGTTGGGACACGATATCGAGGTTGGATTTTCACTTTCCCCCTTGTCCTCAAGATCTTGTCACAGGGGTACCTGGGTGGCTCAGTCGGTTAAGTGTCTGCCTTCGGCTCAGGTCATGATCCCAGGGTCCTGGGATTGAGTCCCGCATCGGGCTCTCTGCTCAGCGGGGAATCTGCTTCTCCCTCTCCCTCTCCCTGCTGCTCCCCTTACTTGTACTCTCTCTCTCTTTGTCAGATAAGTAAATAAAATCTAAAAATATATGTATCTTGTCATAGAAAGTACCCTATACAATGTGTTGGTGATTTACAAACGAAGGTGAATTAAAATTAATAATCCTTTCCCCTCAAATAACATGAGTAGATGAGGCTTGAACTCATTGTAATTGCATCTTCAAGAATAGGGGTTGGCAAACTATCACCCATGGACCTAATCCAGTATGCCACCTGTTTTTGTAAAATCCCTGAGAGAAGAATAGATTTACACTTTTTAAATGGTGGAGATAAAAAAAGGATATTTTGTTGACATGTAAAAATTATATGAAATTCAAATTTCAGTGACCATGAGTATAATTTTGCTGGAATACAGCTATGTTCCCTCATTTGTATGTTATCTATGATGGTTCTCATGCTATTATGGCAGAGTTGACTAGTTGTGATAGAGATCCTATGGCCTGCAAAGACAAAAACTATTTACTATCTGGCCCTTTATAGAAAATGTTTGCTGATCCCTCTTCAAGAAGACAGATAATTTGAGCCTCTCTTCTAGGATCTAGAAAGCCTAATCCGGAATTAAGGAATGGGGTCTTCAATTTTGGCAGGGGGAGTAATGGTAATAAGAAAAATCTTCCTATATGTGATGTTAGTATGATGCCTGATGTGCTTTCAGACTAAAATAGTGGAATTCTCTAAAGATGTGAAAAGACTGAACAGACACCAGCAAGTTGGCATAATCTAGATTTAGGCTTGCCTGAACAGACAGGGCTGAATCCAAGGACCGAACAGATGACCCATACCAGAGCAACTCTAAAACCATTATAACTTATTTAGACTAAGCAACTCTTAGACTATGATTTCTGTGAAAACATATACTTTCTGGGCCCTTTAATCAGCTAAGAAGTGAAAGTGACATTGTTAGCATACTGAAAGCTTCCACATAATTTTTTGTAGGCATTCTCAACTTTTCATGATCTAAAATATGTCCACCAATAATGGAATGCAAATGGCTACGTACAATTTTCCTCATAGTTTCATAGGAAAATTATATAGATTTTCATTGAAATTTTTGGAAGAAAAGGACTCTAAATCTGTATTTACAAGTTTTCTTTCTTTTTTTTTTAATTAGCATTCCTTCAGAGCCAATTTAGTCTGACAGGTAAATCAACATTTAGGGACTTCTATCGTTCAGGCACTAATGCCAGCTTCTCTTCACACACTCTGTAGTACTTGGCTCCCAGAAGCAATAAACCATAATGGTCTCACTCACCAAGGCCTTTTAATTCATGGATCATAGACATGATAAATCATAAGAACTCCTCTGGTGCCTTTTCATCTAGAATGGCCAGATTCTTGAAAGCCAAACGTAGAACGCCTTTTTAAATGGCATCCACCAAGTTGAATAAGGATGTTCATGTTCAAGAACAGAGAGAAAGTGTTTACAGATGCATGTGTGATAGAAAGATAATACATTTTGAGACAAATGTTGACCCCCAAATAGCTATGCTTCTCTGGATACATGACAAAGGAGCTTTTTCCTAACATGCCTTTGGGATTCTGCTACCATCCCCTAAAGTGAGTTTCCCCATCTCAAGGAGGCTGCAAGGGATTCGTTTTCTTTTCTTAATGGAAAGTATTTTGTTTGTTTGTTTTCAACTTTATTGAGGTATAATTGAAGTATAACATTGTGTAATTTTAAGGTGTGTAGCATGATTTGATACACATAAATACTGAAAAATGATTACCATAATAAGATTAGTTAACACATCCATCACCTCACATAGCAATACTTTTTCTTTTTGTAGTGAGAACTTTGCAAATCCATTTTCTTAGCAACTTTCAAGTATATAATATTATTAACTATAATTGCCATGATATACATTACATCCCTAGAACTTATTCATCTTATAACTAGAAGTTTGTGTCCTTAGATCATCATCATTCATTTCCCCTTGACCCCCACCGCCTGCCCCTGGCAACCACCAATCTACTCTCTGTTTCTAAGAGTTCAGTTATTTTAAGATTTCACATGTAAGTGAGATGATACAATATTTGTATTTCTCTCTCTAACTTAATTCACTTGGCCTAATGCCCACAAAGTCCATCCCTGTTTTTGCAAATAGCAAGATTTCCTCTTTTCTGTGACTGAATAATAATCATATTCGTATATATACACACTGTAGTTTCTTTACCTATTCATCCACTGACAGATAAAGGTTGCTTCCATATCTTGCTACTGTAAATAATGCCGCAATGAACATGGGGGTGCAGATATCTTTTCGAGTTTGTGTTTTCATTTCCTTCAGGTAAAAACCTAGAAGTGAAATTGCTGGATCATGTAGTAGTTCTATACAAAAATTTTTGACGCCGCTCCATACTGTGTTCCCTAGTGGCTGCACCACATTCCCCCAGTGGTGCAGGACGGTTCTCTTTTCTCCACATCCTTGTCAGTGCTTGATATTTGTTGTTTTTTGATGATAGCCATTCTCACAGATGTGCTTTTGATTTGCATTTCCCTGACATGTGCTCATTGTGCTTTTGATTTGCATTTCCCTGACATGTAGTGATGTTGAGCACCTTATCATGTACCTGCTAACCAACAGAAATAGAAAAATATCTATTCAGAGCATTTGCCGATTTTTCAATCATTCATTTTAGTTTTGTTTTTTCTTTCTTTCTATGAGTTCCTTATATATTTCAGATATTAACCCTTATCAGCTATATAATTTGCAAATATCTCCTCCCATTCTGTAGGTTATTTTTTTGTTGTTGTTGATTACTTGTGCTTCTGATATTGTATCTAAAAATCATTGCCAAGACCAATGTCAAGGATCTTTTTCCCTACATTTTTTTCCCCCTATCATTCTCCATGTGGATTTCCAGCCTTGTGACACCATTTATGAAGAACTGTCTTTTCCCCATTGAGTATTCTTGGGTTCCTTGTCCATTATTAGTTGACCATATACATATGGGTTTACTTCTGGGCTCCTGATCTGTTTCATTGGTCTGTTTGTCTGTTTTATGTCAGTACTGTGCTGTTTTATTCACTATAACTTTGCAGGATAGTTTGAAATCAGGAAGTGTGATGCCTCTAACTTTGTTTTTCATTTTCAAGACTGCCTTTGCTATCTGGGGTCTTTTGTGGTTCCATATAAATTTTAGGATTTTTTTTATTTCTACAAAAAATGCCATTAGAATTTTGAAAGGGCTTACCTTGAATCTATAGATGGCTTTGGATAGTATGGGCATTTTAAAAGTACTAATTTTTCCACCCCATGAACATGGGATGTATTTCCATTTATTTGCATCTTCTTCAATTTCTTTCACCAGTGTCATCATTTTTAGTGTACAAAATTTCACCTTCCTGATTAAGTTTACTCAAAAGCATTTTATTGTTTTTGATGCTATTGTGAATGTAATTGTTCATTTTTTTTCAGATAGTATGTTGTTAGCATATAGAAATGCAACTAATATTTGTACATTGATTTTGTTTCCTGCAACTTTGCTGAATTGGCTTATGAATTCTAACACTTTTTTGGCAGTCTTTAGGGTTTTCTATGTATAAAATCAGGTCATCTGCAAACAGAGACAATTTTATTTCTTCCTTTCCAATCTGGATGCTTTATTTATTTTTATTGACTGATTTCTCTGGCTACAACTTCCAGTACTAAGTTGAATAGGAATGATAAGAGTGAACATCCTTGTTTTTTGTTCCTGATCTTGGGGGACCATTGATTGTGATGTTAGCTGTGGGCTTGTCATATACGGCTTATGTTATAGGTGTGTTCCTTCTATACCCAGTTTGTTGAGAGTTTTTATCATGAAATAATGTTGAATTTTGTCAAATGTTTCTCTGCATCAATTGAGATGGTCATATAGTTCTAATCTTTCATTCTGGTAATGTGACATACCACATTTATTGATTTGTGTATGTTGAACCATCCTTGGTGTGGAACCAAAGTAGGAACATGGTGTGTGGTCCTTTTAATGTGTTGTTGAATTTAGGAGCATTTTGTTGAGAATTTTTCATCTATATTCACCAGGACCTATAGTTTTCTTTACTTACAGTGTCCTTATCTGGCTTTGTTATCAAGGTAATGTTGGCTTTATAAAATGAGTTTGGAAGAGTTCCTGATGGAAGAAGTCTTGGCAGAAGTCAGGACAGGTCAGAAGATCCAAGTTTACTTTGCTATAACAGATAGCTTCAAGAGGGTACAGTAATAGAGGAAAGATCAGTTAACACTCTGTTGTAAATAGAATTAACATTTAATTCATCTTGTCTCCCAGACCATATAGACCCCAGGCTGTGTCACAAATAACACAGTTACTCGGTTTAAAAAAGTTCTGTCTATAAAGCTGGAGAAATTCTATCCATGATATACAATGCCATATCTCTTTTTCTTTCTTCTATTTTACATCAATAAAATTACTACATTTTTCTCCTTTCTTTCAAATATTTGACTTTTTATTGACATGACCACAGATAGAGTTTGAATTCCCTACCCGGGGGGGGGCTGCCTTGTCCTCTCTTTGGGAGCAGTTTCTTAAAGCACATTCATAGATTAGCTCCACTTCCCCAACTTCATCATCTGATGGGGAACACAGTTTTGCACACAGTACTCACCTGACTAGGTTCTTCAGATGAATAATAATAAAAAAAATCACCATCAATAACAGTGTTTTAAAAAATTCTGACCCTTTGTAGCATCAAAGTTAACGCTAGTTTATAGGATTTCACTGGGTCTTCACAAAGAAAGTGATCAATGACTATTGACATCCCACAGCACAGTGGGTATTAAATTATAGTATACTTTTCTATGTGTCTGAAAGGATTTTATTTTACTCTTTATTTAGTGAAGATTTTTTTGGGGGGGGGAAGCTAGTTCTGGTTCCCATTTTCCTCAGTGTTCAATAATTATCAAATATAAAAACTGTATACAAATTTGAGCACATTTGTTTAACACAGTCATTTCGTTTTTACTTTTATGTTAATCACCATCCAGAATCTCCACTGAGTGATGTTCTTTAGGATTAGCTGTTAAGACCTTGGAGTTTCAGCTCGATATCGATTCCTCATTGGATAAATGCTGTTCATACTTAGGAAAAAGGCCAATATTATTGCTAGTTAAGGAAAGGCTAGGAAGCCTGTTCTAATAATGACAGTATGGATAATATGTTTGTAAGACTTTGTTAATTCTATTTTAACAGTGTTATTAAATAAAGACTTGCTTGTCTTCTTCATCTGCAGATCATAAAATGCATAATGATATTCACATTTTAAAATTTAACTGCTGTTCTCAAGGTTAAGGCACATTTATGCTTATCTTTTAAGAAGCTGGCTTTTAAAATGATTTTATGATTTGCAAAATAGTTGGCAGAGTTTAATAAAGAGCAATCAACTTTTATCTAGAAGTGACCCATACTTCCAGAGACAGTATTTGAAAAATCAGCCCAGTTTGTTTTCTTTGATAAATCATTAGAGATTTCATTTGTTATCTTCATTTTAGGAAAGGATTTAAGATCATCTTGTACTTTGCTTCTTTTTCTCTCTTGGGTTGCTTTTCTTAAGGTCATTCTACAATTGAAATGAGTCTACAAAGAAGGGGAAAGGAAGTATTGCTGTCTTGTAAGGAACTCATAGAGAAGAGATTGAAAGCTGTGTTTGGGGACTAAGAATAGACTCCGTCCATTCATTCTGTACTTACTCTCTATTACCAGAGATAATTGAGAATTGACTGGACTTAAATGAATAATGAATATACACCAAGGCATCTTTTAATATATAAATAAAAATGTGAGATTACTCTTAAGGAAGTAAAATCTTATTAAATTTGTATTTTCTTAAAATATAAGCCCACCATGCTAGCAAAGTTAGTCTGAAATAAGTCAAACATCAAATAAGTACTATAAATAAAATAAAATGTGCATGTGTGTGAACGTGTGTAGAAGAGGAAGGAGGGAGAGAGACAGAGAGGGAGAGAGGGTGAAGGAAAAGGAGAGAATGCGTGAAAGTTAAATTTTTGCACTCTTAAGACATCGAGAAGTGATTCCCTCTGACTACTTTTAACCATTTTGATGGGGCTTTCTCTAAATGAACTGTTTCCAAATGTCTTAACCAGAATATGCTGAGATATATACATAATGTAACCTTTTCCTAGGAATGCAGGGCCATCATTATAAATATCGCACAATGTCGCTCTTGTAAGATACTGAAGAATGTCCAGATAGTTGCCCTTTATTTTAACTAAAGTCAGACAACCAGCTTTTTTGAAGAACTGTCTCCTTTTAATATTGTTTTTGGTCAGTGTTCTTCTTCTTTATCTTTTTAAAGATTTTATTTATTTATTTGAAAGAGAGAACACAAGCAGGGGGATGGCAGAGGCAGAGGGAGAAGCAGGCTCCCCGCTGATCAGGGAGTCCGATGTGGGACTTGATCCCAGGACCCTGGGATCATGGCCTGAGTGGAAGGTAGATGCCCAACCAACTGAGCCACCCAGGTGCCCAATGTTCTTCTTTTCAATGCCTATAGGTAGACTCTCTAGTTTTCTCTCTAAACCACTACACCTTTCAAACCCATATAATGAAGTTTATTAAAAATATACACAAAGTTAAAGCATTTGCTGAGAAAGAACTTTAAAATTTCTTGTGAGTGAGAGGCACCTGGGTGGCTCAGTTGTTAAGCGTCTGCCTTCGGCTCAGGTCATGGATCGAGCCCCGCATCAGGTTCCCTGCTCGGTGGGGAGTCTGCTTCTCCCTCTCCCCCTCCCCCTGCTTGTGTTCCCTCTCTCACTGTGTCTCTCTCTGTCAAATAAATAAATAAAATCTTTAAAAAAAAAAAAAAGTTCTTGTGAGTAAAATGCATAGAATTTAGACTGGGAACTTTGAACCAGTTAAAACAATTCCTTCCCCTCCTTTCCCCATCCTCTTTCCTTTCTTTTTCCCTTAATCATAGTCCAAATTGCTGTACCATTGAATTCCATATATGAAATTCAGTGTAAATTTGGGGTGAGACTGACAAAGGGAAAATTGCAATAAGGTGACACTAAAGACTGTTTATATGATATATGCATATATAAAATAAGTGACTCTCGGTAAGAAACATATACTTGTGTATAAATGTACACATATAATGGCATATAATTGATGTGTAAATAGTATACATTTTTATTAAGTAAAATTAATCATGATGAGAATGAGAATAAATGAAAGTTCCTGTTGCTTCACATCCTCATCAGCATTTGGTATCGTCAGTGTCTGAGATTTTAGCCATTCTCTTAGATATGTAGTGGTATATCACTGTTGTTTTAATTTGCAATTTTCTTTTTTTTTTAAGATTTACTTATTTATTTGAGAGAGAGAGAATGTGAGCAGGTAGGGGGAGGAGGAAGGTAAGGGAAAGAGATAAGCAGCCTCCCCACTGAGCACAGCAATCATGATCTAAGCCTAAATCAAGAGTCAGTTACTCAACCAACTGAGCCACTGAGACGCCCCTGAAATTCTTTAAAGACATATGATGTGGAACATCTTTTCATATGTTTATTTGCAGTTTTGTACAGTTTATGTACAGTTACTACTGTACATCTTTGGTGAGGTGTCTGTTCAGGTTTTTTGCCCAGTTTTTCATTTGGTTATTCATTCTCTTATTGCTGAGTTTTAAGAGTTCTTCCTATGTTTTGGATAACAGTCTCTTACCAGATTTGTCTTTTGCAAATATTTTCTCCCAGTCTGTGGCTAGACTCCTTATTTACTTGATGTTGTCTTTCACAGAGCACAAGTTTGTTGTTTTATTTTTTTTTTCATTTTAATGAAGTTCAGCTTATTAAGTATTTTATTCATGGACCATGTTTTTGATGTTGTATCTAAAAAGTCACCGTTTTTATATGCAAGGTCATTTGGTTTTCTGCTATGTTATCCTTTAGGACTACTGTAGTTCTGTGTTTTACATGTAGGTCTATATCCATTTTGAGTCAATTTTTGGGAAAGGTACAGGACTGTATCTAGATTCATCTTTTTGCATGTGGATGCTTAGTTGTCCCAGCACCATTCGGTAAAAAGACTATCTTTGCTCTATTTTACTGCCTTTGCTCCTTTGTTGAAGACCAGATAATTATATTTATGTGGATTTCTGAACTTTGTATTCTGTTCCCATTGATCTATTTCTCCATATTAAGACCACACTGTCTTGATGACTGTCACTTTATAGTAAATCTTGAAGTTGGGTAGGGTCAGTCCTCCAAGTGTGTTTCTTCTCCTTCAGTATTGTGTTGATTATTCTGGGTCTTTTGCCTTTCCACATAAACTTTAGAATCAGTTTGTCAATATTCACAAATCACTTCCTGGGATTTTGACTGGGATTGTGTTGAATTGATAGATCCTATGATAGAAATCAGTTCATTCAACAAATACGTATTGTGTACCTGCTCTGTGCCAGTCTCCATTCTGGATGTTTAGGATGCTCCTGTGAAGATAACAAAGATTTCTATCCTCATGGTCCTTACATTTGTGTGGAGGTGACCTAAAAAAATAAACAAACAAATGCATACGTACGTGTGGTATATGTGTATATATTCATATACATAACAAATAGGTAAATTATCTGGACTATTATAAAGTATTAAGAGTGATGAAAAGAGGGGCGCCTGGGTGGCTCAGTCGTTAAGCGTCTGCCTTTGGCTCAGGTCATGATCCCAGGGCCCTGGGATCGAGCCCCGCATCGGGCTTCCTGCTCCACGGGAGGTCTGCTTCTCCCTCTCCCACTCCCGCTGCTTGTGTTCCCTCTCTCGCTGTATCTCTCTCTGTCAAACAAATAAAATCTTTAAAAAAAAAAAAAGAGTGATGAAAAGAATATGTACAACAGAGTAGAGTAAGTGAGATCAAAAGTACCAGTGGTTAGGGGAAGAGTGATTTGCAATTTTAAATATGAAAGTCAAATGAAACCTAATTGAGAAAAAGGAATTGGAATAAAGACTTCAGGGAAGTGATAAAAAGAAGTGAGGGTGTCAGTCAAATGGATTCTGAGCAAGTGAAGGGTGCAAAGCATGCCTGGTGAGTTTAAGGATCAGCAAGACTAGGATGTGCACAGTGGAATGGAAAGAAGGAATGTTTTAGAGACCAAAGGGGTAACAAGGGTTCAGATCATGCAAGTCCTCGAAGGTCATTATTGGGATGTGGCTTTTGTGCTGAGTGACGTAGAAGCAGCCACAAGACTTTGCGCAAAGATGTATTATCTGACTTATATTTTCAAAGATTGGCTCTGGCTGCTGGGTTGAGAATTGACAGTAAGGGGCAAGGGTAATTACAAAAGAATAGTTAGGAGGCTATTATAATAACAGGCAACAGATTATTGTAGCTCAGCGTAACAGTGGAAGTGTAGAATAGCTCAAAACCTGGATCTATTTTTAAGGTAGAGCTACAGATTATTTCCTTATAGGCTACAGAAGGAGGAGCAAGAGGAAGAGGAGGAGGAGAGAGAGAGGAAGAGGAGTCCAATATGACCACCAAAGGTTTGGGCTAGAGTCACTGAAAGTGTTGGAAGTGCCATTGGCTGAGCTGGGAAAGACTGCAGAGGTAGATTTTATAGTTCAGGAGTTCTGTTTTGCACATATTTATTTAAAATTACCTAGTTAGGCAACCAAGTAAAAATGCTGAGTAGATAATTGCATATATGAATCTGAATTTCAGGAAGCAGGGTAGGGAAGGCAAGAGAGAAAGAGAGAGAGAGATCTGAACTGGAAATATCAGCATGGGACATGTCAGCATATCAATGATACTAAAGCCTCGAGACTGGAGAGTTCCCCAAGCGTATGAGTCTAGAAAGATAAAGAAAGAGGAAGGAGGACTGGGCCCTGGGATACTCCAAGATTAAAACGTTGGGAATAAGAATCAGTGAGGGAGCCTGAAGTGGAGTGGCCTGGGCATTAGGAAAAAATCATGAGAATATGGTATCCTAAAAAAGGAAAATTTGTCAAGGAGAGGGAAGTGGTAAACTGTGTGAAATGCTGCAGATGGACTCAGCACAATGAAGACTGAAAATTGACCTTGGGATTTAGCAACGTGGTGATCTCTGGTCACCTTGACTAGACTGGTTTCTTGAAATGGCAAGAATGAAAGCTTGATTGCATTTAAGGAAGACAGATGTAGAACATTTGGAGACATCAAGTATAGGAAATCCTGTAAGGATTTTTCCTACAGAGAGAGCATTAATTAATTAATTAATTAGTTAATTAAATTTAATTAAAAAGAGGCAGCTGCTAGCAGGGGAATCAAGATAGGACTTTTTGTTGTTGTTGTTTCAATTTTTTTAAGATGGAAGAAATAACTACATCTTTAGGAAAATGGCCAAAAATAAGTGATTTGATAATGTTGACAAAAGGGTGAAATTGCTGATAGTAAAATATGATAACATATTTTGGGGGATTTGAAAGACTATGTCTAAAGAAATTTTTTAATTACTAAGTGACAAAGTAAGGTCTAGTCTGCAAATTTACCCTTTTTCTTTGCATCCCATTCAAAATTCTGATCCACTTAAGAATGATACATGTTAAATAATGATCTCTTATCTGATCAAAATAACTAATACTGAATGTGTATTAGGCTTAACATACCATCTAAAGTCGATTATATTTTTAAAGATTTGCAATAAAATGCATCTGTAATTATAAGTGGCATTTTTGACCACTTGCGACATTACTCATTCCACAGTTAGCTTTTCAGAAAGTAAAATAGGTTGAGTCAGCATTGTTATCCAAAGTAAAAATGCCCCAAACTCAACCCCAGACCCAGGAGCTGGACACAACACTTTAAAATGAAAACACAGTTCCACACTTCTCCAGCACACTCACGGCTAATCTCATCCCCACCCTAAGTGACATCGAGCAGATTCTTTCTAGAGTCCAATACCACACACGAAAAAGTCTATTTGTAAGATCAAGGAATCAGACTGGAAAGAGAAGGCAGGTGCTTTAAAATGAAGAATGTCCTAGCTTGGGTATAGGTATAATCAGGTGGATTCAGGAGGCTTCTCACTGAGCTCTCTTTCAGGGAAGCAAAACATTTTCAATCCGAAAGTATATTTGTCCTAAAATAAAGTTATCTTCTTGCTTTGCCCATGAAAATCGGTTGGCTGAGCCTGCACCTTATGCACATATATAAAATGGCTGCCTTTTTTTTTTCTTTCATCTGAAATCACTTTGTTTTAACGTCCATGGATGAAATTAACCATTGAGTTGAATCTCCAAAAAGAATCCCAAACAAAACTTTGCCTGGTTGACCATGACCATGACCCATAAAGTCTGATCAAAAACTCTACCTATAGACTTGACACCCCTGGGCACAGGGAAACCCAAGAACTAACCACTCCCACCACATTGTCCACATAGACGCTTCTAAAGAGAGCTTTCCTGGGCAGATTAGAGCTAGCATACTACATTTCATACTACCACAAATCACCAGTCTCTTTTTACAAAGGGTGCCTTTCTCAAACAAGGCACAGCATATGTACATTTAAATGCATATGTGGTAATAAACACTTGTTAATGAAATCAATGCAAGGGAACTTATCGGTAAGATAGCACATACTGCACCTATGCATAAAATCATATGAAAATCAAGGACTTTCCATGTACACGATTAAATAAAAATGACTTCAAAAATATTTACCCATGTGAGCTGCCTTTCTGTTTCTTAAGAGTGTGTGCCTAAAGGGTTAATATTATATACAAGGTAGACATTTAATGGATAATTTTAAAAGCAGCTAAGAACATAGCATCCTGTGTATAACTTTCATAATTGTGCGTTCCTCCAGAGATAATGGATATCATTATCAGCGGCGCCTGTCCTAGGAAACTTGGCAAGGTTATGATTGTTTGTTACAGCTTTGGTTATATTAACATACACATTAATATTTATAAATATTTGATGTCATGTTAATTTTTCATATAAGATGATTTATGTAATGTTGTGTGCCCTGTTAGAGGGCATTTGCAATATGCTTCAAAAGGGAACTGAATTGATGCATGTTCTTTAAGGGAACTTGCCTGTATATCACTGTTCTTACAATGCATTATTCTGAACAAAAGTGTTTCAAAATAAATTATGTGAATTGTGGATTTACTCCATTAACATTTTAAATAAAACATAAAGGAAAAGATCATGCTGAAACTCTTCGCTGCATTTTAAAAAGGAGCTCTGTTCTCCAGAAGCAGGACAAAGTTTACTGAAATACTCTTTTTCAAAAACGAAGTCATCAAGTAAGCAGGGCTTTTGAAATTTAGTCTTAAATATTACATAGTCTATATAGCATGCAAACTAGAATATTCAGTAAAGGATATTAACTTGGGATGGAAAAAAAAAACATACAATACTCTCCCTTTTCTTAGTTTTCTTTTGCTAAAGTATATCTTGCTGTGACCAAATCTGAATAGTAAGAAAATTGAATATAAAGTAGGCAGGATATGTATAATAAATAAATCAGCTATGAGTTATTAAGTGAATATTTGCCCTCGGTGAAAAAAATTAATTTGTTTTTAGAAAGTTTAGGCAGCTTTAAGCAGAAAGTTAAGCTTATGTATTACAGTGACTTGAAACCAATAATATATACTATGAAGAATTATAGGTTTACTTAATATTACAGTAATGTTTCATAATATAGTTCATCAGTCCACATTACCAAGTGGTATTATTAATAATGCTTTAATTATTTTTTTCATTTAGGTCAAAAGTGCCATTGAATAAAATCTGTAGAAAAATTCTCAAAAGCCCTATTTTATATGATAATTCATTTCCCTATTATATGATTGTTATCTATTTATTGTTTTTCTTCTTGTTTAGACATTTTTCAGTACCAACTATAGTTATGCTATTAGCAGAAGAGCCATTAATAAAATTTACGTTTTGATGTACTTCTATCTTTTCCAACATCTTTAAATATCCCTTTGTTTCTTTCTGCCTGTTGAGATTCAAGTTTTCTTTAATGGGAACAGTTCAACATGAACTTATTTTTCTCCTTCTGTATATCCAAAATGAGACATTAACCTGTGGTATAACAATAAGAATCTATTTAGTAAATTTCAGAATTTTGGAAATCTTGATGTAAAGTATATATATGCCTTGAATTGACCATTCTTCTATATTTATCATCAAGTAATAATAGTTACTTTTCAATTCATCTCTCACACTATTTTAAACTTTGAAAAACTGATAAGATCAACTTGAGAAATTAGCTTTGATTTGACATTATAAAATTCGTTAGCTCTTACTATCCAGTTCACGAAATTAACAATTAATTTGAATTAAGTGTAATGACTTTTTCCCTCATATTTTCATACACAAATTAACTCTGTCATCACAATTATTCACATTACAAAAAAATTGCAACAGGTCATGAGGGAGGAAAATGCTTTAATTTGAGGTTACCCAGAAAAATCTGTGACAACAAAGCATGTGGAAAAGATGAGAATAAGGGTTATATTCCCAGGTGACAGACAGCTAACATTCCACAAAGTATATAACTATCAGTCATTTTGAGTTCACATAATAAATACCATGTGAAAAAAAGGTTGCTAAGGTAAATAGTCAAACAAAGTAGTAAGCAGTGTATATATTTTGTTAAGCATAAATAATTTGAGCTTAGGACATTTATGTTACAAATGTGGAAATCCACTTATATTCCATAATGTGTAATACAAAGAAAAGGCAAACATGGACATAAGTATTTTTAGAGCACCACAAATCTGTATTGTCAAATATTTATCATAATTCACCTCAGAATTCTTGCTTCTTGAATGAAAAAGAATCAAAATTTAAGAAGTACAATATTGTGTGTGATCAAAAGATTCCAAAATAGAGTAATTGAAATTCTCAAACACATCAACAGAACCACCTTGTTTGAAAGAGTATAATACATCATCCATTAGGAAAAACCCAGAAATTAAAAACTGTAGGTATAAAAGAATAGATGACTGGAAAAGGGTACTCAATGAGTGGATCCCACAGAAATGTTAGTATTTTACTTTATATTTGCTGAAAAAAAAAAGCTTTGAAACAATTGAGATTTACAACGAAATCAGATTGACAATTTTCTATGTTGCATTGATTCTTTTATACATGTAAATATATATTAAGAAAATCCTAAAGATTATCAATTGTAGCATTTTTAAAGCATCTTCCTTAAGAGACTGTATGCTGCCAAGAGACTGGGCTAGCTTAATTTATTTAAAAACAAAGGTTAACTTTAAAACTATTCTAGAAATGTAGATATAACACATTATCTATCTATCTACCTATCTATCTATCTATCTATCTATCTATCTATCTATGCTTACACAAAGATACACACACACATGGATATATATGCATATTTGTGGGTATCTCCAAATATTCAAATTTATATTGAGTTAGCTACTATTGGTCCAATGGTAAAATTTCTAACCTAGTCATAATATTTCAAGGAAATAAAACCGTAATCAGAATAGTTCACCACTGCAATTAGATTGTATTGTTTTCCTAAGTTTAAGTAAATAAACTTTTTTCTTAAATATACTTCAAAAAGAGAGAGAGGTCTGAGAAGTCATATTTATAAAAATAATGTACAATTTGATCAGAACCCAGATTTTTGTATTCAGGGACAAGTTAGTTATCAAAATTAAAGAAATGATGGCACTTCTAGATAAAGATTTAACCGACTTAAAATACTAAACTGCAAGGCAGTTTTTTAAAATAAACATGAAAAAAATTCCTTTACTGGTATTCTCACCAAAATTTGGTATAAAAAAAGATAACCCATAGCAGATCAGTACCAGTAAGATTAAATGGATCAAAGTCACATACGTACAAATCACATTTCTTTTTCTAACTGATTAATACTCAGCCATACAGTGTTAACTGTCACCAAAATGTCGTACCAGGTGTTTGAGTAATAGTGTAATAAATTAAGGCTTCAGATGAGATGCTATGTAGGCCACTTTTTGAGAAGCGTACTTCCCTAGTCCAAGATACTAAACTCACTCAGGTGGCACATTTTCATCACTAATTAAAAGAAGTTGTGGAATGAGCATGGAGGGCTCAACATAATATATCATCACAGGAAGAGAGAACAAGTTTGTCAATCCTGTGTGCTTTGTTTTGCACCTTTAGATCTGTGCAGATGGTCTTAAATAAATGTTTAAGATTAAGACAAACCTGAAAATAGTAGCATCTCTTTGCACAAATTATTATATTAACCCTAGGCCTAAAATATTTTATTTTGGTTTTTGCTACATGAGTTGAATGAAAGAAAAATTGCTTAGCAAATGAAAAATATTAATAATAAACTCTAACCCTTTGAAACTTAAAATTGCTATTTCATTTGGTTCTCACAATATCTTATGACATAAGCAGATATAGAGAGGACTTTCTGTTACTTCTTGTGTGGTAAATTGAACCCCAAGATGAAATGGAATTGTTATTTGACAAACAGCTCAGTGTGTTGGTGATGATAGTGATCATTGCTGTATCGAGTGGATTTTTGGCCATGATCATCTTCATAAACTAGTCTAACCCTTTAACTAGTTCTCTATTACATGAATGTGTTAACAGAAGTGTAAATCTAAAGGTGGGGGGGGGTGAGGGAGTGAAGAGCAGACAGAGGAATTATTTTTCTACAGTTTAACTCTGAACGTACAGCATGTCCGTCACATGTAAAGGTAATGTGCCCAGTACGATCATGTAATAGTTTATTGGTAATTACAGATCACAACAAAATGTTTATCTGTACTAACATGCATCCATTATGAAGATAATCAAAATTAATAAAGTAAGATCAGGCCATGGTTCACTTCTCTTCCAATTTATGTTTGTTCTTTTACTAAGTCCTTTCTAAAATAACTTTCCCATCATCAGATATTATATCCATAAAAAAGCAAAGATAATGTGTTTATTTTCTACTCCAGTTTCAGTTGTTTATACTAAATTCTGCCTTGAGGAAGAGCTATGGGTAATGATTTTAGGGTTAATCTGTTACTACATGATTAAATATAAAAGGAAACCATTCAAAAGTCACAAGAATGAATACTAACAGAATGCACAAGGGGTCAATAAGGATGTGTATTTTTTTTCCACTGTGATCTATTGCTATTCAGAACAATTGATTAGACAGGTTCATTATTGTTTTGCAACCACATATAAACCATTATTATCCACAATTTACTCCCTAAGGTGTTCTCATGGACAGTTTTTCAATGATTTGTAATTTCAAGGAGCAGCAAGCTTACAATTCACTCTGCTTAACTTTCCTGTCCTTTAAAGAGGATTACCATCTTCTGCAAGTTAAAAGCCATTGGAACAGCAACAACCTTCCTGAAAATGTTGTATCAGAGTCACAAATGTTTATCATCCCAAAACTATATTGATTCCTTAAAACAGTGATTTAACTCTATCTTGCATAGATTATTAAAGAGAGAACCATCATTCTGGAACTGAAAGCTTTTGCAGGTTTAGCCTTAAACCATCACTTTAAAATATGTGCTGATGGTTGCAGTAATTTTGTTTAGAGAAATAGGGGAATTGTGAAATATATTCTATTTGGGGCAATTTTATTTTAAATCTGTTCAATACATAAAATATGGAAAGATGAATAATCTTGCTGTGGAACAAGACCTAAAGATTTGTCAAGTTCAGTTTTTCACATTGTAAAATAACTAACTTTTCTCAAAAACAGACTCAAGCAACAAAAAGATATCACCTTTGTGAAATTCTCATTAGGGTCATGTTGAGTATTTTTTTTTAAGAGGTAATTCTCTTCCATTAAGGTCAAGTTTCTATTTCTGATGGTATATGATTTTATATATGTGTATAAAAGGTAAACTAACTGGGGCACTTGGGTACTCACCTGGTTGAGCATCTGGCTCTTGATCTCAGGGTCATGAGCTCAAGCCCCACATTGGGCATGGAGCCTACTTAAAAAAAATAAAATAAAATAAAAGGTAAACTAACTCATGATCAGAACTGATTCTATTTCTATTTCTGATAAAGAGGAAGTATATGTCATTATTAAGTGTTTGGGGTCTGGAATCAAGCTTATTAGTCCTGGCTCTTCTACTTACATTGGACAAATTGCTTACTGTTCAATTTACTCATCTTTAAAATGGGGAAATAATAGGAACTAGTTTTGAAGTTACTATGAGGATTATGTGAGATAATGCATCTTACATGCTCAGCACATTGGCTGAATGTATGCAGGCACAGTGAGTCAGGAGGAGTCAGAGGAGAAAGAGGACCAGGTACACTAGCAATCATTATAGTAAAGACAACATAAAAAGACTTATTTTTAATGTTTTCCCCACTATCTGCAATTGGACTTTAAATTTGTAATGTAAGGGAAAACAACATCACATCCTTCATATATTAATAGCACTTCGTTAAAAGTCACATCCTTCAGAGAAGGAAGTGATGTTGGCAGGGTAGAAATAATGATATACATTAAAACTTAAAGACTTTTAATGTGAGCAATACTTCTGAAAACCATCCTAGAAATAGTGTGGGATGCTGACCTTTAAATGCATAGTTTCCAAATGAAGCTTTTAAGTTCCCCCCCCCCCGCCCAGTTTCGTTGAGAAATAATCAACAGATATATCACTGTGTGACTTTAAGGTATACAGCATGGTTTGATTTGATCTGCATATGTTATGAAATGATTAACACAATATGTTTAGCCACCATTCATCTTTGCATATAGATACAATAGAAAGAAAAAGAAGGAAAAAGGGAAATTTTTCCCTCGTGATGAGAACTCTTACGAATTACTCTTTTAACTTTCCTATACATATGACATAGCAGTGTTAGCTATAGTCATCATGTTGTACATTCCATCCTAGTACTTATTTATCTTATAACTGGAAGTTTGGACCTTTCGACCCGCTTCCTCCAATGTTGTGCACATAAATATTTATAATTCTTATATCTCCTTGATATCACTTATTAAACATTACATAATGACCTTCTTTGTCTCTTTTTACCATTTTTCGTTTAAAGTCTATTTTGTCAGATATAAGTATGGCTACCCCAGCTTTTTTTTGGTTACCATTTGCTTGACGTGCCTTTTTTTAACTTCTTCACGGTCCATCTACATGTCTTTAAGATAGATAGCATGTTGTTGGATTTTTTTTAAATCTATTTAGCTATTCTGTGTCTCTGAATTATAGAATTTAATCCATTTATGGTTAAAGTAATTAATTACTATTGCTATTTTGTTAATTGTTGTCTGGTTGTTTTGTAGATTCGTTGTTCCCTATTTCTTATCCTGCTTTGACTTTTTTATTGTGGTTTTTTGTTTGTTTGTTTGTTTGTTTTTTGTATAATAACTACAAGATTTTCCCTTGTGGTTACCATCAGGCTACATAAAATATTTTGAACTTGTAACACCCTACTTTAACTGAAAGCAACTTTACTACAACAGAAATTGTAAATTTCATACTTTTACTTCTCCCCGTCACATTTTAGCTTATTACTGTTACAATTTTAGGTTATTACTGTTTTATACTGTGTAACTAATAACAGATTATAGTAATTGTAATTATTTTATTACATTCTTTTTTTAACTTTAAAGCTAAAGTAGTAAATGCTTTATGCACCACTATTACTATATTGCACAATCTATTATGACTATATATTTATCAATACCCGGGAGATTTACACTACCTTTTTTTGGTTCTATGATGTTAATTAAAGCATTCTTTCACTTCCACCCAAAGAATTCTCTTCAGCATTTCTTGTAAGGCAGGTCTGATGATAATGAACTCCCTCAGCTTTTGTTTGTTTGGGAAAGTCTTTATCCCTCCTTTGTTTCTGAATGACAGCTATGTGAGGTATAGGATTCTTGGTTGACAGTTACTTTCTTCCAGTACTTTGAATATATCATCCCATTCTCTCCTAGGCTGAAAAGTTTCTGCTTAGAAATCCACCGGTAGCCTTATAGGGGCTCCCTTGTATGTAACTTCTCTCTTTTCTTTTGCTGCTCTTAAAATTCTTTCTTTGTCTTTGATCTTTGACAATTTAATTATAATATGTCTCAGTGTAGCCCTATTTGGGTTCGACCTATTTGGGGTCCTTTGGGCCTCATGGGTCTGGATGTCCCTTTCTCTCCCCAGGCTCAAGAAATTCTCAGCCATTATTGCTTTAAATATGCTTTCTATCCCTTTCTCTTCTTCCTCTGGAATTCCCACCATGTGAATATTGTTCCTTTTCATTGTGCCCCATAATCCATAGGCTTTCTTCACTCTTTTTTATTCTTTTCTATTTTTGCTCCTCTGATTGGGTAATTTCTAATGCCCTATCCTCCAAGTCACTGATCCTTCTGCATGGTTGAGTCTACCTTTAAAACTCACTGTTGAATTTCTCAGCTCAGTTATTATATTTTTCAACTTTAAGATTCCTGTGTGTGTGTGTGTGTGTGTGTGTGTGTTTTGGATGGTTGCTATTTCCGTGTTGAACTTCTCATTTTGTTTATATATTGTTTTCCTAATTTCATTCAGTTGTCTCTGTGTTTTCTTGTAATGCACTAAATTTCTTTGAAGGATTATTCTGAATTCTTTGTCTGACAGTTTATAGATCTCCATTTCTTTAGGGTCAATTATTGGAGCTTTATTAGCTTCCTTTGGTGGTGTCATATTTACCTGATTTTTTTCATGATACTCAATTCCTTACATGGGTTATCTGTGCATTTGAGTAATGGGGCTCCTCTTCCAGATTTTATAGGTTTTCTTTGACAGAAACGGTCCTTTACCAGTCAGCCTAGTTTTGAATTCTAGGTGTGTCTACTGGTAATACCCTTGGGCCAGTGGGGCCTGCTATTTTGGTCTGTTTTGGGGCAAGGAACTGTTCGAGCTCTGAGGATGGGGATATGGCAGTGTGCCACTGGCTGAGAAGAATTGGATAGGACTGTTAGCTTGGTTCCCTACCCAAATGAGGCTGAAGAATGGACTCCATGGTTTCCTGTATTCTCTGGTCATGCTTATTAGATGGGCTTAGCCTTACCCCCCTGCCTTCATGTTCTAGAATTTACTCAGTAATGTCTTGTTCTTGAATAGTTGTTAGTTGTTCTTCTTGTGAGGGAGAGTGAAGTCAGGAACAACCTGCGTTGCCATCTGGATGACATTGTTCTCCTAGCTCTTAATTAAAAAAATAAATTAGATATATATATTTTTTAATTTCTCTTAAAAGCTACACATGTTGAGTCAGTTCCTATACCATCTCACACAAAGAATTGTTTAATTTCCAGTAATAAATAGAACTAATACATATTTAAAGTTTCATTCAAAATCTATGTAAGTTTGGTCTCATACATATGCTATTGAACAATATAGTCAGCAAAAATTTGTACCCAATAATCCAACTACAGAAGAGAATTGAAAATTCTATTTGAATTTACAACTTATTGATTTTACTACTCTTAGAATGATTCAAGATCTAATTTTGAAGTGTCACTGAATTTTCAGCTGACAGATATTCTCACCCTCTTAATATTGTAAATTTTGGTTTTTTCCTTAAATGGAAATGTGTCACTTTTGAAAATAATTCGACTACATTTATTTGCAACAACCTCTCTTTAATAGGCTTATGATAAAAACTGAAATATCTATTTGCTTTATGCAAAATATTGAGCCCTGGGCAATACTTCTCAAACTTCCCTGCAAATAGGAATACTCTGGAAGCTTTGTTAAAATTGCTAATTTAGTGGTTGCATCCTTGGAGATTCTGATTCCATAGAGCTGAGGCAGGATCCAGGAATGTACATGTTATTAAGAACTCCCAGGTGATTCTGATATAGGTGGTCTAAAGGTCGCAATTAGAACACTGTTGATCTAGGGCTACCATAGATTTTGTCACCCTGTTTATTATCAAGATAATCTTCACATTTTAATATAGAACCTCTTCATTATCAAAATCTCCTTCAGAGTATAATAAAGGTTGATTTCTAATAAGTTTGAAAATAAATATTACTCACACCATGGCCTGATTTAAATGTAGCTTCTAAGTAACACTATAAACTCTTGAGGCAAGTTTCCAGGACTCACTCATCAGTGTAAATAGACCAAAGGTGAATGCAGAACTCCATTAAACCAGAACTCTAACCTACTAATTTCACACACACTCTCTCTACCTTTCAGCATCCTCGTGGTTTATCTTCAGTTTAAGCTGGTTCTCCCTTCTTTCTCCCCTAACTCAGATTCTCTCTCTGCCAATTTCTTCCCTCTTTATAGACTCTTAGCTCATAATCTTCTCATGGCCTACTTTTCTTTTTTTCTCTCCTAGATATCTTCTCCAAGGATAAAATAGGGGAGGGTACATCCTGGCCTTTCATAGATTTTGTGGATTAAAACTGGTGGATCTGGAGGCACAGGCTAGGAAAAAAAAGTGTTAGGTAAACAGAGAGAAACTTGGGTGGTTCCAATGGCCAGCCCGGACTCTTCTCCCAGTCTGCTTGAGAAATGCCTGGCTTCTTACATTTTTCCCTAAACCAAACAAAACCCAGAGTCACATCTTCCTCAGGGAGACGAAAACTTAGATCATATGGCCTGTCAGAACTTGCTTATTCCAATCTGAGTCCTATAGCCATTTCATGGCCTTAATCTACAATCCTCCTCTCTTAGGGATTTATCATACCACTGAGCAAACCAGGGTTTGCTGTCTTAGTGTAGTGTAAGGCAAGTACACTGAAGTTTCAGCCAGAAGAATACCTAAAATGTTGTTAGAAATACCTTTCCGTGCTCCATTGGGAAAGCTTGTACTCTGAAAGTAATGTTATCTCGGGTGTCATCTTTAAAACAAACAGACAAACAAATCAACAATTCCACAACCCATGAAAATGATTGCTTTGCCTTCCAGACACAAACTCATGTGAGTTTGATCTAATTTACTTGTGAAATCTGGGTTTATGAATGATCCAGTTTCAGTCTCTTAGAGAAATCAGTTCTGAGTCAAACACAGACTTGGAGTGAAAATAAAGAAGACACAAAATATCAAAATCCTGTGTGTATTTAAATTTTCTGAAGTCTTAAGGAAGCCATGTGTCTCACCATCTCCATTTCAAGTGGGTACAATGGTCTATGATATGCCTTGCTATTTTGAGAAAAGAGGGTCTGAACATGAACTGCATCGTAAATGTGCATGTTGGGAGTAGCAGCAGCATCAGTGATGTAAACAGGTTTTCCTTCCTGGAATTTTCAGACAGAAATGGGACTTCTGAAATCAGTCACATACACACACACACACACACACACACACACACACACACACACACACACCCGTAGGCAGAATATGAGACTCACCTCTCTGCTTACATGTCTTTAGCTGATATTTCACAGACAAGAAGTTTTGTGAGCCTGAACCCTAAGTGATCTGTTAATGATTTGGGATTTTAAACAGTGCCCTCTGAAAGCTGGTTCTTGTAATCAAGTTTGACATGAAAATAGTACTGTCATTAAATTCAAGGAAATGCCATAGTTTAATGCTTAATCACATTACATTTAAGATAATTTGTATGTCATGAAGCTGTATTTTGGAAACATGAATGCGAACTTTACTCCTGAGCAGACCATATATCTATCTAGACTTTTAGCCTCAGAGCACTTCAGCATTGGGTTGTAGTTGCAGGAAGTTGGTGTGGAAAAAATACCTATTTATTAATTATACTTAAATGCTTTGGAGAATACATACATGTAATTAAAATGCCAATGATGACAAATAATAGTGCCATGATTAATTTCTTGCAGAGCCAGTGTCTTTCTTTCAAGGGAAAATTCTTGCCCCTTCACCTGTCTGATGAATTCCCAGGAGTATTCCTAGCCTCCGATTTGAAGCCTTTGAAGGTTGTTCTTTTTTTCAAGCAGTTCTGATTGTTTGTCTTACACATTTTTGTGTGTAGATGTTGTCTGGATGATGGAAGGTAGGGATTAAGCTGGGTTTCTTACAAGGTCAATTTACAGGGTAAATTCAGAAAGGACTGAGCAGATGATTTACATTTTCAAGCTAAATCATTAAAATTATGGTGAGTAATGCATCTTAGGAGGATATTAACATACACCTAATAGGTCACCCACACCCACAGCGGAGTTTTAGTACTTCTTAGTAATTCCATTTACTTGACATAAATGGTTTTGTCTGATTGCTCTAACCTATCATGATACCTTGAACAAAACAACTGATGTCATTCAATAAGAAGTTAGGATCCATTAAAGAGAAGCCCATTATAACATTTTATACAATCTACAATGCAAATGAGAACACTGTTTAAACATAAAAATGGGGAAGAAAACCTGAAGGAGGCTAAGTATTTTCTAAATTAAAAAAAAAAACTAGTCTTTACTCCTAAGATTTAAAAAATATTCTTCACAATATCAACCCAAAATTGTGGAATATGTCTTTGTCTTCCCAACCTAAGGATTCAAACTTCTCATAATGCATAGAAAGATCTTCCAGTAAGAACCCCCCCCTCTACACACAACGTTGTGTTAAACTTCACCCAGTTGTTCAGCTAATTCTTATGCTTCTCCAATTTTACTGGATATGATGTTTTTATTGGGGTTCAGGGAAGCATGGCTAATGACATCAGCAAGCTTTGTAATTTCTCACTGCCAGTTTTCTACACAACTTACACTTTTGTCACTCAAACTGCACCAAATTGCTCCAACAATTAATCTTAAAGCGCAGGAGCAGGGGGACTTTTAAATGGACCCCTTCTTGGGATTTTGTGTTAAAAACAGGAAAGTTCCCATGAGTGAAGGGGGGAAAGTGAGCTTCTCCAGCCCCTGCTCTCCCCCAGGTCTCACTCTTCTCTGCCACCCCCCAAAAGGAATGAATTACATTTCTCTTCTTGTCCTTTAAATGAATAGCATAGTTTGGGTGAAATTATCGGGCAATTGCATGCCTTTTATGCAGATAATGCTATTTGATGAAAGCGGTGTTTTGATCTGCTAAGGATAATACAGATCCAGGGTTGGATTCATTGGTGAGAGTAAAGCTGTCTTCTGTGATAACTTCATCTCAGCATGAGGTCAGACGGGGAAAACTGGGATGGGGGATTAAAAAATGACACAGTCGGAGCAGTATTCAGTTCCCTGCTGTGCTCCTGGCTGCACACTATAGCTTATGTTTCTGATCTGTTATGGTATTGTCTGCCTTTCTCTCTCAGAGCAGAAAGAGATTGCTTAAAACTTTTCTTTTTTCAGCTAGAGGGATTAGTTCTCTGCAGCTTTTTTAATTAAAGAAACTGTATCTTTTTCAAGGCAATTTAAAGCTGCAAGGGAAGGACCATCAACATCCATAACTCAGTACTATTATCTGTAACAAAGTGTGAGCTCTAAATTTGATATTCAAAAATAGGAGAAGGAAGCTCTAGGATTCTGTTATGTTTTGAACCTTCCGTGATTGTGCGGGTCCCCAAATGAGGAATAGCAAATAAATTATTTTGTATAAGTCCTGAATATGTTTCCATAAGTAGCAACTTCCAGCCGCTTTGCTTTTTAGTGAAGCTGAGCTTGCTTAATTAAATCTTCATGATGATAGCGAAGTGCACTTGAAAATTGTGTAAGAGGAAATAGGTTTGACTATATATCTTTTTCTTTACCCAGAGATCATTTTTAAACATTTCCATCCTGCTGAAAGTGATAACAGTAGAAAATGTCTGCTTAATAAGGGCAATTTGCATTTAAACAGTGCAAAGTACAACATTATGGTACTTTATCACAAAGAACCTCCGCGTTTGTGATAAGTGGTCATCATCTTTATTAATCTGAGGGGAGCACGGATTGGATCTATCCAAAGTGATGATGAATTTGTCAGGACGTATACATTTGAGTTGAATTTATAGCTCAATTTAACCCAGGTTAATGTCGAAAATCCTCAAATGTTTCAAATAAGGCCCATATGGTTATCACTTTACAAAGCATACAGGCTCTGTGCTTTGGTTGCTACATACACATCTCCAACTAAATTCCATGCCAGATCAATTAGAAACAGTCCTCCTGAGGAGAGAGGAACAAACAGAGATTGTTTCCCCAATACCGGCTGAACCCTTGTCTTGAAGAAATGAAAAGCAGTCATCTTAGGTTCTACACTTCTTACCATTAAAAGTCCAGAGGAATTCAGTAAACAATAAGGGTGTCATAGTATCGTATTTAGTAGAACATACTTAGAGTATCTGCATTTGATCAGTGCTTACTACCAATTTTTCCAAATTTCCGTATATGCTACGTCTTACTGAAAAAGAGGAACACAAAATTTGATCTCTTTCCTTTTCCCCATTATTTTTGTCTTTACTTCAAACTGTGTGTCTGAGAAGTCAAACAAGTTCAGAGGTGAACTGATGTGGCTTGATATCATAACTGGAATTTTTAAATGATGTGCCATTAAAAAAATGGATGGGCAGAAAAGTGGAAAGTGTACTTAATAAGTATATTCTTGAAGTCAATTTTATTTATGACCTATCCTTTAAAAAAAAAGTTGGAATGACTGAATAGGGTGAAAATATTTTATTCATGCATTCACTCATTCATTCAACAACCACTTAATGAACATCTTCTGTATGGCAGCCCTTTGTGCTGGACCCTGTGGTTTTAAAGAGCTATTGCAAAAGGCCCATTTAATAAAATAGTGCCATAGTTTATTACATGCAGAAAATACTATGGAAGCCCTTCCAAGGGCTTAATGGGTGCTCTAATAAATAGGAGCTCCAGAGGCTGAGAGTACAGGACGTCCCGGACTCAGGAGTCGACAAAGGGAGGACGGAGTAGGACACTCCTGGGAAATGAGAAGATGCTCAGTGGGTCTGCAGCTGAATGTAGTCACTTGATGCCTACGTTTTTCATCTATGTCTACAAGTTAACTTATAGACTGTATCCCGAAACATCTAAAGGACATCATATTCTTAACAAAACTGTCCTCTGTCATGAATTTATAAACCTCGCGCAGCTAGCGTCTGCCTTAAATACACCATATACTGTATACAGTGTGTACCGTAAATATGGTATATATACTGCTTATCAAAAAGCTGTCCACAGAAAACATGACAGATTTTAAAGGGTACTCCATGGTAACTATTAATTTTAAAGGTTTTTTATCTTTCAGTGTGGGAAAATGTGGCATGCTTTAAACACACATGTGGACTGAAACCAAAATTGAAAGTGCCACGTGTGGAAAGACGCTTCTGTGTTCAAAATCCTTCGAGGAACTGGGTTTTCTATGTGACTGAAGCAAAACCAAGTCAGCAGTGGGGTTGGGTTCCATGCATGCCTTTTCACCAGAGATCAGAGCCACGTGGAGCCTCTGTTTACCCAGTGGAACACAAACCAATGTACTGGAAAAGCGGGGCCGCATTTAAAGGTTGGTTTGTCTGATCACCAGTTCACTGGGTAGCTCCAAAATGCATGTGCATTGAGAGAGGCCTGTCTTGCTTTAATGAAGGTAATGAAAGCCTGTTTTCCACTGCCAATAGTCATTTAATTTTATGACTTGATCAGTGATCAAATCAGAATATTTGTTTTACAGTTTCCCTCAACCTAATGGCCAAGGGAAATCAGTTGATTATTTTCCCAGGAGAAGAAACAACAAACACCTGACAGTAACTTTAGAGCTACTTGAGAGGCTTCTGTGTAAAAGTTAAGTTCTAGTGCTGTACATTGTTCTAGGTTAGTGGTCTGCTACCTGCAAACTGATTTGTTTAACCAGCATCCTCCAAGTGCCTAGGACTCACCTTCTTCTCCTGACTGACAGCCTTCAGGCTGTTTTAAGCTGCTCATCACTTACTGTTCTCAACTGAGACATAACCTCCTTTTGGAAGTATATCGATTATTGGCTTGCCTGGTCTTTTCAAAGGGTCAGTGGGAAGGTCTAAGAGTCTCCACTATGGCTCCTTCAGTCATTTCCTGCCTTCCTTGTCAGTGCCAGAACCCTTCAGACCAGAGAGGTTGCAGCCGGATTTGAGCCCTACAGTCAGGCCATTCTTGCCTCAGTTTGCTAGAGCTGATGTAGTTAGTCCAAAGAATGCCCATGAAGTGGAGCGGTGCCCAGGAGCCTCCTTGGAGAGCCTCCTACCTGCCTGACCCCGTGCCCCCTTCTGCACGCCTGAAAGCCCCGCCTGTCAAAGGAGGATGTAGCCTTGGAGCCCGGCTGCGCCCCACGGGAGGGAGGCCCAAGCGGCGGCTTCAGGCTCGACCTGGAGAAAACCGACAGTCCCCAAAACATCAGCCTCCAGGGAAGGCTTCCCTGATGCTGACTTACATGGATAGGCATCCCCTTCGAGTGGGGAGCGACCCTCGCCTGAGGTGGGGAGTTGATGGCGCGACAGAACAGCGCTGTGGGCCCAGCCTCCGCAGCAGGGCAAAGCACGGGTCCCTTTCCCACCCCACCTCAGTCCTGAGGGCATGGTCAGTTCCTAATCCCAAAGTGGTTCGGTCCATTATCTTCCTCCCCAAGCATCCTGTAGAGGTTTGCAAGGGCCACAGGCATGCATTTCCAGGGGTGGGGTGCGGGCTGCAAGGGGAGCTCGGCAACATTTTTTTTTTTCCGGAGAGCCGCGTATCACTGTGACAAGGGGGCCCCACGGGAGGGCGATGCCGCCAGCTCAGCCCCATTATCCTGTGCAAGACCGGCTGCCTTCACGCGGCAAAGTCACACCAGCCGCGCCCGGCAGAGTTTGCTGTGAGCGGCCAGAGGTTTGCAAAACAGCCAGCCGCGTCTTGCATTTCTTCTCCCGCTCGAGTTTTTATTGCAGCCGAGGGCCCGGCGTGATCTACCCACCATCCCCGCCCTCCCATGACAGGAGCTCAGCGAGGCAAAAAGCCTGATGGTCACGTAGCAGGCTGCCTCTCTGCTTTCCAAGGATGCATTCGGAGGAGAAAGCGTCTGGTATAGTTTGGCACTGTACAACATCAGCTTTTCCTAAGGACCTCGAATGATGGAACTTTTTTGTTAGTGGGGGTAGGGGTTGGGGGGGGTGGGAACCCAAACCACGAAGCCTCAAACTTAGCACACATAAACTGCCTGGATTTCGGGCTTCGCCTTGCGCTCACAGACGGTCGTTGAGGACACCCTGCGCGCTTTGTCCACCAGTGATGCCTGCCATAGAGTGCACGGGGCTGTATGAATGAGTTCTAGAGTATTTTGTCTGCATTGCATACAATTCGTGTGAATGTTCAACATCCCGCACTGAAAAACTTTGAATATCGTGTAACAGGGAGCTGGGCTAGAGACAAGCTTCAAGATTTATTACCATTTCTAAATTTTATGAGTTCTATTGTTTCCTATGCTCATTACCAGCTTTAGCTATAATGAGGGCTGAAAAGAGAAAAGAGCTGCAAAGAAGAAACATGCCACTCCCCCGACCCCACCTCCTGCCTGTTCTACCAGCAATTTAGTTCTTCTGTTCTGGCCTCTTTGGGATGTGTCTTATCTCTTTTTTTGTGTGTATTCCTAGATAGTAAGGTACGAAAGAGCAAGGGGGAGTGTTACATGGACACTTAGCAAAGTTTTGAACACTTAAGATGTTTTTCTGGGAACTGGGCCACAAAGGTGATTTATGAAACACCCGTCAAGTTTCCTTTTGATCACATCAGGAATACAAATTTTAAGTAGTTGGTGTGACTGTCATATAATATCTGGGATATGCCTCCACAATTCAGGAAGTTTTCTTGAGACAATGAGGATGGTTAGAATGAGAGGGGAATAATCATTCGTTTGCCCCCGCTGCCTTATTTTATTTTATTTTATTTTTTCAAGTGTGAAACACACAAAGCAGGAAAGAGACTGATCTACCCCCAGGGTGACTCTAGATTCCTGTAGTGCTTAGCGTCACTGGCGCCCCAGGAATGGGGTCGTGGTGGTCACGCATTACCGTTATTTCTTAACGAGTAGGTGAAGTGCGTTTGGTCATTTGACAACTTCGGGAACTCAGGTGGTGGGACTGGGCACACTAATTCAAGTTCAGGGACTCTCCTTGTCAGTTCTCCCGAAAACTTTGGAGAAACTCTATCGTGAAGCCTCAGGCTTTCCTAGGAGGCACTGCTCTTGTTTTCAAAGTGCTTAGTCTGTTTCGTGTTCTGCACGTAGTTACAAATACAGGTGTTTTCCTTCCAGCCCGAGTCCCCGTTAGGTGCAGGTCGCTGGAATCCTCTGCTCTGAAGTTGAAAGTGGGAGATGGAATGAGAAGGCTGAGAGCTCCCTAGTTCCTCTGCCACGCTTCCTAGGTCAAGTTTGCTAGCGCCCCGTTAAGGCCTGGGGAACAAATTCAGAGCTACTCCCGGGGGAGGGGGGGGGGCAGGGGGGAGGACGCTAGGGTGCCCGGAGTGGAGCCCAGCGGGCTGGTCCGCCCCAAGCGCGCACGCCCCAGCCCTGCTGCCGCTGGGTGCCGAGCAGGTTCCAGAGCGGCAAAGAGCCGGAGGGCGGCTCCGCGAAGGTCGCGGATTGGGTGTTCCAAAAGTCCGGAGCAGCCGGAACTGCAATCTGCCTCGGTGGGCTTCCTTTAGGCCGGGGCAGAGGGGCTGGGGAGTCGCGAGCGAGGGTGCTGAGGGGAACTTAAGCGAGTAGAAAGTGGCAGCGTCTTGTGGAGAGCGGTAAACTTTTATTTTCCTCCCACAGCAAACAAAGTCGAGGCAGAGGTAGCGTTTGGCTGCTAATCTGAGGGGAGAACGGGGGATGGGGGGGTCGGAGAATGCGGGGTGTGGAGCCTTTAGAGGACTCCAGAATCCGCCCCCTGGCCGCTGCGCGCTTGTTGGGGAGGACCTGGTGCTTGAACCCGAGGGCAGACACTTGTTCTCCGCCAGCCCCGAGTTGGGGCTTGGAAGGAATCTTGGTGTTCAGAGCCCCTTCCCGCGTGCGAAGGTCATTTGCGCTTTTCAGTTTCGGAGAGGACACTCTGGAAGGGAAGGCGCAGGTCATTTTCAGAGCCTCTTGTAAAGGACGGGCCGCCTACCGAGAGTGGAAATCCTTAATTACACCCTTCTGCCTCGAAATCCATCTTCCCGGCAGTGTCTTGCACTCCTACCTCTTCGGGTGACTCCGCTGACCTGAAATGCCCACCCTATGAAAGATCAAGCAAAGTAGTTTTCTAAGAAGGTTAGAGGTTTGATTACACAGAGAAGTGTTTCCACTTTGGTCCAAAGCAATTACCCGCCCCCTCCCCCGTCCCTCTCCCCCACCCCCATCCCGCAACCCAGAGAAGAAAAGGACAGACCCCCCCCTCCCCGGCACGCACGTACCCCTGCACTTTGTAGGTGCGTGTGAATTTCAGATGGCGCTGTAAGTTCATTAGTGTTTGCAATCAGCGGCGGGCAGACCCCTCATCAGAGCCGAAAGCCGGCAAGAGCCATTCATCAGCGTGAAGTGTTATTCATGGATGACCCCTAAATCTCGGCAAGAGTAGTAGATGCACTGATTGGTCACAGCATGGGAGCCTTGGAGCTTTCCCGTTCCCGACGCGGCCGGGAGGAGGGAAGAAGGGAGGGGCGGCGAACGTGGTTCAGTCCGGCAAATCCCATTTGACAGAAAAAGGCAGTAAACGGGGAATCTCTTTTTTTGAATAAAGAAGAAGAAGAAATAAAGTACCTGTCATCCTGACAAGTGGCGGAGCGGAGGAGTCCAGGATTATAAATGATCGCAGCCCGGTCCAGCTCGCCCTGTGATTGGGCTCTCCCGCGATCTGCACTGGGGGAAGCGCATGGTAGGCTCCTCTCCTCCCGCACACACACTCGCACACACACACGGACACGTGTACGCGCCTGTCTCGGGCACACTCGGCCCGGCGCGTCCCCCCGTCACACAATTAAGGTCCTGGATGCTGCTCCCTGGCACGGCGCCCTGCTCGCCTCCTCACCTTTTCCTCTTCCTCCTCCCTCGCCGCCACCGTCCTCCGGCTCCCCCGCCGAGAACCGAAAACTCCGGCGCGGCCTCTCGGGCTGAGCTGGAGGCTTAGAGGGGCCGGCGGGAAGGGAGAGGGGGAGAGCGCGGGGGAGAAAAAGAAAGTGAACTCATTGGCGCTCCGGCGCGCGCTGCCCTCCCCTCGCCGCGTCCCTCGCCCGCCGCGGCCGGGCGCTGGGCAGGGAAGGAAGTTGTAACACTTGCTGTTCTCTCCCCCTCCCGCCACCCTCCCCCGTCTCCCACGCTCCGCTCCCTCGGCGGGGCCCCCTCCCCCGCGCCCGGCTCCTTTGAATTTGGCCAAGTGCTGTGTGTGCGCGCTGCCCGGGTGGACGCGGCGGCTGCGGCCGGGGAGCGAGCCGGAGGCGCGGGCGAGCCGAGCGCGGTAAGTGCTGCGCCGCCGCCGGCGCGCCCTCCTTCCTTTCTGGGGTCCTAGTGCCCGGGCCGCGGCGCCGGGAGCGGGAGGGCGGGCGGGCCGGAGCCGGCGCGGACGGCGGCGCGGTTCCCCGCGCTGCTCTGGCAGGCGGCAGCAGGTGGGCCAGCCCGGGGTGGCCCGGGAGCATCTCCTCGGCGTGCGGTCTCCCCGGGTCTGGCCTCCCAGTTCCCGGCCTCTCCGTCCCCGCCCCTCCCTCGCGTCTGACACCTCAGGCTGCCTGCTCAGGTGGGAACTTCGCCGGCGCCTGGCGCCGGAGGAGCTGGGCACGGCGCTGCGGTTCCGGGGAGCCCCGGGCTCGCGGGTAACCCGAGAAAGGCAGCCCCGGGGGCTGGGCGCTCAGTGGGGGCAGGGAGTCTAGCCCGTCTGGCTCAGGTCGGGGTGATCCCCAGTTTTGTGGCGGGGCGCCGCGTCCTCAGAAGGTGTCTGAGAAGATCTTGGGGGCTTCCAGCGAGCGGGAAGCCCTGAAATGTCACCACTTTCCGGGGCAAGTGAAAATGAGGCTTCAACTACCAGGCGGCCAAGTTGGGAATGGAGAAGGACGGGAACGAGGGGCTGGGGTGGCGTGGGGAGGGGTAGATCTCGACTGAAACTTCATCTGGAAACTCCGGATGGGGCTGGAAACAAACAAATACCCTGAACTGGGCATTTGAACAATTACAGATTTACGAATCTGCAACTCAATCTCCGGCTGTGTGGTGTTTTCCAACCAACTGGAAGAAGCTTCAAATATTTTAGGTTGAGGTGGGCTATATCTGATCTCTGCTGAACCCCTTATGATGCAGTTTGGATTCCATTCTTACTGCCTCACCTTTAAGGTAGTTGTAATGGTAACCTGCTACTAATTCTTACTGAGGAGGAAGGGTACCAGGTAATTCTACCGTGCAATGCAGCAGATGCATTTGTTTTCTGAAGTCATGATAATCTAAAGCTAGAGAAAAGTTTCCAGGTACTTTTGGGTAAGTGCTGTGGAAGTGAAAGGGTGAGGGCTGTCCGGGCACTTTTTACAGGGCCCCAGACAGCTGGGATTCCGGAGAACAGGACTGTCTCTTCATAATACTCTTATTTCTTATCTTCTGACAGTGTATCTGTCAAACATTTGGAGGCTCTGGCAGAATCCACTGGGTGGTCTTTTCACTAGAAATAGAAATATGTTCCAGGCATTACCTTTCCTTTCTGTTGTCAAAAACAAAACAAAACAAAACAAAAAGGCAGGACTAGCATCTTTGGAAAGCCTGGAAGGGTACCCCAAAAGGTGGTATTGCAACTGAGCAGAACTTGTGATTTGATTCCTTTTAGTGAATTTGCTTAGAATACGATGCATACCCCTCCTCCACCCGGGTGCCTACCTGGAAAAGTATTTGTGGTCTATCTAGGATATTAGGAACAGAGTTGAGAATATAATGAAAACTCATTATAGATTTTAATATTTCAGTTGAAACAAAAATTTTACAAATACACCAACGATCTTGCTTTGTGCACTCCTTAATACATTCTTAATTATCTAAAACTTCTAGCTTTTATTTCTTAATATATGAAATTCTTGTAAGAGCCTTGGAACTTTCGATTTGTGATTCTAAATGCAGAGCAAATATTTAATTCTTGCTCTAAGTGTGAGAGGTTAGTTCAGTAATAAGACTTGCTAATCCCACTTTAAAATGTCAAGGCATTCACAAATTATTCCTAAATTCTTCAAAGATGGGGTTTACAATGAGTTTAGTTAAGTTATTCTGTTGTGTATTTCAGGATTGAATGTATCTCTCTTCCTGTTCCATTTTCCTTAACAATCTGCCTTTTTTTCTTGTTTGAATTTTAGTATTCTTCTTAACTCAAAGATACTATTTTTTGCTGGTGGTCAAGATATTTTATTTTAGACAATTTAAAAGAGAATATATATTATGAGAGAAAGTAGTTCCTTTAAGTAAGACAGGTATATTTTTACATATACTACACAATTTTTATGAAAATGTACTAATAACTATACCAGTGCTAATATATTTGAAAAATACATTAGTATCCTGTACCAACAGCATTAATGTTAGCAACTCATTGACAGGGAGTATCGACCCTGTCGATTTCTTAATTATGTAAAATAAAGCAGATAAAATTATAGTAGAATTCTGACTAATTTTTTTTCCAAATTGAATCATTTTGAATGGCTGAGTTTATTTTCTAGAAAGAAATGTTTTAGGTAAATTATAGAGGCTTTTCTTACTCTGATCTTGTAGGCGTGTCATGAGTCTTTTGGTTAGAAAAGAGAACCTGCTTTATTAGGGTGAAGACAAAGAAAGATAAGGATGCTTATCTTTGAATAGAAGAAAGTACCTAAATAGAGTGAAAAGTTTTACATTTATTCAGAAAGAAAACCTAGCTAAACCATAATAATCCAGTTAGCAAGTTCAAGCTACTCTTCCTTAGCTTTGCTTCTGAAAGCCAAGAGTTAAAATTATTTCCTTTGTAGAGAGTCAAGCAGATAAGAAACCAGGCAAAAGTGTATGGCTATCGTTGTGAGTAGAATGACCTATCAGGAATACTTGATCAACTTTGAGCTTGATGTACAAAAAATGTTTTTCCCATTGCTGTGAAAGCTTGTTTGGAAATAGCCAAGTTTGTTCTGCCTACAATGGTTTTGGGAAGTAAGTCCTGAAGATAGTCATAGTCTAATATAAAAGCAGCATAAAGACAACTTTGTTTGTTTATTAATGTTGATCATTTTAATAAATACATTACCTCCTTTTTATTAAGCTCTATTTATCCCTTTAAAGTTTTTATTTCTGGGCAGCTGAGGAATGTCATCAAGGTATTTTACTTACGTGAATCAGTGTATTCAGCAGTGTTAATGAATTGTCTGCCCTTTTCCTGAAGATGTGCTGTAGAAACCTGTTAGGCATGTCCATTGACGCATTGCTTATCTACCCAGTGTTTTATTTGATAGCCAAATGTCTACTTTGACTTTTAGAACATACTCTCTTTACTTCAATTGAGAATATGAGCAAAAAATATAGTAATTTGCTATCAAACTTTTACTCTGATCTACACCCAATTATATATCTCTTTGAATTTTCAGTTAAAGCCAGTGTTAATGATAGTCGAGAAGAATTTAACACTCACTCAAAATAAAGAAGTGTACTGAAAAGACAGCATAATAATGTTATGCTACTTAAAAGTTTTAATAACCGAGTCTTAAAAATTATGTCATGTAAGCTTCTTTCAGAACACATTCAAAACCTTATTTTGGAGATAACAGATGTTTTAAGAATCCTGATGGACATTTTGTACTTAAAAAAAACTTGTAAGTTTCAAAACTGATTAATTGTTGTGTCTTATAAAAACTGATTTATTTCATACTTTTTTATATACCAAGCATTACCATTATGAAGCTCTCCTTCTAACTGAGATTAATGTTTCTGAGCAAAGAAGTGGTTTAGAGGGCTGCATTCATTTTGAGTGCTGTTGTAATCAATTTTAGATACAGCATTCCACAGTGGGTCAGTTTGCATCCAAACCTGCCTTATTATGTAGAATTAACTTGTTGGTGATTGATAGTAATACTTCTACATCTTGAGAAGTCATTTGTTTCCAAACAAGTGTGATGGCTTGTATGAGTTTTAAAATATTGCTTCTTATAATTAAAACATCCTTTTGGGGACTTAATTTGAACTTTCTCTAAGAATTGTATAAAGCATGAGGAAGCAATTCATTAATACATATTCAACTGCAATAGGCTTTTTTCTTCCAAATACAATATGCCTCAGGTGTATTTTCTTGTTCGTCAAAGGGCTTTGTGGTCTTTTAGAGTCATAAATGGTAAACATTATACAACTAGGTTATTTCCTTTTTTGTTTATATCAATATTCTAGTTGAGTTTTTCAAGGAATTCTTAGAATTATAGATCCACATCTTGCACGTGGATATATATAGATCCACGCATGCACGTGCATGCGTTATAACTTTTATTTTATAAGGTGGTAGGTATAATCTTGACAATGAAAGGTAATGCATGTGGAGGTAATTCTTTATCCTCTTTGGAAACCTGGAAGGATGGAGACTATGATCATCCCTACGACGATGTTTGCGTTTGTACATTAGCTGTGTCTGGTCTCAACTTTATCAGCATTTTATTCTCTTCCGAAAGACCGTGTGAAGATTTTCTTGGACTTTGGTCCACATTGCATTGCTTACTGTGATGTATGCTTATAGTCTCAATAAAATAAAGTATCAAAAGCACAAAATCAAAGATTAATATAGATAACTATTCTAATATAAGCCATCATCTCTAGAATTTTTAAATAAAGATGTGACTGCTTTATAGTGAATATAAAGTTCCCACAGTGCATTGTTTTCTGCTTTCAGGAAAAAAAAAACTTGGTAGGAAATATGTTTATTATATTTTAATTTTCTTCACTGTAATGATAGATTATGTACACTGAATTAGTGTTGTTCCATTTAAAAACATTCACTAAAAACAGTTCGAAACGCTAAAATAATGTACTTAAAATGCCATTTTCAAAGCATCATCTTAGCCCCCCATTAGAATATAAACTTTCCAAATGCAGAAATATGCTCTAAGATATAGAGCTGTTTCAAACACCAAAACCATAATAGGATTCCTTCATTGGAAGCAATGTTGATTTGTGTGTGTCTGTGTGTGTGTGTCTGTGTGTGTGTGTGTGTGTGTGATTTCGATTAAATAACTCAGGTGACTCGGTAGTTAGAATAGCTATGTAGAATTCCTGTAAAAGATAATAATCTACTGGGGCACCTGGGTGGCTCAGTCGTTAAGCGTCTGCCTTCAGTTCAGGTCATGATCCCAGGGTCCTGGGATCGAGCCCCACATCGGGCTCCTTGCTCGGCGGGAAGCCTGCTTCTCCCTCTCCCACTCCCCCTGCTTGTGTTCCCTCTCTCGCTGTCTCTCTCTCTGTCAAAAAACAAATAAAATCTTTAGAAAAAAAAAAAAAGATAATAATCTACTGAAACCTCCTTCCTTCTACTTCAGATAAGTTACCGAGCAAATTAATGTCAGTATCCTAGAACGTACTCACGAACGTACTCACATTCAATCATGAATATATGATTGAAACCGTGTAATAATAAAAAGGAGTTTTTACTACCGCGTTGACATCCAGTCTAGAGGTAGCACTAGGGAAGTACTGACTTTTCTAACAAGTTTGGGATAGGTGGCAGTCTTAACTGAGTTCTAAGACTTCAAGGAGGTAGTAGACGGCTTTAATGTTTCTGCAGCATCTGTAGAATACAGCGTACCACATCCCCAAACTATGGTTATCTTCTTTCCTGTGAGTTAAGGAGTGGATGATCACTTATGGAGAGATGGCAGTTTTGAAAATGAAGTGTTTTGAGACAATCAAGTGCCTATATTCACACTTGTATTGTCATATTCAATTATATAAAAGTTACTGTGAGATGCTCTCTGTTGATAAAGTGATTTCCAGTATGGTGACATACTTTTTACTTTGATTACAGAAGTTGGGGAGCAGTGGGATGCTGTGATTTGGTTTGCCCAGGGGTGGGGTCATATTATTTAATAATAAGCAGCTATTTTATAACTGGGTCTACTGGGTCTCTGCCTCAAAACCAATGGGAGATACAGAGAGAGAAAGAGGTGGAGAGGGAGAAGTAAAGAAGAGGAAGAGGAGAGAATATGAACATGAAAATCGTTTATAAAGAGTGATGGTTCTTTGAGCATTTTCTGTGTGTAGCAGTGTTTTTGACAGGAAAGGCGATCTATAGGGGGCAGATTTGGTCATTGCAAGTTAATTGGGTAAGTACAGGAGAAAATTAACTTCTAAATTTTTTTCACTTTTAAGTATTTGCATTTTAGATCCAAGAATACGAGCATCATTAGTTTTTAAAAATTAATCCAAGAAATTCCAAATATTGTTTATGGTTCTTCATATTGACAGAGAAAAGAAAATGTGTTAACAGTTCTATTTTATAGGTATATTTTCTTTGTATATGGGACTGAACACCAAATTATAATTTTATAATTCTCAGATTTATATAGACTTAAAAACAAACATTCTGATTATTTTAACAAACTATAGAAATGATCCCTGAAAGTGTAGTCTTCATTCTGATTATTTTAAATGATAATTTAGGAGGTGACTTACAAGGTCACTTATCTTTGAAGATAAAGCTCATAATCAATAGATTTTAGTCATTCTGTCATTTCTTCCATTATTAGTTACACTTACCAGAATCTTGTGATAATTCTCTTCAGATTGCCATAATTTAGAAAGAAATAACAGCTTGGTAATGACTCTCTGCCTTCAGCCATAGTCTGAACCACTTCTAAATAGTAGGATGACAAAAAAAGAAAGGAAGGAAGAAAAGGTACTCTTTTATGAGAATGGATTATTTCATCTCGAGTTCAGTTAAGTTCAACTAATACTTTACAATTAGAATTGTGGACCCACTATCATTGCGAGGAAGTGAGGTGACTTTTTGATGACAGGGGCATTTCCGAAGAGAGGTCCTTCCTTCCCCCAGGAAGCTCTAGCATCCCTATTGTGGCCAGCATTTGGCTTCCGTACTAGGGAGCTACCTTAGGAGAGCTAAAATGCTGGGACAGCACGTTGGAAGGTGTTATGCAGAGAGTGAGGAGACAGGACCAGAATTAATGTAATTTACAATGAGAAATGCATGAAATATTTTAATGGGTTTGCACGAAGCACTTACAAATATGTTAATATTGGGATATGTTTATTTCGGTAATTATGAAAGCGATCCTACTGAAAAGTGTACTTGTTTATTCTCAGTCTACCAAATGCTCTTTTAAAATGTGACATCTATGCTAATAGCTTTATCAGAGAATTGGAAATTTGTCAACATGTAGGTGGAAAAAATTGGCAAGGGACTGGTCCTTTTTGCATAGCTCTTTTCAAAAAGAAAAAAAAAAGCTGGCACACGGCTTGTCATTTAAAATAATTATGAAAGCCAGAAGACAGCTGTAAATTTTATTTCCTTCAGAATTTATAATAACTTCCAGCTAAAGAAAGCTGTCAGACCTATAGTTCTTGAAGAGCAAACCTGACTTTTTATTTCCTCTGAAGAACAACAGAAAAAGCCTCTTAAACCTTTTTCTATGTTTATAATAAAAAATGAAATGAATATTTAAAATGTAAACTTTTTCACTTAATTTTGTGTAATGATAAGGATAATAAATGTCGACCAAAACACTGCAAGTCATAACTAATTTAAATAAATGCCGAAAGTGATTCACTGTAATATCGAAAAGGAGTACGAGCTATTGTACACAACCGTATTTTGTCTCTTGATTGTCACAAAAATGAGACATTCTTCCTACAGCAGTCTGGCTGAATTTTATGATAGCATCAATAATAGTTTGGAGAATAACTTGACACAATCAAATCAATGAAAATATTAGTCCTCTTCATGTTCTCTTTAGGAAACATTTCTAGAGAATTAGAAAGCCCTCAAAAATAATCATACCTTCCAGCAAAAAGATGTTTGTTGCCTTACAAAGCTGTCGATGAATTTGGGTTCAGAAAGGGGTGAAGGTCGAGGAGAACTTCTGCCAGAATGTTATCATTCAAATTAGAACAGACGTGTTCCATCTGTAATATATTTCTAAGTGGATATTTCGATCTTAATTTTCAACCAGTCTCTCTCTGATGACACTGCTAGCATATTTAACATTTAAAATAAATTTCACTTTAAACAAAAGTTAAAGTTCTTACTCATAGGTCATGTGTACTGTCCAACCAGAATTAAATCCTCACTTTCAGAGTAGTTTTTATGCTCCCTTATAACTTTTTCTTGCCGAAGAGAAATAGAATAGCCTATTCTGCATTTCCTGTGATTGAAAAATTAAATGGAACAAAATTCTCCCTTACCGTTTACTTTTGCCCTAGAGTATACAATCTCTGAATAAGAACCTGGCATTACAAAAAATTTTATAAACAATATTGGCATGTTAAGTTGATTTGCCAAAAAGATTTCTTTCCTTGTTACTAATTTTAAACATTACATGTGTGGCAGAAAGAAAACTTTTTAAATGTTTTCTCTCTTGTGTTTTGATTGTGGTATTATTTTTTAAATTGTGTTTCAATTTGTATGATATTAGGTGGTATAGTATATGTTTAGTGTTCTACCTTTGAAGGAAAATAATATGGATAATAAGGATGTAATTTAAAAATTAAATAAATGTAAAATTATCCATATAGGATTTGAAGCACAGTACGTTATAGTTAAAAATGCAGTACCAAACAGAAATCTTCATTTTATATGTCCAAATTCAAATACTGTTTTATTGATGATGTATATAATTAGATCTCAGTAATTTAAATTATTTACACTTACAGCTTTTATCTTTTACATGGTTCCACCAATCAGAACTTCATATTTTTATTTAAATCGATATTATGCTCTATAGTCCACAGTTAAGAAATCCAAAAATACTAGTTATCAAAACATACAGTAATTCCAATATAAGTTTTTAAAGAGCCTAATAGAAATTAAGATGATTAGGTAAATCTGGTGTTCTAGATATCATAGAAACCCTAATGAATATCCCCATCTTACATAGTCTAGACACTGGGAGACTATTCATTAATATATATGTATGCAGTATCCACACAGGTCACCAAAAAGTTATTTATTACAAAACTGAAAGATGAATGATGTATTGATATTATTTTCTTTAAGTCAGACAGAAGGAATGCATTTGTAAAATAAAAGTTACATTTTAAGATAATCATTTATTGGTATTCTGGTTTAAAGTAATCTCAATAAAATCCATATTATCTTTCATTTCATTTAAGTATGATGTTAGCAAGTTGAGTCAGCCCTCAGTCAGTATAGCCATGGCAAAAGTCTAATCTTTTTTACTTCAAGTTTTATATAAAACCTGCACTTTCCAGTGACATACTTCATCTCCACTGTGCAGGTGTTTTCTGAGATTTTGACAAAGGAGAGATCTGAAGGAGAGGACCGAGTGCTTGTTTTAAGAGATGCCATCAGTTAATTCTGTTCACATCATCTGATGAAAGTAGCATTTAAAACAGTATTATACTTCAGATAGGAATTTTAACATACCAAGCTTGGTGAATTTCATATTAAGCTATCAGCAAAAGCTAATTTCGAATTACTTAAAACAAATCATTAATGTATCACGTATTTCATTTAAATGTGATATAAGGTATATGAATTGGTAGTGTAATTACCACTTGAGCTTTGAAAAGGCTATAATTCACATTAAAAATTTTAAATGTTGAAGAAAGCAAAGTACTAGTAATTCTCAGTCTTGGAAATTCTTATCAGTGTAAGCCTTCTAGGGACTGCATTATTTTTTTGTTATCTTGCTGTTACCTTTTTTAAAAAAAAATATTGTACTTTCTGTGGTATTATCACTTAATTTTAAGTCTAAAACATAAACATTTGACTTAGGAATAGATGTCAATTATTAGTACACATGATGTATTTTTTTTCCCCAAAGGAAAGTTTCTCAAGGCTTTCTGGGTGAGGTTCTGGTTCTTTTAGGATTAAGAAGCATTGGTATAAATGGCTAATTTTGGTAGAAGAGTGTTACATAGTTTTTAAGTCCTCCTTATTACTTTTAAAAGAATATCCCATCAGGAATAGGAAGCTTTGTGGATAAGCTGCCACTCTTTGATGAAGGATTATGCATTCTCCCCTAAATCTGTGATCCCAGAATGTGTTACACAATGGTTTTATCAAGTAGCACTGGACTAGCTTGGCCATCATTTCATTTCCTTGAATAAGTTAATTGCTTCCTTTCCTAAATCTAATATTTATGTAGAATTTTAGTCTAAATATACATTCTAGGCATTAATAGATCCAACTCCTAAAATCCAGAGGTTAATAATTTGATGCAAGATAATGAAGCCAGAAAAGTTGGGAAGGGTGCTTTTACATTTATGCCAAATGACAAGTGAATTGATTATTGTGAGGTACCCAGTCACTTAAGTGGTTTGCCTCCTCGGTCCAGTCTGCAGGATCCGTGGCCTGATTGAAGTTCCTTGTAAGCTTTTCCCATGTTAGTGATATTCAAAGCAACTTGAGACAGAAATAACAGCGTATAAAAATGAAGCCATCACATATTATTAGTTAATTTTCTCTGAACATGTATGCAAAAAGTGAGCATATCATAGCATGCTTTGGTTATGGGTTAAAAAAAAAAGAATGACTATTTTGTTATGTGATTATATTCCCATTAGCATGAATAATTTCATGCAGAGCATTAAAAGTATGATAAAAAATGTGTCATGTTTTAGGAAGATTTTTGTTTAGTAAAAGAAATATATTAAAAATGGAATGGTCAGTTCAGCCTATTAAATAATCAAGTATCAAATATTGGTTAATTAAGACACTGTAGGATGCAGTGATGCCACATAAAAAAGCATAATTTATTAGACAATTAGTGTTCCTTAATAAATGGGTTCTTATTTCTGAGCCTACTAGCTTTTTTTTTAAAAGATGGCAAAGTTTACTATAAAACTTGCAGAGTGCAGAAGTAAGTAAATTTTTTTGCAATTTAAATAATTCTAGTTTTGTATACTTATTCATTGAATCATACTATATAAACTTCAGAAGATGACTCTGTAATGTTAATATTACTGTTCTGAGTTATTAGCCTCCTAAACTTTGATACATGCATAAATATATATATCCATTGCAGAAGACATATGAATCTAAAAAAAATGGTTTTATTTTTAAATGTTATATAGAACATATTTATGAAAAGCTATTTAAAAAAATATCACTTTTAATGATCACCTTAATAAAACAATTGATTATGTAAACCTTCATAAAAGATTCTAGGCTTTTATAATTGGTATAAATATGAGGTTAAAAAATAAACAGTACTGTTTGGAAACTAGCTAGATGTAACCAAGTGTCAAGTACTTCATAAGATTTTTAGAAGAATTTAATTAATACCTTAAAATATTTTATTTAGATATTTGTCCAGATTTCCAATTTGTTATTTTTAGGAAAACACAGGGTTTAATACACTGCAAAATAATTGGTTGAAAAACATTTGTCATCCTGTTTCCTGTTTTTAATTTTTAGAATATATGTGTTTTAATTTCACATGTAAAAGTAATACAGATTAAGGATTTTGAGGAGCAGGGGCTTTTTTTTTTTTTCTATTTTTCATCAGCTCTGTAGCTGAACCCTTACAATCTCTTTCTTCATTATTCTAAGCCACTATCAGATTCTAATCTTTGCTGTGTCCACAGCTGTTTGAGGATTTTTTTTTTTTGCAAATGTAATTACAAATACATGTGTTTTGTGCACCTCATTTCCTATAAATGCTTATAAAGGAAGATGAAAGGGCAGAGGACGGGCTGCTTACAGGTGCATGGGTGATTCTATTGGTTTTCAAATTGTTATGTCAGTGGTTATGAGGAAGAATTGCAAAGATGAAAACCCAGCAACTTTAGCTTCAGTGATGCCCGGCAATAAAAATCACTGAAAATTTAATAATTTCTCTACAACGAGTACCTTTTTATGGAGTTAAGTACCACCGAATCAAGTGGTTTCCATATTTCTTTGGGTCACGTGTCTACAGTGATGGTCATAATTTAAACCCTAAGCAAAATATGATAGTTTTTTTTTCACTTCTTAAAAACCCATTAGAAGATGACATTGTAGAGAGAGATTTATTAATCCCTCGCATTTATTTGGATGTGCCAAATTGGAGAATGATTGATGTCACATGGGCACTTAACAAATGTATAGTGATACAACCCTGAAGAAATTAGAGTGCTTTCTGGAGAAAATTCAACATATTTGCTTGCATTAATATTATTTATAGAACAAAATTGGAAACTAGCTATATATAAACCCTAAGAAATGTGAAGTGTGTCAACCTTTAAGGACAACCTGTCTTCATTATTTATAAGATCTCTCTTTTGTACTATTGGGATGTTTCCATCTCTGTGGACGGTGGGATTGGCTATCTCTAGGAATAAGTAAAGGTACTTTCTGTGATTAGAAAAGTGTAGAAGATGACTGAGTACTGATACTTACTGATACTTACTACTTTCAGGAAGGTGTCAAAGGTATTGCATAGAAACACAATTATTTTTGTTTTCCTCTCATTTGAGATTCTAGAGAATATCTGTTGCCTGATAAAAATTCTTTGGAGAACAGGGCAGGCAGGATGAGGAGTGGGATAAATCAGGCTTCATTTGAAAAAGATAGCAAAATGGTCTGCCACTTTTCATGTAAGCGTCTTGATTGGGGAAGAAGGTCTTCAAAATGAAAAGCAAAAATAGGAAAAAGTGCTTTAGTTTCCAGAAAGCTTTTGGGAGTTGTTCAGGGGAGGAAATGTACTGCTTACCCGTCAAAACTTGAAATTTTTCCCCTTTTATATTTAATATAATAGAAATTAATAGTGAACGGCTGCCACTGAACCTATAAAAATCACAAGGCTATACAGATGTAGTAAAGGTCTGCCCTGATTTGAACGTCCATCTTTATTTTTAACGTGTGCCTCACTTCCACAGGCATTTTTCCCTCTCCCGATTCATTTAAATCAAACCCCATGTGTTTTGTCAGTGTTCTGTGTCCAAGTGACTGTGTCCTGGGGAAGATTAGAAGAAACAAGACATGATCTCAGACCCCTAGGAAGTTTTCACTTCTAGCTGAGGCATGATGTAAGAGATAACAGACAGTTATTAAGGTTATTAAGAAAGCTGAAAGAGGTATTGGAAGAATTACTGCTTTGGGCACATCGTACTCTAATAGCCCATGGGTCTTTGAAATGGCAGAGAACTGAAGGGAGTACAGCATCTAAGGCTTTCAGCACACAGCTTTCCTGAAGCCTACAGACATTAGCAGAGCCTTGAAACTCCATGGACGTTGGGAAGGACACGAGGCAGTAACTACTGAAAAACAACAGAAGTGCCCTGGGGCTCACAAGGGTTTAAAAGGATAGACAGCTGAGTGAATCAGAACATGGGCCTAACACTTCTCCACACAGGCATGGCCGTAGACATCCAACAAGAAGGATCATGAAGAGCCACGGACCTGGGAAGAACAGAGGGTGGCCATTTGCCTCCTTCCCTGTGGAATAACTTGGCAATGTTCGTTGCAAGCTTACCCACAAAAGTGCTGCGAAGGCAGAGACCCTTCTCTCTCTCTCTCTCTCTCTCTCTCTCGTTCTCAGCACAGCTAGTTTCGAGCACAGTGCCTGGCCCATCGGTAAACAAGCGACATGGGAATGAAATCTTCCCTCCCTGCATGTCAGTGTCAAGTGTCCTCACTAAAGAATAACTCCTCCCTACAAAAGCTTTGTGGTCTCTAGACTTAGGTCGTCCCCTAGGACCACTAAAATTCTCAAAGTGTATATTCTGTTATTTTAAGATTGCCTGTGATTCATGTTAAGTCTGTAGTACCAACAATAAGTTGTTGGCATTTAAATGAGAACAAAAGATACCACGGTAGAGGATGGATCTCTGAAAAAAATTAACAGTCGACATGGACAGGTGAGGGGATGCCGAGACAGGGAAACCGAATGAGCAACAGAAATCAACCACAGCGAGCCCAAATTAGCGAACAGGTGATGACAATGCCAGCAGGTAAAGGGGATGAATGAAATTGGCCATTGTTAGTTTCATATCGCATTTGCGCTTCCACACAGATACACACGTTCTTTCCTAGTTCCCAAAATATGTAGTTCTCTTTGTCTTTCATTTTGCCACTTTTGAAAGAGACATGCACACAGAGAAATGTTTCCATACCATTAGAAAAGCAGCAGAGCGTGTTTGATAATAAATAGCGTTGGCATTGCCTCAGAAACGGAGACACGGGGTGATGGGAACCGGGCACGGAAGGACACATGCTTCGCCCAAAAGGAGACACCACGTCACACCTCTAGACTGGTTGTTGCCATGTGGGGGTGAAACAGTGTAGCCAGATTGCAAGAATTTTCAAGAAATGCCAGAATATGAATTATGTGAAATTTCTAGATTTTGAAATGTTGGCTCATTTAAAAAAAAAAAAAAGGCACACAAAACACACAGATAAAACAAAACGCGTCTGCAGGCTGGGTTTGGCAGTTGGGCCCCCAGTTTGCAACCTGTGATGTAGATGCAGAGATCTGCATGATGTCTTTGGGAGATCGTGGGTGAGCAGCAGGAATGGAGCAGAGGATCCCCCATAGAAAAATCTGTGATGAGCTTGGAGAGAGAGCTTGGGCCCAGATTGTGGATTATCTTAAATGTCATCCTCTTCTACCCATTTTTGAGGGAAAAAAATGTTTGCAGTTTGTGGTACACTTTTTCCAGCTTTAAAACAGAAACTCAGGTTGCCAGCAAGCCTTCTGGAAGCATTATTCGTGCTAAATCAGGAAAGGGTTAAGTGACAGTAGCAGTTACGACCCATACTCTTGACCTTTCACTCAGATCCTTCAGATCCTTCTCTCCCAGTCCCCCGTCTTCTGCCCACCAGGGACTGAATGTACGATGAGAAATCTGTAGCTAATCTCGTTTTCTACTAGCATTTGAATATTACCTGAATCCAGATGCTAAATTCTATAGGAGAGGAAAATCCAAAGTTAAAGATGACATATTGGATTAGGTCATACCCATTACATTAATTGAATAAAAAAGAACACTTTAATTCTAGAGAGGAATTCAACTAGAGAAGCCTGCTCTAATCGCATTTCTGTCATTCATTTCCTGTGTGACCTTGGGTAAAGCCACCCTGTCTCTGAGCCTCAGTTCCTTATCTGAACAACAGCATGGCTAATAATGGTTGGTGGCATTGCTACCTATTGTTGAGAGCCTGGTACTGAGCCCTGCACACTGTAGATACCACGGTGCATACAAAAATCGGGGTTGTTGACATACCCACTTGAGGGGTAGGTGCGAAGATGAAATGAGCTGAAGCACGGAGAGGGATCACGTGGTGTCGGGTGTGTCGTGAGACGTCCCGTGTGCACAGAAGAGAGTAGGGGACGCTTACCCAGCAGCGAGACCACTGCAATATCAGCTCTCCAAATTAGCCAAGAAGAACCAAACAGGAGTGACAGAGCTTCTTCTCTTTACTTGGGCTGTCACCTTAGAAGATCTCTCGTAATTAATGGACAGTTTTTAACAACATTCATTCTCTGGCTTGCCACGTTACTGATTAGAAGTGCTAAGTTCAGGGGGAGGACGAGTGGAGATACCCTGCTCAGGTGTGGGCTGTGGACAGCCAGCAAAGTAACGGCGTGCAAGGGCTCATCAGAGAGCAGCGTACACAAGAGCGCTGATTAGAGTCGTGAACGCTCATCATGATGGTACAGAGTCACTTAAAGAGGAAGAGAGGGCAATGTCTGTGATATTTTACAAACATTTATAGGAAAAGGATGCAAAGATTTTTGACATTTCAAGGAGAATAAGACTCATCTCTAAAAATTTATTCGAAGACACATTCTTTAATGATGTCAGATAACTGGACTATTTTGTGTGTGGGGGGGGGAACCCGTTTTGACAGGGTCAGCATTTTAAGTACATTCTGGCTCGTATTTTTAAAATGAAAGTAGGGATGCCTGGGTGGCTCAGTCGTTAAGCTCCTGCCTTCGGCTCAGGTCATGGTCCCAGGGTCCTGAGATCGATTCCCACATTGAGCTCCCTGCTCAGTGGGAAGTCTGCTTCTCCCTCTCCCACTCCCCCTGCTTGTGTTCCCTCTCTTGCTGTGTCTTTCTCTGTTAAATAAATAAAATCTTTAAAAAAAATTAAAAAGAAAAAAAAGAAAAGAAACAGTCATTTTTTCCATGGCTGTTGGAATTATATATGTATATAAAAATATACATAAAAGAATAATAAATAGCATTAATTAATAATATGATATAAATATAAAAAATAAGAATAAGCTATATAGATATGCATTATATATTTATAAGTTATTTTCTATATTATATATAAATTGTAATATTTAGAGATGCCAGGAAACTTCTCATGGAAATTTTGTGCTCAAATTTAAAACATATATTTAAAACCTATTGATATATTAAGTAGAAATAATTACAAAACAAACCGGAGTGTAGTGAAAAATGTTTCTGTTTAATTAACAGAATTACTTGGCATTTGGATATATCTTGTTTGTTTCTTTCAAAAAGATAGGATACAAAACATATCCACTAGCATATTAGTTAGCCCAGTGGATTTCTCAATGTTTTGCTGAAAAGCAAATTTTAAACTTTGTCTGAAATGTTCGTTGGCTGCAACGGAAGGTGGCCGCTTGTGTTCTTTTTTAGCTCTGATGTCTTTATTACATTATCATTTATAAAGCATCTGTTTTGAGTCTAACATTGGTTTAGGCTTTGTGAGGAAGGGATGCAAAAATAAAGAGGATGTATATTTTAGAAGCCCCAAAGAAACAGGCGCTAAGTAGACGGGAGTACTAACAACTCAGAGCTAGAATGAAATCTGAAGATGTAACGCAAACTGTCCACCCCACAGGAACTCAAGGAAGAGAGCGGAACGTGTAGGGTGGGAGCTGTTCTCTAGCACTTCAACTTCAACATTTCCAGGACAATATTCTTGGCGGCTTTTCTTTCAGGCTTGAGGACTACAGCTGCCCCTTCTGTATCCACACCACCATCCTCTTTGATCACACAAGGTAGAAGTCTAATGGCCATCTTCAAGATGATCCCATCGCTCCCTACTTATGTCTGACGCGTCATCAGATCCTGCTGATTTTCCCTTTGCTGAGTTTCAGTGAGCTGTTCCTTGCCATCCTCACTGCCAGTTTCCTACTCTGGGCTCTCATCCTCCCTCATCTTCATTACGAATGATGTCTTCTAACTGGGCTTCCTGCCACCCAACTCACATCTCTCCCATCCATTTTTCTAGATTGCCCCCAGGGAATATTCTTCCTAATATCCTGATCTGGTCATGTCACTGGCTCATGAACTCACAGTGGCTCTCTTTTTTCTGTAGGGTGAAGCCCAAACTCCTTAGCGTGGCCGTCGGGGTATATTCTTCATGGTCTAGCCAAGACCCTGTGAAGCCCACCTCCCAGTGGGGTTCTCGTGCACAGCATGCTTTTACACAGGTTGATATGCTGGCTAGTTCCCCATGCACCAGACAAGCCTTCCCATCTCTGTGCCAGGTTAAATGTTCTCTGTGAAATTGTTCTTGATTTTCTCAGTAGAATTAATTGTTCATCTCTCTCTCTCTCTCTCTCTCTCTCTCTCTCTCCTATACCCTTATCATAGTATATGTCCACCTATATATCATTTAGCTCATTCTGCATTGTCTTCTAGTTCAATAGAATGAAAATGTTCCAGGAGTATGAAGGAATTTAAAAGATCATACAGGTAAAGCACCTGATTTTAAAATGGGACGAAACTGAGGCTGGGATAAATAAGGAGCCATACCCAGTGTGTACTGCCAGTCGTCCTTGCCTTTGACTTCAGTAGCATCCCCTGAGAAGCTCGAGCTTCCCTTTGCTCTGTGGCACGCTGCTCCCTGCATCTTGGCAAGTCTCTCTTTACTGCATTGGTGTCTTGTCCTCTTCTAGTTGGTCTGCATATACTGGAGTTCCTCAGAAATTAGCCCTTAGACATTTAGCCGTCCTCGTTGTGGCCACTCTCCCAACCCCTGTGATGTCATAGATTCCCAGGACTTCAGTGATCCCCCGTAGGCAGACAGTTCACAGATATTCTACTCTAAAGCTCTCCTCTTAACTCAAGATCTACGTATCTGGGGTGTGAGGGGCTTATAATCTGTCATCCAAATGAGGCTTGGAGTGAAAGTGGGCACCAAATGTCAGGAAGCCAGGACAACGGGTATGAACTGTCCTGGGCCAGCAGATCCCTGTGGTTCCCGTAGGTACATTGAACCATCTGACATACACTCTTGGATTTCACTAATGCTCCTAACACAAACATTTGATGTGAACTTGTGATCTTTCGCTGAAAACCTCAGCCTCTCCGGGTGGGCTCAGACTCAGTGAATGACATGAGTATCCATCAAGTCATCAAAGAAATCTTGACTGCATCTTTGGCTGTTTCTTTTATCCCATCCCATATATCACAATACCTAGTTTACTTTTTTTTCTTTTTTTACTTTCTGAATACCTCTTTGAAACCATATACATTTTTTTGTCTCCACCACTGCCACGTAAATCCGAGTGCGCATGACATTTGGACTGGACTACCACGTTAGCTTTCTAATTGATCCTCTGGCATTCGATCTGGACCGCTCTCCAACTCACTCTCCACATCACAGCTAGAGTGATTTTTCAAGCATGCAAAAGGATCGTATCATTCCTTGTTTAACACAATACATAATACAAAACCCCTTTTACATCTTCCTTTTACACTTCACTGTAAAGCCCATAAAGCTGGGGACCTTGTTGGCTTTGCCCCCCTTCGTTTTATCGGTAATGTGCATAGTACCTTATACATAGTCCTTTATAAATACCAAATGAATGAAAGATCCAGGACTCTAAAACCTGACTTCAGACTACTAATTCTAGAGTCTCTATATTCTTTTTTTCTCCAAAAGCTTTTAACCATCTGAACGTGGAAGCTATGCCATTCTATTATTTACTGTTCTCTTCTTTCTCATTTTGGAAAGCAGGATATCCCCATCTACACTTTGTTTATTCAGTACTTTTCAACCACAACTACACTTTAGAATCACCTATCTCAAAAAATACCAATGCCAGGATTTCATCCCAGACTAGTTAATTCAGAATCTCTGGGGTTAGGGCCTGGTCATAATCTGTAACTTTAAAAAGCCTCCCAGGGGTTTCTAACACATAATCAGGGTTGAGAAACCAGTGCTTTGAACCTAACTATCTTTCAGATGCCATCTCAAACACCATCTCCTCCAGGGAAACTCAGAGATGGCTCATTTTTTTTTTCTTAGAACTTAGTAGCGTGCAGTGGAGCAGTGATAAGGTCAAGACTTATTTCATTATTTTAGGATTTCCATTCATATGTTGAAGGCCCGTTAGGGCTGAGATTGTACATTATATTCAGAAAGTTGCCGAGGCTTGAGAAGTTACTTGGTACTACCCTTTGATCCAACTGATGACTGCTTGTCACGTGGCAAAGACTTACAGGTAAAGAGCCAACATCAGCCTTCTGATTTGTGACGGCCTCTACCATCGGACATAGCAGCAAATTTTTCTTATCTGTCCCATCTCATTCCTGCCCCTCTCCTGGGCTCTCTTGAGTCACGTGATCAGCTGAGGCATAGATGCACGTGCTCTTTTTTTTTTAAGATTTTATTTATTTGACAGAAAGAGAGAGAGAGACAGAGAGAACAATCAGGGGGAGTGGCAGAGGGAGAGGGAGAAGTGGGCTCCCTGCAGAGCAGGGAGCCTGATGCAGGGCTCGATCCCAGGACCCTGGGATCATGACCTGAGCTGAAGGCAGACGCTTAACCGACTAAGCCCCCCAGGCGCCCTCACATGCTCTGTCTTTAGGTAGGAGGAGCAGGGACAGATGTCTTCTTATAGGACTTAGATAACCCACTTTCCATCAAAAGCTCCTAGGCTTTTAGGAAGTGTTCATCCCGCTGCTACATCTTCCCTAAAGTTTTTATCCCATCGTTGTAGATGCAGCAAACTGATCGAAATTAAATGCACACTCAGTAACTTCTTCTTGCTCTCAGTCTGTGGGGTGGGGCCGCAGCGGGTGTAAAAGCACCTTCTTAAATGTATGCATGTGTTTGTTGAGCCAGGTACTCCACTGTCCCCTTAGTAAAGATCACCAAATTTTAGTGTAGTTGCTTTGCAAGGGTATTTCTCCACAGGCTTGGGAAAACAGGAGGTTCTAAAACAGTTTCTTCAGGCAGTTGTAGCTTTCCACGGGAAACTAAAAAGGCAGACAACATCACATACACCTTTTTATAAGTCACTCTTGGGGGCTTCAGCACTGATGCTGTAACTAAGGGCAGAGGGAAGTGGCACCGACCCACGCCCCTCACCCTGCTTCTGCGCTGACATGGAGGGAGGATGACACCCCTGAGTCCAGCCTTTCACGGGAATCTTGGAATATCCTTTTTAGTGGTGTCATAGGCTGGAAGAGATTTTGCCATCATTTTGCGGCTGCCAGGGGAATCTCTGTGGCACTTCCCCCCCCAAACCATAAAACATTCAACAGAAATGCCTAGAGTATGGGAGTAATACCTTTGAGTAGTTTTATAATGGACTTTGACATTTATTTCTAATCAAATTTCTGCTACCCCTTTTTAAAAAAAAAATCCAGGTATTTACTCCTGTGTGATTATTTAGTGTAATTGTTAAATTCTCATTTCTTGAAGACTGAGAAAATCGCATAAAGGTAAAGAGAAAGAGCAAACTATGTTCTAACTTCAGCTAAATTTGTTTTGTGGATGTTATTCGGTGTTGGAATTAAAATGGGGTTCAAATGTGGATTTCGGTGTGCTCTATGGTTGACTGGATCCCAAGAAAGCCACGTGTACTTGGAGTTCAGTATTTATGTAAAACCACTACGATAACATCTCACTCTGCAATCTTTGCTGGGGCTCAAGCTGACTGACTACAATGGCTGGCATTTTCACTGTTTTCACACTTACAAAAATAAAATTAGGAAGCAGGAGAGGATACAGAAAGACATCTGGTAGTACAAAATGAAGACATTTATCAGAAAGGATGCCTTTTTTTCCTTTTAAAAACTACAAAAAGTTTGTTTCATCCAATTATGCTTCAAAATGTAAGTTTCACGTAATTAGAAAGTCGAATGAGTAGCAGGGTTGAAATAAATATTTTCCTTTGTATTAAATCAGAGCTTAACTTCCTTTTTCTGTTAAATATCTTGCTGCAATACATGGATTATCCTAATTCACAATCTAAGTGTATAATTAGATTCAGGAAGTGTATCAGTGGTAGAATTTGATCAAGAATGGGAGTGACACACTGAGGAAAAAAGAACTCTAGGGTTTACCCGTGTCTTTCAAAGAAATGACTTGTTACTTCCCTTGTGCAGCCACTCTTGTTTTATGAGAGAGGACATCAGTCATGGCAATAAGTTTGGATATTATTATAATGGTATGTAGGACAAGGAACAAGCTTGAATTTCCACTGATGTTGTTATACCTCTCACCTAGAGATTACAGTTAGACTTACAAATTAGACAAGATTCAGAAGCCGCACGTGAAACTGACTACATCATCTTCCAGCTCTCTTTCAGTATCCATGAATGTCTCTGTTGTTAACATATTGTAACTAACAAAGAAAAAAAAAAGGTCATCTTCAAAAAGTCATTATAGTGTATGTAAAATATAACTTTAAAGGCAATGCGGATTATATGGGTAAGCGTGTGCTCTGATTTTGGTAATTTGTGTGAAATTTTCTTCTCTACACTGATTCCTCTTTTATTGCTGCTAATCAATCAGCCTATTTTATCTTTTCATTTATGTGGGCCACTTTCATTTACTACATGTTCTGAAAAAAGAACATACTATGTATCGTTATTAATTGTATTTGCCCAATTTTTTAAGAACATTTATTTATATGTATATTTATAGGCTTAAAATTATTCATAAAGTCCATAGTGATTAGAGTTTAAAAACGAGAATTATATGGGGGGGACTGTGTGTGTGTGTGTGTGTGTACTTTTGTGTTGATGAATATCATCTCCAAAGATCTGTACATTTGACTGCCATTAATCAACACTTCTTGAAAATTAGATTAGATTAATTCATAAATCAAGTGATTTTGAAGCCTGCAGTCTAGCTAGTTAGGTTGGTTAATTCTGCTCTCTTAGATAGATTAACTGAGCACAAGAGTCACAGGGCAGCATTTCCAGAAACCCTGCTGACTTTACCATCATTTTGGAACACTTATTGTAAAGATCATTTTAAACTCTAATGGAAGAGACACCAGGATTCTCCCAAAAAGTCAAGTAAAAATCTGCACCAGGAATAAAAAAATCCTCTTGAGGCAGATTGAATTCTTCTGAAGAGAAATATATATAATTTACTACCATCTAAAATATTAATGAAGATATATGTGAGGGGCTTTTTAGAGGAGGATTTATCTTATATTATGAGAAAGTGCTGTACATTTAAAATCTTTCTCTTGCCCCAATCAATTTCCAGTAATAATGAAAAACTTTTGATCCTTGACCATTGTGTTTATCAAATACGTAGTGTGAACAATCTCTACTGGAATTACAACTTCCGGTGTAATTTACACTAGCGTTTGTTAACAGCAAAAGACCTCTCCATTGGGGGTTAAGAATATTTAATCCTTTAAACCTGACATATATAACATGTAGCTATGTCAGCTACAGCTGTTTCTAAACATCAGTAACAAAATTATAGACAGGTTTTGAAGCTTCTGTGGTGGGAATGAATACATCTGAGGATTCAACTTGCTGACAGTGTTTATGTAATTTAATCTTACCATCTGGTAGAAAGTAAACATTTTTTATAAAATTAAAGTTTATAAAGTGAATCTCTTATACTTTCCAATTGTTGCAAATGATAAATTCAAATGTAGTTTCATGAAAAATAAATGGAGATTCTGTATCCACTATTTCGAGATGAATACCGTTAAATACCAAGCTGCAGTTGGTGTTGCAGCTGAATCCGCATTGGCTCCTTTTACAGTAAACAATTGGGTACTTTCATCTCAACTAAAGATTCTGCATTTCATGCTTCTTGCATTCCTCTAAGATAACATGCATGTTTTTATTTCTATCTTACACAAAAGAAACCAAGACTCAGCCATGTTGTATGTCAGTAATCTCAGAATCAGTGATGTCACAACTATAATGCGTGTCTGACCTGAAATAAATGATTCCTTCTTTTCATTTTTCCATAACATAATAATCTTTGTATATTGTGCATTTAGCTATTATGTGAATTATTTGGCATAATCAAGTGTGTTCACTTTGCAGGTAGCACCTTTCCCTTTCCTTAGAAGTCGGCAAATTAGTACATTTGTGAAACTGACAAATTAGTCTACAAGTCCTGCCAAGTTCAAACTTTATAAATCTGACCTGGACATTTTACTTGAAATAAATAGGCAGGCTGCTAGACTCTTGTGTTTATAGTTGTGCCCTGTGTTAAATTGGAAGTCTATGCTCTATGTTGATATAATAAAATTTAATTAGTTGTAAGTCAGGTTTTGGTTTAGTGGTAATTAGTTTAGTGTATAATTATTACGTCTAATAGCAGTCTGGAATCTGCAAGTATTTTGATCTTTTTCCAAGTTAAAAAAAACCTGTAAGATTTATAACAGAAATAGCAATAATAAAATCACATTAGCTAATTTCGTTAGATGAATTATGGAAAATGTTAAGTGGCAAAGTAAAATTTCAGTGATGATGTACATGTGTCATGTTGAGCTAGTACATAAAATATATTAAAGTGGGTTTTTTTCTAATTAAATTTAAGGCAATCTAATGAGACTTCTGATGTTTCTTACTTTTTAAAATGTACTGTCTATAATTTGCATAACAAAATTCAATGTTATTCATGTAAAAGCTATAGTAGAATGATCATCAGGCTCAACAAACCCATTATAAATAAAAAAAAAAACTTGAAAATTACCTTTAATTCATTGAGTTGGTGAAAAGTGTCTAGAAAATTTTACATATAAGTATTGCCTGCTTTCAACACAATGCAAAGTACTTTTCAGCCAACAATACAACTGTGCAAAAATATGCAATATAAATAAACCTACACAACTTGTTAAATTGGTGAACTTAATAAATTTTAAAATGTAATGTCTCTCTGTGTTACGTAGATACTATTCTGTTTAAGTAGTCTATCAGAGTCCTGGACTAAATTGGGGGCTGATGACATTTATTTGGGGCATTTTTGTACTTCTTTCAATCCCTTTCCCTAATGGGAACCTTCTTTCTTGTATGATCCAAGTGCTATCCCACTTCTCTTTTCCAAATTATATTTAGCAGCTTTTTTTATTTTCCGCAAAGTTATTGTTACTTTTAATTTAAAATTTACAACCCAGATAGATCTGTTGTAAATCACAACACAGTTCAGTACCAACTGTTTTCTACATCAAAGATCATGTTTCTCATCATTTGTCTGTTTAAAGCATTTTAAAAAATGAAAAATTTAATAAATAGCGTGTATTGTAAATAGTGAAGTCTTAGTAAAAACATGCGAGTTGGTATCACATGGCTATTAAATAGTTTAAAATGAATTTTTGTAGCTTACTGATTTTTATGAGCAGAACTTAGGCTTACTACAAATATACAGAAAACATTAAAATTTGCTATTTCTTTGATAATTTTCTGTCACTCTACTTTATTAGCAAAGGGTCTACTTTGACTTCAAAAGAGGTCTTATGATCATTTCCTTTTGGCAAGGAGAAAGAAATGATTTGAAATAAAATATTCATGAACTGACATAATTAAAAATATTAATGGAGACATCTGAATTGGCTTTTATATACCATTATAAATATTTATTTAGACCTTTGTGAATGTCTGTCATGATATATGCCTTTTACATAGGATATCATTTCAGTTTTTTAAAAAATATGAATTTATATTTATTTATGTTGAATTTGTATTAACATGTTGATTTGGCATAATGCTGAGTATTTATTCAAGAAGTATTTACTGCAGACCTAGTAGATACACAGTACAGAACTGAGAGGAGATGGAAAGAATGCTAAGAAGGAAACCCATAATCAGTGGACAGTCTTCAAAGTGATAAGACATGCCTGTTAAAGTTTTCAATACAAAATAATATATAATTAGGAGTCAAATGAGAAAGATTAATAAAATATGAAGTTGGATTGTTGCTTTAAGCTATTTCTGAGTAGAGTTACCACCCATTTTTAGTTTGGTAATCAACCTTATAGAAATTGACTGCATCAGTTCCCTGGCTGTGGAAATCAAATGCACAAGATATTGTTTACTAAACAAATGATCAGTTTACTAATTTTTACTGGGGAATAACCCTGTGTCCAAAAAAATTTTATTGATTACTTTAGGCACTGGCAATCAAGGAACCCGCAAAAGAGAAATCTATAATCATAAAGTTACTAGGTAAATTTAAAATTATTCCTAAGTTCATTAAATTACCAAGTCCTACTATGTGCAAACACCCATGTTAGGAGAAATAGAAACATACGAGGTGGTGAAGATCTCATCTTAAAATATTATAAGCAGAGTCCAAACCCAATGTAATGACTATAATGTTTTGCTGAATATTTTACCTGAACTATATACTAGAACCTGGAGAATCCTTACTGCTCTATTATGAAGTGGATTTGCCTGATGGGGACTAAATTTAATAATTCTGTCCTGAATATCAACATGAATAAACATTCACAGTTGTCTAGACTTCATGACCACGTGAATAGGGATGAAAAAGAACCCAGAGAAGATTCTTAGATTTTGTCCTAGGTCCTGAAAGTAAATGTTAAAAAAAAAAAAGGGGAAAAGAAAAACAAAGAAAAGTTATTTCTATTCCTAATCTGACTCTCTAACTTTCATGGTTCTATCAAATAAGCATGGAGAATGATAAGCAGTGTTTAAAATATTCAAATGTACCATGCATATAAGGAATCAGCACCTAAGAAACAGCACTTGGGACACTTAGGGCTCTGAACTGAAATTTCAAGACATTTCTGCCCTCCTGCCTTTGCAGGTGACGGTGGGACATCAGAGTAAAAATCCAGGAAGATTTGAAAATTCACGACAAGAGTTTGGGGAAAATACATTAGATGTTTTAGTGACAGGCATTTAGAAGTCAAGTCCTAGTTAAGCTTTGAGAGTGGAAGTGTCTCTGGAAAGAGATAAAAACGAGGCCGTAGGGACGAAAATTTAAGTACAGCCTTCAATGAGGGAGCCATGAAAAGGTGAGGAGCCAGTCTTGGAAATGGAACTTATGTCTATGGAGTTTGGAAAAGCGTCAAGGCCACATGCACGGACATTGGCCTGGGTCACCTGAAAATTTCAAAACAGGAAGATTGAGAGATAATACTGAAAGACTCTAAAGAAGAAGTTTGGAGGCAAGCCTTCCTCCTTGATTAGGGGGGAAGAGCTATCTTCTGCCTGTGGACTCTGGGACCAGTGGGTGACAATGAGACATGGAATATGGGAAGTAAGGGGCATCGTACATACAGCTTGCTACGAGAAGCCAACAGTGAAAGGAAAGTGACAGCTTAGTAAGTGGAGTATCTGTGAGAGGTTTAGAAATAACATGTGGACAAATAGTTCTCCTTGGCCGTGTCTGGAGTACTGATCAAGATTTTTAACATTATATCTCCTAAATCTTGACTTTCGGATTCCTTCTTTGGTGGTACTAAATTGAAAAAATATTGCTATTTTTATTACTATGTTCTAGTTACTTTTTTGTAAATCATAAAGCATCATTTGAAAAGGACACTTCATACAAATTGATAACTCAGAAATAAAGATTAATTTACTCAGAGATTGTGATCTGTGTATCTAGTTTATCTTGATGACCAAATTATGTTGTCTCAGGAAATGTCTCTTGACCCATTAACTAAATCAACTTTGATGCCAAGGGCAGTATCTGTAAGAGTAAGAATTGCTTCCTATATTAATAGGTTCTTGAAAATAAAAGCAAGCTTACATATCGTATTAGAAATTTAATTTATATACAGTATAAAATTAGAACTGATTTCTTAATTTTCCTCCTTATTCTTTTGGGATTCTTGAAACACATATGTAAGTGTATATGGCTGCAAAGCAGAAGTTCTGGATAACTGCCTACTTTCATTCCATAGCTGGCATTCTTTTTGTATTTTTTCTTCTCCTTCTTTGTCTTATGATTTCATCTAAAGAAAACCTCCTTAGCTACTAATTCATGCACACATGTGCACACACACACCTTTTATTGTTATTTATTTATTTATTTTTTTTTTACACACACACCTTTTAACAAAGAGGTTGTAGCCTTCCAATTCAGATTACTTGAGTGACCCACAGTAGTGGAAAGAGTCAGTTAAGTACTTTGGGGCAATAGGAGTCAGATTGAGCCCCACCAGGGAGAGGGGGGCAGTTGAACTGAAATTAGGAAGTAGAGAAAATAATTGAAATGGAAGAACTCTAGTCCATTAATCTGGAGGTTCCTTGTATAACCAATGAGCCTTAATATCCAATTTAATGAAAGATGCTTATTTCACTTTCCAGAGCAGAAAAATTAATTGGTAGCTATAATTTAAGTTTGGTCTCCTTTCTAATTGAAAGAATGTCTAAAGGGAGGAAGAAAAAAAAAAAAAAGAAAAACATTTTCATTCTATTCATTTTCATTTTTTAATTTCTTTTTCTAAGAAAAGTTTTATTACAAGTATTGACATTTTCATTATTTCAATTGGATATTTAATTTGTTACACACTATCTGTAAGTAGGAAAAAAAAAACCTGTAAAGACAGCAAACAGTTTAATGAACTTGCAATCTATTCTCTGGATTTGCAAGGTGTGAGGATTAAATTTGTCTAGGAACAACCTGGCACATGACAATGTTTCAGAAAATACATTTTAAAGCAGATAACATGATCGAATCTATTTTATCTTTTCTCTAGATATTAATTTTATGAGTGACTCTTCACAACCTACTGTGGTATTTTTTTTGAGGGCTGTCATGAGCCAAGCCCCGAAGCTGTATTGAGTTACTGATGCTCACATTTTAGAGGCATGTTTCTTTTTTACCTTGATCACTTCAGGTCTCTGGTCTGCCTAACTTAAATATATGTATGTGTATATAAATGTATACATATACATACACACACACATATATTTGCAAACCACAAAAAGTCTATATGCTAGTGAACATACAGAAATATTTCACACCCTGGTTGGTTGGTTGGTTTTTTTTAATGCTGCTCTTTTCCTATTCCACTGCCTAATTCTAAAATCAAGACAAAATCCCTCCAAGTGCTTGCACAGAAGTGCCACCAGAAGAAAGAGGCCCATAGGAGTATGGCCTATTTAAAACATCTGAAAATAACTTGAGAGGAGACCCTCCTACATTTTCCTCTGCCAGAGACACTGGCAGCACAGGAGAGCTGTTAGCTGTTTGACTGTCAATTTCTGTCCTGGTGTAAGGACGTATGGTGCTAGAATGATGTGTCCATGGACAGTGATGGTTTCTGTAAGGCTTAGCCAAGTCTGTCTTCATGAGGGCAGTGTAGGGAAAGTCAATGTTGCTGGTCTGCAGAGCCCCTAGATTTGAGTTAATGCGTTAATCATCTTCTAAACAAAGCCAACATGCCTTTGCAGGTCTTAACGCACATAGGTGCACACGAGTGCTTATGGAACTCGGGAAGGATGCCTCCGTGGCTCTGAGAATATGGTTTTGTCTACACAACTGAAATGACCCCCTGTCCAACAGTTAATGAACTGCTGTATGATTGCTTCAACCTTTGTGTGTTGCACAGTGAATGATTTATTTTGCCGAAATTAACAATGCCTTAAACACATTAGATGTTGTAGTTAATGGTTAGGTCTGAGGAAATGTACAGGATAAGTCTCATTCCGTGTGGCCACATACTATCAGACCAGCATCGTCATACACAAAAGACATGATGCTTAGGATAGAGCCCGGTTTCCAGGAGGCATGTAATAAATGGTAAGAGAATGAAGGATTATATAAACGACCCATGGGAGAGGTAGTACAGCATCGTTGTGAAGAGTGTGGGTATTTGAATTACAGTTCTGCCACTTACTGCCTATATGACTTTGGGCAAATTACCTACTTTCTGTAGTCCAATGTCATGTACCTCAAGTGGACATAATCATAGTACCTACCTCATAGATTTGTAGTGAGGCTTAACGACTTTATACATGTAAAGATATTATAATCATGCCTGGCACACAGTTAATGCCAAATAAGTGTTAACTATTTTTATTAATATTATAGAAGTGAATACATAGAATATTCTTTGGTTTGAAAGTGAATATTTTTTTTTTAGAATCACAAGTTTAAACTGCTGTAATTGTTTGTTAAAATGGTCACCGACATTTGAGTGGTGTTTTATAGTTGGCAGAACTCTTTTCACATATATATTTTTAAAATGTAATACACCATCTTTTCAAGCCTTTTGAGATGGGCAGGAGAGATGTTCAGATTTTAGTGATGACTATTTTAAAGTTACTTCCCAGAAGAAGAGGTGACCTATGAGAATCAATCATGAGTGCCATGAGGCCCATGAGAGGCCCCCCTGGGGTCAAGCCAGGAGCAGAGGACTCTATCCCGTGTTCATCCAGCATGGCCAGTGCTGGTATTCACGTGGTGCTTAATAAAGTCTCATTGTTTCCCTTTGCCTTGTATGAGGTATTACCATTCTATCATCAGATTAAAGCACTGAGACTCAGTGATAAGTTAAATTGCTTTTGATGTGCATTTGGGATGATCCAAAACTGAGCCAGATGAAGGAGTCCTAAACGTTTTCCTTTTCTCAATGTGAAAATAGATCTAACAAATTCTTTTGCCCAGCTGACTCTGGAGCTCCCACTCAGCATTACACTTGGAGCTGCTCAGAGAATCACATCTCCAGGCCCTGTTTCCACCCACTATCCTTTGGCTTCAGCCAAGCTGCTGCTTCTGATTCACCGTGTTTGGGGAAATTTTCTGCTATGAAAGCACCCTGAAAAGTCTCAAGTTAGGTGATTTCAAATCATAATTGAAATAAAAGATGATTTTTTTCTTTTATTAACATTATAAAATATTAGGCATATATGTTTTCTTTTGTTCTGCTCTCAAAACTACTTTAATCAGTGTTGTGTATAGAAAGTTTTGAGGTTGGGGCGCCTGGGTGGCTCAGTCGTTAAGCGTCTGCCTTCAGCTCAGGTCATGATCCCAGGGTCCTGGGATCGAGCCCCGCATCCGGCTCCCTGCTCTGCTGGAAGCCTGTTTCTCCCTCTCCCTCTCCCCCTGCTTGTGTTCCCTCTCTCACTGTGTCTCTTTCTGTCAAATAAATAAATAAAATCTTTAAAAAAAAAAAAGAAAGTTTTGAGGTTCAGATGAGCCAACAATTAAACTATTCCAGGGAAGTCGTACGATTTAGTCTATGGGCAAAAGACACAGACTTCTGTACAATACTTTGGTATACAGTTTTTGCTCTGAGGAGAGTTCGCGGCTGTTAAAACACTTTTTAAGTGTTTTATGTATGCAAAATGTATGTATCTTCCTAACAGATTACAAGTACTCCATGGCCAAGAATGGTATTTTGTAATTATCTCTCATCCTACAAAACAGAGCACCATATTTAATACATATCAGCTATTCGATAAACAGGTGATGGAATCACACATCCGCAACTTAAACTTCTGTGCCTCTCATAACCCCCAATGTCTCCGAGATTTGTGGAGGCTGAGTACGTTGAGATAACTAAATTGCCCACTTTTATTCTTTTAGATAGATGGCATCAATTTCTACTGCCTCACCAAAAAATTATGTAGGCCAGGGATAGAACTTGCCTTATAAATTTTACAACCAGCTACAGTGAGGCCAGTGGAAGATCATTACCTTCACAGCACTGTTGATCTTCTCCATGGCTTTTGTAGTGATTCAAACAATGTGACAGTAGCAAACACCCAAGGAAAAGTTTAATAGAATTAAAGAAATATGAACCTACACATAGACATACTAACTCTGCATAAAATCCATGTCTTACATGTTCAGGAATTCTCTTTTTGTAGGCCTTCTAATTTCTCATAACATGCGTGTTTCCCTTCTAAATTTAATAACGCTAATTTTGTTAGCTATGGAATATGTTAGTTGAGTGGTTTAACAACACTAATAAGTTGAGCTCATTACTTGTTTCTCTGGGAAAAAAAAAAACAATTTTGTAATCATTTTCCTATAGTTTCTGTGAATCTTTCCACTTTTCCCAAATAATTATGACTACTTATTTTATCCTGGGACCAATTAGGCATCCTAAATTTTTTTTCTAGTTAATTTCTATAGATCAGCATTTTACACAGGTGATGTGCTTATAATACTTCATCTAGACGTACCTGTAACTTTTTCATTCCAGATAGTTACAAGCGAAAGTCAGTACTGGAATGAAGGAAATGTACCAGAGTATCAATTTTATAGCAGTAAGTGCAATCATTTGTTCTCAGCCATGTCCTTTATACGATTTTAATTCTTAAGTATTCACCGACTGAAGAACAGTTTAGTGTCTTCAAGGTGAGAATTTTTGTATTAAGTAACTAAAATAAATCGTTAAAAATGCTGAGCAGAAATGTATCTAAATCTTGTATTTAAGTTAGATTTAATTTCAAACCGCTTTTAAGGACCCCTTTTACTTATTCTCTTGGTGGTCTTTCAAAAGCCAGGTGTCTGGGATTGTCTCCAGCCTGCTCTAAAAGCACCCCAGGCTTTGGATTAATACACGAGGGCTGCCTTTTATTTAGCAATGCCTATTTACATAATGCCTGTTCATTTAAACTCACTTGGAATGTATGGCCAAGATGAACCCCGACGAGAGTGTCAGCTCTTGTTTTGCTCTTGTTTTTTCCTCGAATTAATTTTAAAATATCCTTCCGTCCCACAGCTGGAATGAGAGAAAAGTGATGCAGAGGCATTTCTTAATTCAACTACTGTATCCAAACTTCAGAATAAATACTGTGTAATAACAATATGTAATAGAACAGGAATTTTTAAAAATCAATGTCTGCTATTAAACATTTCATTACTATGAACTACAGCATGGTAATTTATACAGCAGAATAACCAAATGTATCGCAAACCTCAAAGTACTCTCCGCTCTGAAATCATCACTTCCTTCTCACAGAATACATTTCCTTAATCCTCTGATTCAACTTTCAAGTTCAAAAGGCGTCTTTGTGCGTGTATGTGTATGTGTGAAATATGAAGTTTTTAAATGTGATCTCTGTCTTCTAAATATTGTTTCTTTTTAAAACACAGTAAGTCACTTTGGATATTATGGGATAAAATGCTTCTTTAATTTTAGGCTTTTACATGAGTTTTGAGCATGTTTGAGGCTTAGTCAAGAAACCTTAACCTTTGTCATTATTTCAGACCTCACATTCAGATCCACTTTTGTGTTCTTCCGCCAGAAGGTTGGATCGTCTCAGCTTTGTATTGTGGGTAGGAATCCACTTCACTAAATTACAGCTTGTTTTAAGTATTTACTTAAGTATTTGTGGGACTGAGGTCCTTCATAGTTGCAGTTACACGCACACAAGAAATTTGGATAAAACCTGCTTTCAGGGTACAAACAAAAAACAAACAAACAAGAACACCGAAGGGTTTTCTTCTTAAAATAATGTGAACTTTGAATTAGGAAAATGTGGCTTTGAAAGGTTTGTTTTCATTTGTAACATTTTAATGCTTTTTTTTCCTTGGTTTCTACCGAATGACTTGGACTTGAAAATGTTGAGATTTAGTTACATGTTTATGGAGAATGATAATCCCACCCATGCGTCTGCATTGCTTGCCTGTGTTTTTCCCCAAGCGTCGAGTTAATGTGATGTTTATCTGCTGTTATACTTTAGTTATCTTTTCGAAATCCTACTTTGACATCTTTCTTTAGCATACATTTATGCAGTGATTAAGTCTTCTTGTCTTCCTTTATAGCATCTCCAGATGCTACATGGTAGAGAGAGCATTTTTTTATACTTCTTTAAATTGAGTAAGTTTCATAAAGTCATTGTATGTGAATAAATGTCCAGGCCTTTTTATCTCAATATGATGCTGTAGGCATGTAACATATAAATTATTTTCTGTTGTGCTCCTTGATAGCAGTCATTTTTTTCCAGGAGTATTTTTATTAGGAACCTAACACTTGTTAAGTTACACTTAATTTCACTTTCTTTGATTTTAATGAAATCTCATTGTTCTTCTTCATGAAACACATCAATTGTTTTATCTTATTTTATTTTATTTTATTTTATTTTATTTTTTCTATTGTTTGACTTATGGGCTATCATCTGGTCTTAGAAAACTTCCTGATGAATTTGTTTAAAAAATTTATTAAAGATAACCTCATTTTTTTTATCTGCATGGATATATGAATTAGCCAGCTTGTGAAACAAACCAAAACCCAGCAACCAAATAAAGTAACAAGGCAATTAAGATTTTGAAAGAATAAAACAACTTTCTCAGGAATTGCAATCTAGTATTCTGTATACATAAACTAATCAGGACTATTTCATTTCTTCCTTTACAATTCCTCTTGAACCTTGAACCTAACAATAAGAAATAATAGAAAACCAAAGCCCTGCTATGGCTCACTAAACTAACACCCTTAAAAGGCATTTGGCTGTGACTGGATATGAATGAGAATGTTCCCCAAATCTTCTGCTGAAAGATGGGGCCTCCTGTGGGAGTCTTTAATTGTTTTCCTCTTTTTTCTCTGCGGGAGCCACAGCACTCAGCTTCTTAACAAAACCCGTATTAGTGAGGAGATCAAAACCAAACCTCTAATATGGTCAGTATTTGACCACCTTTTTATAAAGTTAATCAAACCTGTTAAGAAAAAAAGTAAAGTAGCAGAATGTAATATTCTGGAAGGAAATTCCGGAATATAATATAAAATTCCAATAGTTTGACCCTGCGGTGGGTGTTTAAAAAAAATTAACTGATTTTCAGCAAAGTCAATTGGTCAGTTAGGTTAAATGGATTCCTTCATTTATGTGTAGGTCATCTTTATAAATTTAAGGCAACTGTTTACAATATGAGTATCAGATTGTGTCACATTATGCTCAACATTGCTTTATTTTCATATCACCTTTGACAAGTGTAAAATATAGTACAATGCATAATCACCAATATAATTTCATTAAAAATAAATCAGTTGTAAATGTCGCATTATGATTTTGGTCAATGTTTTTGCTTGCTTGTTTATTTGTTTTAATTTGGTCATAAAAAAAAAATTAGGGATTTAACCTAGGTAGCATGTGCTTTGGCTTTAGAATGTAAATCAGGGGTCTCATGTATGTGTGCTCAGATGTACACAGTTATCTGACTGATTTAAGGAGATCCTAGCATACATGTATAAAATTCAGTTTCTCCTTTTGAAGAATTATTGCTGATGAAAAATATTGCATTGTGCAATTGGGTATTTGTACTCTCCTAGTTCAGCAATGAGAAAGGATACGAAAATTTTAGACTTGGTTCTAACAAAGGGCCAGTTTTTTGTTTTTTTCTTTGGATATGATATCATTTGAAGGGCAACTCCTTCCTTTCAGAACCACTTGTATTATTCTGTGATGCCTAAATTATCCCGGTAGAATTTCATTCCTATTTTGTGTGAATGAACTACTCCTTATTAAAATGTTAATATCTCCTGGTCACTTATATCTAATATCTTCTGGTCACTTATTTCTAAGCTTTGAAACTGATAAATATTGAATTTTGTCCTGCGTGAAGGAGAGAATAAGTTCAGGGTGATAAAGTACAGAAAACACGAAGGCATGGATTTCTTGGAGTTGTGTAGAAGCTCCAGGAGGTAGAATAAGGGTACCAAAGGGGGAAAATGGGCCATCACTAATAATAAGATTGCCCTACTAGAAAATTTTGTTGTGGCAAGTCCTTGGCACAGGAAAAGTGCATTCCTAGACTGACAGGATTATTTTTCAGATTATGTGCATCTGTTGGTGATTTAGTTCTTCCAAATGGCAAACAGTATGAGCTTGCCTACTAAAGCGGACTAAAGCAGCGATATTCAGGAGCGTGATTCTGAACTTAGACCCCCTGGGTGAGTTCTGAGCCAAGCTGCATTATTTATCTGTTGTGTGTTCTTAGGCAGGTAACATCTATGAGCCTCCGTCCCACCTCTGTAAAATGCCTACTTGCTAGGATCGTTGGAAGAATGAAGTGAGACTGTGTGTGTAAAAAGACCCTACCAGGCGCATGGCTAGTTATTTTAAATCTGACTTTTCAGATTATCCAAATGTTGCGGACAAACAGCCAGTATAACGTAAACCCAACATATCACTAATCTATTACGATGAGCTAAGAAAAACCCTTTTTCATACTTGCATACGGGTTTCTTTTTAATGGAATTATTTTAATGAGGAAAAACAAAAGACTGAACTCCAAAGATAATCAAATAAGTATGGTCCAGAATGGAATAACTTAAAACTACATATGTTGTGATTCGTTACACAAAAATATTAGATTTCATCATACCTTCAGGGGCAAACTTGCTGTTCGGTGTCAGACTTCTGGAGGTTTCCCACCAGAGGTTAGAACATTTAGTTAACTTCATCTGACTTTGTGACAGCTCTTTAGTGAATCCTAAGCAAGAGAAATCAGAGGTGCCATCACATTTCTAAACACAACATGTTTAACTTAAACCCAACTAGAAGCAATTTACCTCATGATGTGTGACTTATTGTTTTCTCCAAAATGTTTTCACTTCAGGAGACTAAAAAAGAGATAATAGCAATCACTATAGGAAATGCCAAAAAGCTGTGGAATTTGAATTAAATGTTTGGTTGCTTTGCTTTTGTAATCTATAGAAAAATAAAACTAGATGAATAAAAACATGTTTATAGAACTGAATCTTTCTTCCCATGAGGAGGAATATCCATCAGTTTGATGAGAATATTAGATGGAACTTGAACAGTTAACTTATATTAACAACTGAAATAGTGTGGAGTTGCAGAAAATTAAGGGTGAAATCGGTTTTCAAAGATTAAAACTGCATTTTAGAGGAAACCAGAATATCCTGAGAAATAATCAAAAGCTACCTTCATCACCAGGGAACCCACCTAGGAGATGTTGCACTGTTTTTAACCAGTTACCTAAAGGATTTGGTGCTTTTGTGCTCAAAAAGGAGGAGATAGAGGTCCTTGTCTATATTTCTTGGTTGAGGAAAGGACCTTGATTATAATTCATTAATATGCAGTTGCAGAACCAAGGACTACTTTGATAGAAATAATTTCTACTCCCATGAACTCAGGGGAAGTCTCCAAGAATGATAAGAAATGGATTGAGGAAGGATAATTTCCTTTCCTTCTTTTCTAGTTATTTCAGCTGAAGTTTAACATACTGACAGACCAGATAACATATGTCCATTTTTTTATCAGCATTTTCATTTCTACCATGTCCTGAACCATGTGCATATTTACGGAACTGTCCTGAGTAGAAGCATGGCAAGATTGTAGGGTTGTTTTTTGTTTTTTTGGTTTTTTTGAAAAACCAGCAAACCTTATCTAGATCATAATCTATTACTACAGCATGCATTTATTTTAAATATTTGTTTCTATTTTTTTTTTTTTTATTCAAGTGGTCTAGTGTACTTGATCTTTTGTGGAGAATAAATAACAAACACCTAAGTATCCTCCAGCATCTGAGTTTATAGTAAAGTTGAAAATATATTCTATATTAAAACTAAAAATGTAGTTTGCTACGTTTATATAAAAAAACCAATAGTTATAAGTTTTCATCTTGATACAGAGTGGTAGTTGTGCCTATTTTATTATTACAAAATAAATGTTTTATAAATTTTGTAAAATGCTGACCAGCAGTTTGATTCCTCAACTTCAGAAGGTTCAATATTGTAAGAAATGGTTTGAAATTACAAGAGTGCTTTAGGTTAGACAAGCAGAATATTTTTGTACAACAAAGATTTTTAAACAGGCTGTACTAGAAGATTATTACAATTGCATTCCCAGTAGATCCCCAGGTTTTTAAGACTGAAATTTCTGGGATAGAAGTTAATCAAATCCTTTTATTGAGTATGCAAATCACTCTACGGGGCCTCTGGGGACTTACGTGGGATGTTTCTTTCCTTAAAGAGTTTACAATTGGATATAGAAGCAAGATAAGATCATACGAAAGCACCAAAAATCTCTAAAAATGACCATTATATCAAAGATGTAAGCACTTTAAAAAACGTATCTGATGATGCTGAAAATAGCATTACGACAATAAAGAGATGTATGGTTGAATATCTTTTAGAAAAGGAGTCGATTTCTTATGGCTTTAATGCAGATTTTTAGTGTCTGAAAGATTAAAGTGTGTTTGAAGATTTAAACAAATCCTTTCAAAATAAACAGAGCCAGTCTGTTTCTATTATTTGCCATTATATTACCCAGTATTCTCTGTCTTCTTTTGGAGGAAGTATAGGTTGAACTTCCTGTATAATCCTCACAGAGAAGAAATGATACCGTCTTGGCGAATGGAAATATTAGTCTCTTTTCTTTCTTGATTTAAAATTAAGTGTGTTATAGTCATGTGGAAACCATCTATTTCATTCGGATTTTTGGAAGGACAGAAGCTGTCAAAAGAAGGGTGGCACTTGGGGTTTATTCCATCAGTTTTTTTCTTTTCTTTCTCTTTCTTTCTTTCTTTCTTTTTTTTTTTTAGTAGGCTCTTCGCCCAGCATGGAGCCCAAGGTAGCGCTCGAACTCACAACTGTGAGATCAAGACCTGGGCTGAGATCAAAGGTCAGACACTCAACCCATTGAGCCACCCAGGGGCCCCGTATCTTCTAGCAGTCTCAATATCATTTAAGTTACTCTTTTTTTTATCTATCTGGTCACTGAAGCAAAATAACCCATTTTCTCACTTCCATTAACTTTACTGCCATCTTTGGCTTCTGATCAGCAGCTGAACAAAGCTTTAAGTTGATGGCACTATCGCATAAACAGAGAGTTCTTTTCAAACACTTAGCACTGTTTGAACAGAAACTGTTTTACATATTTTTTACAATGATCTGTTATTTAGACTATAGTGGGAACCTGATCAAAGGTGGTGTGAGTCACACTGAATCTTCGGCTTTTCTGAATTTGAGGTCAGCATTTGAGTGAAGAAATCAAAAAGGAAAAAACAAAACAAGACAAATCAACTTTCATTCTTACCTAGACAACAAAGGCCCTTTAGCCATCGCTATCCTGTTAGTCTTTCCTGGGTAGTCTCACCAGACAGAGAGCTCATCAGTTACAATTCCATCATTACTCTTTCTAACAACACTTCAAGCCCCGTGCTCTTCTAAGTAGCGCAGAGCGGTGCAGAGTGCTGTATGCATTTGGTCCCACCACTCAGAGCAAGAAGCTGAAACAAATTGATGCCAACTGACTTTAAGGCAATTTCCTTCCCTCTGTGGAAATTTCTGCTTCTCATATTGAATCGATTCACTGAGTGAAACTTGACCTCTTGTTACAGTGCATACACTTTGCAATGTGCTCAAGTAATTCAAAATGAAATACCAGTTGTATATAGAAAAGACAAAACCTGACTATAGTGGGTCCAGCTTATTTTGAAAATGAAAATGCCTTTAAAATCTGCTTTTCTATTAAGAGAGCTACACTTACCGTACATTAGATTTTTCTGTTCACTGTAAGATAATTAAAGTAATGGAGTCTAGCCTGAACTATAATTGTAAGCACATAGTTAAGCTTCCTTTATATGTGGGAGCTGAGATGGGAAAATGATGCAGTTAATTCAAAGAAAAGAAAAACTTTCTTTGTTAAATGGTGGTTCTGACCTCAAGTATTATGATGATCAGATTTCCCGTGTGTGTGCGTGTGCGTGTGCACGCGTGCGTGTGTGTGTGTGGACAGTCCATAGGAGATGTAACACTCGTGTTAACTTTTTGTCAGTATCTGTTAAAAGGCAGGCAAAGTTGGTAGGTTTAAGTGTGCAAGAGATAGTACTTTGATAAAATTCATATAGTACCACTTTAAAATATGTACATTGTTTAGATTATTCCTTCTACAGAATTTTCCTATTTCAAGCAATAACTTCTAATATTTATTGATCAATACTGCTGAATTTATGCTGCAGGAAAACAGGCTTATGTTTTTAATAATAGATGATTACTTGCTTGTTTTTAATAACAAATTACTTCTCTGGAACTTGTTACATTTATTACGTATTGCTTATGTCAGTAAAGCTAAACCACACTTACATGCACAGAATGAACGGGCCTCAGGGCAGCCAACTTATTGACCTCTTGCTCAATACTGATCACTACAGTTGTGTTAACTGAGTGCCAATTCATGCCAGTGAGATTTTTTTTTTTAATTCTGTTTATATGAGCTCCAATAGCTTGGGTAGGAAATATACTAATGTATCTCATAAATAGTATATATATTTATATAGAATTTTACCTGTTGAATAATTTGTGTTAGGCATCTCGTTTCTCCAGATTTTTCTAATACCCAGGCAGTTGGTGTGAGGGTGGAGGTAGGAGGTTTTGGCAGAGACAGCACTGCTTCCTCAGATCTTTAATAAAATTAATTAGTTGAGTTCTATGCCTTGCCTTCTTTTTTTAATAGTGAAGCAATTGCAGTATAAAAAAGAGCAGTTGTTTGACTCTGTTATTTAATTAAACAGACTTTCCTCCCTTATTCTTTAAAAAGAAAAGCAGTTATTCAAAGCATAAAAAGAAAAAAGAGATTAAAAGTAATGGTCTGTAAACTTTGCAAAATACATAAGGAAACCTCATTAATTCTAGATATTTAAAGTATAATCTAAAATCTAAAATAAATATGAGAAAATACAAGAACAGACACCTTTTGAAGAAAACAACATTCTGAATTCATTCTAGGGGTTTTTTTTTTAACACTTTAATGAATAATCATAAACAAAAGCAAGGCTATTATCAGAAGTCATATAGTAAATTTATTAGTAGCAGATGCTTCCCTATAGGACCAAGTCTGTGAAGCTGTTAATATCTAAAATTGGTTACATTTCTGTTTCTGAACACTGTGTCCCTCTTTGAAGAGCAAAAGACTTAAATGTTTCTAGAGGATCATAATTATTTTCAACTCTCCTCAAAGGAAGAGCAACACCTAAATGGGGAAGTACCCTTCTTAGAAACGTTTTTTACCTTCCGTGCCTGCTTTATTTTATTTATGTATTTATTTATTTATTTATTTATTCATTTATTTTTGAAGAGTAGAGCTCAGAAATGGGCTTGCTCATTTTATGACGGCACTGCTATAATAGCAGAAGCCATAAAAGGAAAGAATTCTTTGGTTGAACAGAAATTAATTAGGAAAGAATGAGGAAGGAAAGGAAAGCTCTTAAGTCAGTGGCTTAAAAAAACGTTCTAACAGCTGTAATATGAGAGAACACACTAACACATTTTTTAATATAATTATATGAAAAAGACATTTTTATATTTCCCTCTTCTAGCATAAAAAGAGTTTTTTGTCAAGCAGTAACAATTTATTCCTTATGGAAACTGCTGTATTATTGTCTGATGGCCATTTTAGATCCATAAAACAAAATGGATTAAAGAAAATTAAACAGTATTTTTGAGTGTCTACAGCTTGTGGCATGTTAAAACAACCTATGCGAAACAGCACCAAAAATTAAGCTTGTGTTTCCAAGGCTCTTTTGTACTGTAATATAATACTTAAATGTTTAACTCTGAAAGTTTGTTTTAAAATATAATTGTAAAAGCCTCGATAACTTAGGAGAGATGAAATGAGATATAACCAAATGTAAGCATGTATTATATACATGTTATGTATCACGTATAATATATATGTGTGTAAAAATATTTTTTTTATTCTGCCTCACATGATTTGTTATAGGTATTTTAAAACTTAGATAACTAGGATGAAAGACTTTTTGAGAGTCAGGAAAACTGCATTCTAACTCAATTTGTCACTAAATGTATGCTCTTAGCTAAGTCAGTTAAACTCACTGGGCCTCAGTTTCCATTTTTGTAGATGAGAGGATTGGATGCCTCTTTGAAAATCTCAGGATACCTCCAGATTTTTATTAGTATTCAGGTCATCTTCCAACATTAAGTTAAAAGCCCAGAAATGGCTCAGTGTCTCTCAGGACACTTAATGCCCTAGTAAAATCCTGTGCTTGTCCCCCAGAGGTGTGTAACCTACTCTAGGTGGGTATCACTTACATGTTGCAAAGAATGGCTAGGGGTAGCTATTTTGAATTGGACTGAGAATGATTTTGTGAGCTGCTGTGCTTTTGCATATAATTAAATGAGCGATTAAAAAAGTGAAAGTGACAAGAAATAAAGGGTAATGACTTGACAGTATCAAATGGTCAGGGTGTCAAAACTCTAAGTAATTGCAAAGAGGAAAGCATGATATGGTACGTGAGACTTCTAATAATTAGGGCTCCTTGGGGCAAGCCAGCAGTCTTCTCCAAAGCACCCAGTCCTGCAGAGTATTCTAGATGTGCAATGACTATTTGCTGATTGACTCACACCCACTTTGCTTGTCACATGTCCATATGTCATGTCCATGTGAAACTTGAACTTAATTGCTAATCACTCAGCAGCTTTTTAAACCTGGATGCAATAATTGAGAGAGGATTATGTTCAATATTTATATGGTAAAGCATATTTAAGGAAAAGCTGTAAGACTTTGTGAGAATGAAAGTCAGTTGAGAATCTTGTAATATGAAAAAATCAAAACATTGAAACTGATGTAGTTGTGTTATGTATGTTTGAAACCCACCAAAATTTACTGTGAGATACCAGTGTTGTTCGTCTTCTTTTTCACATGATAGAGTGTAACAGGCGACTTTGATGTGTGATTCTTGGTGGTCCTCCTTTTCCTTGTACTGGAAGACTGTGTAAGTCCAGCCTGGTGAGGTTTTTCTGGATTAAGTGGGTATGATCGTTCACATGTCACCAGTACATCAGTGCTTTACAGTTTTGTCTCCTACAACAAAAAAAAAAGTTGTATGACACATAGACTCCATAACGAGTGGGCGATTTTAACTTGAGACACTACACCCATAATATTACAGCACAACCAGACACACTAAGGTGTAGATTTTTTAGATGTATGTATATAAGAAAGTCAAAAGTTGAGGGAGAAGATCCACTAGGAAACCAGACCTGGGGACTTTGCGGTGTGTGACCAGGAGATAAGAAGCCCGATTTTGTGTGTGGCACCAAGTTTCAGGCTCGCCCCAGACTCATTACTGAAGATTTTCTAGGCACGGGTCCGGGTAAACATGGTTTCAGTTCGCCCCCTACACATCTCAGAAGTTGGTGCATTTGGTGGTCTGGAATCCTTGCAAAAGGGTGTGAACTGCAGCTTTTGCATCATTAGTCATGCCTGTAATTCAGTTGGCGTGCGCGCACATGCGTGTCGGTGTGTCTTTGTCGTGTGTGCGTGTGCACGCCAGCCTGCGTGAGTGTGCTCCCACAGCCCACACGGGGGCTGGCCCGGTAGGGGGCCTTACTGCGAACCGAGTGATGCTAAAGTCCTCTCCGTCCAGAATTCTGTCACCTACTCAGAGTCAGACTTATGAGCGGGGAAGGCAGGTATCTTACCTTCTCAAGTTCACTTTTGGGGCTTTTACCCTGAAGATGTTTTCTTTTTAAGCACTTTAATTATTCTTAGAAACTGTTTTATGGTTTCCTTTAAAAAAAAAATCACTAAAAATGACTAATGAGATGGGAAGATTAACGAAGATTATACTTTGAGTTCTATAAATATATCATGGCATGCATAGACACTTCCTAATTAAAAATTGAATGTAGTCGCAAATTTCAAGAAAAAGAAACTTACTGTTCCCTCATTTGAGTCCTTCAATTTTATTTCCCCTAAACATTAATTCTAGACGCCTAGAATAGGCTCACCAAATACTTCCTAAATTAATTTGCTCTGATGGTACAGACATTCTTAAGTATTTCTAGTATAGCTCTGGGTATATCAGTAACTCAGATAAGTACAGAAGACAGAGTCACAAATCAGCACACAAGCAGTTGAACAAATATTCACTGTTTCCTATGTACCCCTGACCTCTGAAAGCTTGAGGTAACATGGGAACACAAATAGAATTCCTGGCCTCTCATTCAGTGGAGTTATAATTGGACGTCCTCTAAAACATGTCATTTCATATGGTTTATTATAGTACAGTGCGGTAACAAGGTTCACACAGCGGCTGAAGCCAATAATCCATTTATAACTGTACTCTGATGACAATGAACAGACAAGTGGATATTTGAGAATTAAAGTTACCTGGAGGTGACAAGTTTAAATGTTAGGACTGTTTCTAAGCTCTAGCTTTTTTTTTTTTTTTCATGTGCCGTGTCTTACTAAACGAAATTTTTCGTTGAAAAAAATTAAGGGTGATATCATCAATGAAATAACTGTGGGGTAATTTACACTTTGCCTATCCAAATAAATATGTTGAGAATGGGGATTATTTGAGGTTCCAAGATTTTCATATCATATCGAAGAAAACATTTCTTTTAGTTTCTCTTCTACTTCAAAATTAGATTTTATTTCATTTGCCTGATGTTGGCATAGATCTGAAAGGTAATATAAAATTATTTACCTATTTATTGAGCACCTGCTCTGTGCTGGGCCCTATTCAGAAATCCACAGATAAGATACCTCGTTCAACTGTTTTAACCCTGTGTTGTAAAAGCCAAGTTGATTTTTATTCAGAGCAGTACCAGAAGGATTTTAGAAATAAATGTATGGTGTTAAATTATTTTATGAAAGTTTTCATTTTGTGATTAGAGTATTATTGAACTTGGGTTGTAAAGAAGACTTCAGCCTCCTGAAATTTCATTTGTATAAGAAGAGCTTGAAATTCTTGGCATTCATTTGCATAAAAATTGAGTCCAAACTTTTCCGGGTAGTGTTCAAAGCCCTCTTTAATACAAATCTATCCTTATTTCTTGCCTACTACCAACTCAGCCCTTGAGGTGCTCTGCGTCTTCCTTGACTACTGTGTGCTCCCCATTCCTTTGCTTTTTCTCAAGATCCTTCCTCTGCTGAGACTGCCCCTTGTCTTCATCTCCACCCAAGGGCATGCCCATGATCACCAGTCTCAACAGCTGCCTCCCTTAAAATGGCAGGACAAATCATCCCATGGGGAATTATCCTTTCCCAGCACGTGTTATATCTAAGTGGCTAAACTTCATGCAGTTGGTTTTATCTAGAATCATTGAAACCAGTATTTGTTTATCCTTTTAGGATGGTTGGAAACCTAGACTATAGGAACAGTTCCTGCTAGTTCACCTCTACATCATGGTGACCAATAAATGCTTCACAATTTTGGGGAAATCAATATGGATTTCCAGCCTCCCGTGCTGAACTTGAGCCTGAATACTCCCACCGCATGCCAGGGACTCTGCTATATGTCAAAGATCCAAGGCCCTTTTTGTATTGGGGCTCCATTTCCAATGTTGCCACCAGAATAATCGTATTGTCTTCAAAGGGGTGATAACAGCCTTTTAGATTAGACTATAGTAAACCTACTCTTGCATCCCTGATGGCTTACACTTGAAATTTTATGGTGGTATGAGCCAAGAAATCATTATGGTATTACATAATTATTTTAGAGAAAGGTTCAGCAAACTATGGCCCAGAGGTCAAATCAGGCCCTCCACCTGTTGGGTACGGCCTCTGAGCTAAGGATCAGTTTTCATTTTTAAACAGATGAAAAGAAATTGTAAAAATGATCATATTTTGTGACGTGGGAAAATCACACGAAATTCCAATTTTAGCGTTCATGACTAAGTTTACCAGAACATAGCCACCTGCGTCTGTTTGCATATTGTCCGTGGCTGCTTTGGTGTTCCAAGGGCTGAGCTATAGCATTGTGACAGTCCTTGTGACCCACAAAGCCTGATTAACTCTCCGGCTCTTTACATAGAAAAGTTTTTCCACCCTCTTCGAGAGTCCCTGAAAGACACTTTATTAGATTGTAAACTCTTTGAAGACAAGGGCAGTCTTTCTGTCTCCCACTGGCCCTTTCAAAGGTATGGCTTTTTGGCACTTCCTTAAATATTTATTTATTGATCGGCTGGTTGATATTTGCTGGAAGGCAAGTCAGAGCCCCGTGGAACAGCAAACAGGGCTATTTACTTCAAGAAGATTTGTGCCTTTCATTACCAATGGGCATAAAGTGAAAGTCAGCAGAGACCCAAGTAATGTTTGGCCTGCAACATGTTGATTATTCTTTGGCTACTTTGGCTACTTTGCTGACATGTCATTCTTTCATGTTTTACAGAAAACACTAATTCTCACTTTGCAATGTGGTTTCCATTTATTCCCAAGGGGGTTTCTGCATTAGTTTTTGATTAATGGAATGTTTTCTCCTCTCCCAAGATAAGTGTGGGGGATGCAACCTATCTAAATTGCATCTGGTGTGTGTGTAAGGGCTGAGCAACCGCTTTGTGAGCTAAGCACAGTTAAGTCCATGGATTTAGGTTAAAAAAAAAAATAAGTAAATAAATAAAGAGGCCCTGGATCTTTCTTCTGTAGGCCAGCCGCCAAGCGATCCTAAACTTTTCTCCGTCACTAGAAAAATAAAGACAGAATTCCTGTGAAATCTCCTTCTATTCAGGCATAGGTATGGAACAAGGAATTACTCACCTAATCCTCCTATCATTACCATGTTTTGTTTGCTTGCTCAACTTTAGCAATAGGGTTCCAGTCTTCCTTTTATCCTGACATTAGGGTAAGCATTGTATGTGTGTCCCCGTGTGCGCTGTTTGCCATTAAGTACACCATCGAGGGCTTGGAATGTGAGGAACCTAGGAGACTGTTCTTAGGGAAGTATGTTTCATTGATAAACAAGGTTCTGAAAAATGAATGGGAAGAATATGTCAGCAGTATAAAAAAAAAAAAAGTGTGTAACATTCATTAAAGTGTTGGTTAAATAATGTATTCAGACTGACTATGTTTCCTGGCCCCTTCTTTGCCCATTATATGTTCTAGTAAATTAAAGCTTGGAAACCTTTGTCAGAGTTATAATACTCAAACTGACATCTAATTCCCCCAGACAATAGGTACAAGTCTGCAAGCCTCTCTAATTCTTTCCAGTCTTTACATTTATTGATTCTTTTGTAGACCTGTTTCATTCAATCTATTACAAACAGCACTGGTTAAAAGTGTGAAGTTTACCACATTTGACCGGAGGCACATTAAAAACAATGGCACCCTGGCACACATTCTATACATCCCAGGGGTATAGCTCTTAATCTGAACAACATTTTCATCTATAATTACTACATTAGATTTGAAGTGCCGGCTTGATTAAGAAGATTGACATGTTTATTTTTTGGCTGACCTATTTGGGTAGATGTGGATTTGATTCATCTATTGTGTGTGACCCCGTGTTACAAATATTTTATTAGTCGAGCAAGAATCCTGTTTTGTCTTGAAGTCACCATTTTGTCATAGATTTGAAATCCTCTTATTATGGTTATGCAAGAAATTGTGTGTGCAGGGATTCTCACATACCTAGACATTATAAATAAATATATATTTTAGAATGCTTTTTTAGAGTTTAGTATTATTGAGATGGTTACTGAAACCTTTATAAATACTGCATAAAATGGCCTCCACAACTTGATGGCCCATGTTAAGCTTTCACAGAATTAACATAATATACTTTCTGTTGTATGCCATTCCTCAGGATTATGCCTTTTCTACACATCTGATATTATAAAACATACTGTGTAAATAATTGATAATAAACAAACAAATTCTTCTTCTTTTGCCCTGGTATACTTCACCAGTTTCAAGACTTTGAAGTTCTGTAAATAATTTATGGCACTTATTAGTGCAGGCAAATCAAACGGTATCCTTGATCCGAGAGGCTTTTTGTCCTCGTTGTTTCTGAGCAGAATTGTTAAGTGATCCTTCTGATTGGTAACTAAACAGAATGCTGCTGAAAATCACTGTGGCATGCTTGCTGGCGTATATCGATGCGTGTAATGTTGCCAGGCCATTTGTATTTCCCCTCCTGGAATTTGTAGAGTAACCAGAATATATTCAGAAACTGGAACTTGCTCTATTTCTTGAGAAAGAGAAATGCCTTTCCCCATGCTTTTAGTCTACCTATGACTTCTTCCGCGGCGCGTGTGAAGAAGAGAATTTTGCCTCAGTATGCATTCCTTGGCAAAGATACAAGCTTGCTGAAAAACATGAACCTAAATATCAAAAGACAGATTATATGATCTTTTTTTAACTCATAAAAGCTTGGGCAGTATGCCAGCTAGCCAGACTAAATAATCCACAATTGCACAATAGTCTTGCTTGGGTGTGGAAAATGTAGCCACGTGATAATGAGTAGTGAAGTTTCAGAAGTTATGAAAGATTTACGACTGAAACATTTTTTCCTCCTCGTGGTCTTCTGTGTTATTTATAATTACATGAATCTTAACCAAAGGTTCCATTGATTTCATAATGAATTCAAATAAAGATTTTAGTTCCTGGCTGACCTTTAAAGGTTAGGCTGGTTATCCTTTTTTTTTTTTCTAAAAGTTTTCTGTTGTGAGGAAATTTATTTTTTACCCTGGAACTATTCATAATAGATATGGTCACTTTAGACTGTGGTTATAACTGCAAGTCAGATGAAATAAAATGTAATGAATGCAATTACACATACACATGTGTACTCACACATATTTATATATTCAGAAGGACTTCTTTGTAATAGTTTCATTCAAACAAGGCACATAGGAGAAATTTTGTTTCTTTTTGAGGGGGTCAGTGTAAGATGAGCAATCTATGATACATTACTTTTTATGGTACATGCCACCTGTTAGAAGGGTTTGATTTGCAAGGAAAATCCCATGGAAAGTGTCTTTTCCTGCACCCTACCATGTCAGTGATAGCCCTCTTCTAAATGGTGGGGCCCGGGTTGTTGGGGAGGGTCAGCTGGTCAACCTGTTCTTTTGAAGTGAGTAAGAGAGAATATTTTAAAGTGCAATACCACACTAAGGCATGGCTTTTAAAAAATATTTTTAAAACTCTTGAAATAACAGTATAAATACAGCTTCACTACATTTTGAATATTAATTACTAATCAGAACCCTAAATTAACGTGCCATTATGTTGTGTAAAGACATTTTAAAAGAAATGCAAATGCCAAAAAAAAAATAAATAAATAAAAGATTTGCATTTGTTGTAAGCATTAACTCACTTAACTTCAAACACTAATTATTACTATTTATGAAGGAAATCGTGGTTTTCCTTTATATTCTCAGAAAAATCTCTAACCTTGAAAACCTACCCAAGGCCCTGGCTAGACCTCAACTCCTGCAAGCAGCTTGTAGCTTTGAAATCAATAACCCTTCTGGCAACTTCTTTTCAGGGCCAAGATTAACTGCCCTAGAAAGAGAACTTATCTTGGATTGAACTCCAGAAAAGAGCTAACAATCCTGCTTGGGCTCTACTTCTCTGGTGTTTCTCTGCTTGGGGCCTCCTAATATTTCTCCCTGAACGGGACTGCTAGAGAACAGTGTGTTCTTTCTCATGGCATCCCCTAGGAGGAATGAATTTACTTGGACTGTGGTAGGCACCACGTCACTGTTTCCCCAAGTCTCTTCTGCCTTGAGGCTCAGAGCCAAAGTGCAAGCTTTTTGCATAGAGTTGCTGAAGATCCTCCCTTTACTAGATGTAACATTCAGGGATGCCTGGGTGGCTCAGTCGGTTAAGCGTCTGCCTTTGGGTCAGGTCATGATCCTGGGATCCTGGGGTCCTGTGATCGAGCCCCGCATCGGGCTCCCTGCTCAGTGGGGAGCCTGCTTCTCCCTCCCCCTCTGCCCCTCTCCCCTGCTCGTGCTCTTTCTCTCTGTCTCTCTCTCAAATAGATAGATAAAATCTTTAAAAAATAAAATAAAATAAAATAGACATAACATTCAGATAGGTCAGAGAACTGAAGCATGTCCAGTTGCAGGACAATTTTGATGGTGTGGCATCCAGAAAGTCATTGTGGGATTACCAATTCAGAAGGTCAGGAATAGGCCAGATCTTATCTGGGAAGCAGGAAATAAACGAGAAGGACGAGCCCCTCCTCAGGGATCACTTTGAGCAAGGACTAGGGTGGCAGGAGGTAAGCTGGTCCCTCGCACCGGGATCCTCACCTTGTCCATCTCTGTTTCACTGTGATCCTGCTGTCTGGTATGGAACGCTCCATATGGACTGGAGTCCTCAGGTACTGAAGTGAGTAGGGCTGGAAAAAGAACAGAGGGCTCGTTCTTGCTTCTGCTAAAGATTTCTAGCGGCTCCTTTTAGCTAACCTGTTACTTTCAAAGGACAATTCTGATCATTGAAGACTCTTTCATATATATCATTTCCTACACATTTCAAAGAAACAGACCAGGAAGTTTTTACAGACAGTCATACCTTGTTAGTCTCACATCTCCGCACCAAAACAAAAAAAACCTTTAGAGCATCACTTCTTTCAAACCAAATATCGTTACTTGCCTTGGGCCTTTGGGTTTCTGCGTCTCTCGCTATGACATGCTAAGTATCAGTTTGGGTCCTCTCTACCGCGGCAAAGGGACTCCACACCTGGCTGCCGAGAAGTCTGTCTTTAGCTTCTTTACCTTCGGTCACAATTTTTCCCATCCTTAGAAGCCCCCATGCAATCAGTGTCAATGTGTTACAAGTCAGCCACTTAAATTCCTTCCAGGAGCTTCTGGAATCTGCCTTCTGCCCTCCTGCTGCTTTCCTTGTGAATCTATTTCCTGTACAAATTTTCTTATTTTTGCTTTCTACAAAATCTTTAACAGAGGTTGCATTGAAGAAGGAGCCTGGGAGGAATGAATTTCCGTGGCACCACATCACTATTTCCCCAAGTCTCTCCTGCCTTGAGGCTCAGAGCCAGAGTAACTGCTCTGGCAGTGGGGATAAGACTATGTCACGGGACCCTCTCCAGCCAGATGAGGCTGGAATTGGGAACAGCCAGCTGTGTTCTGGGAGTTGCACTCCCCATTCATACAAGAGCAGTTCTGCTTTTTACCCCCTAAGAGTTCATTTCATCACAGAGGATATTATCCAGAGGCTAAAGAAGAGTCTCCCAACCACTGCTTTAATTACCTAATAAATACTCGATAAATAATTATCCCAACATGGTATGGCGTCAGGAAATAATAAGCTGCAGCTCAGATAGCCCCCTAAAATGTTATAAAGGGCCATCAGCGGGTACTATGGTGAAAGTAAGGATCTTTTGCATATAAATGGTTGAAATAGTGACAATAACCTCAATTTAATTATTTCATCTAACGTATTAGAGCAGCTACATACTTGCCTATAATCTGGGGTGGCCTTTCAGTAGGAGTCCGCGGCTTCGCAGAAATGCAGTGCTGGCTTCGTAAAGCGGTTCTCCTATTGGGCAAGGAGATAAAGAATCAGCGAGAGGCCTGGAGTAGATTCCTGATCCCAGAATGTTTACCCTATTCCACCATACATTCTACAGATCAGAGATTCGTTTGCTCTAATAAATTCCTGAAAGGATTTCCTGTAGAGATGGCTTATCAGCTTATCAGTCATGTACACCTTAGTGTGTGTTGCTTTAACCAGGTGATCAGATTACTTTTACTGAGGGAAGAGGGGCACTGTTGAAGGGCAAGGTGAGGGGCGGCCGTATGTGAAGTCAAGGCAGTAAGAAGGAAGGGCACCCAGGTGGAGTGCCAAAGCCAGCCAGGTGAGCGTGGGGGGGGGCGGGCGCTGGATTGGCTTTAAGGCCCAACTAGCCCTTTCAGGTGTTGGTGGGAACTGTGAGGGAATGTTGCTGACAGCCTGCCACTTTGGTGAGCAGAGAAAGACAAACAGCATGAAATTTAAATGGCTTGTGGCCATGGGTGACGGACAGCGGGGGAATGAAGCCGATGAGCAACCTCAACGGCAGTGGGGATGGGTGCGAGCGACAGAGGGAGGCAGGTGTCAGGGGTGCAGAGTAGAAGGGAGGATGTTTTCAGCAGCTCAGTCGGGGCCAAGCTGCATAGACACTGAAGAGCCAACAGTGAAGGACAGAGAAAACGGAAGAAAAGGAGTCCTGATAAAAATGTGATTTGAGAGATGTGTGAACCGTGGTCTGAGATATAACGTAAAGGCACCAGGGGAGGTGGGAAAGAGCTAGATTGAAGGGACGAGGGGAATCTACTCCAGCAGGAAGAAACCAGCGTCCTATCACAACCTCAAAAAGTTCCGAACAGGTACAGGAAGATGATGGGCCCTTGCCTACTTCTGTGTTTATCTCATTTTGAAAACTCTCTGAAAGTGCATGTTACTCACATTTACAGGAAAAATTTAAGTGTATTTTAGGAAGTGTTGGGACACAGTGGAGAAAGCTAGCCCTTAGAAACGTCACCATAAACCTCAGAAACAATAGCGTGGATAATTGATGGTGGTCGATCAGGTATGGAGGAAGAAGAGCGCACATTTCATTATTCAATAACCTAGAAGCAAAAACCGTTGATGGTTAGTGAAGAAAATTACATTTACATAGACAAAGCTTTAAATGAGTTGAAAATTAGTGGAAAGCTATTTGTGTTACTGTTTCTGTTTGTTTTGCTGGAAAAAATAATGGCTCAGCATCCAAGTTTACTATGGGTGTGAGAATCCAGGTACAAACCTCAAATCACTAGATGTATACTACTAGTATATGTATGCACGTACAAAATATAAACATAAGTAGATGGCTTTTATAAAACATCATCACACAGTTTAAGGTATATATACCTTATACTTTGTCTCCGTTTTCCCAGGATGTAATTAGATATTTAGTTTATGAAAATATTATATTAAACAGACAGAGACGTCAAAGGAAGAGCTATACAAAGTCTAGAAATGAGGCAGGTGGGACAAAACAATGTACGAAAATATCAACATTTCCTGCATGATCATGCAAAAAGGATCAGGTCACATAGTCCTTTTTTTTTTTTTTTTTTTGCTAGAGATAATAGTACAGAAATAGAAACTTTAAGTATTAGCAATAGTATTATTGAGCCCAATTCATCTTTAAAACTTGTTCCACTAACTCAGAATCAAACACTGAGGATAAAAGGTTTAAAATAAAAGAAAATATATCCAATTCACACTTCAGGAAAATGAAAATACTACAGACCAAGAGAACATTCTTATTGAGCTTTTTTTCAATGCTCTCATTTTAACCAGCTGGAATTATTTTTAAAGTACATCCAATTCAACCTTTTAAAATGACAGATTTGCCTTTTAATGGGAAATATGTATTTCATCAGAAAGATGGAGCACGGTGTCCTTGGCTAAGTTATTCTCTACAGAAGGATGCTCTTTTTTTTTGTACTCTAAGCTTCTCCTATAAGGAAGAACACATATCCTAGAAAATTTGCTCCTGGCATGGTAGATTAGAAGAATATAGACAGACTAATAGAGAAAAATTAAAAATGCGCACTGTTTCTTCCAGCATCCTGGATTCCATATGTAATGTTAATTGTTATGTAATGAGCAGTCCCTACAAAACAGAACCAGCCAAGGAGAAGAATAACCTTAGAAACTAGAGTTCCTTTGTAATGAAAGAAGAGACAACCGCAACTCTTAAGCAGCCAAAGAATACATTAGCAAAAGTATCTTGCAAGTTCCCTTACTGGGAGACATACTGTCTCACCCAAGGAACCTCTTAAATCTGTATTCGCTACAAGTTTTCTTTTGGAGTAAGAAAGCATCTCCAGTTTCTAAGGAAAAACAAACAGTTAGCTGATAACAATGAAGCTGGATTAAGCTATCTCGGTGTTTATGTTAGTAAAACTGACACATTTTCAATTACGATTGACATTCCTGAGACATAGGCATGACTGATGCCCTTTGACAGAACAGCATCTGTGAGCAGAGGATCAATATGCCAGGACTGTGTAAGAGAGAGAGGGCTGAGGTCAGCCAGAGATGCTTATCCAAAATAGGGCGTGGTGGGGGGGGGCTTGTGAGCCAGTGTTTTAGAGCTGAAATGTGGGGCCAACTGGGGACGAAAGGAAGGGAGCAAAAGATCCAGGAGTGAGGGCAGAAGCAGTAGGGTGGTCTGAAGTCACCGCCAAGGGAGGGGCCGGCAGTCTGGAGGGGAGAGCCCGGTTGCCACTGGAAGCCTCCTCCCCTCTGTGGGAAACAAGTGGACCATGTATCTCATCATAGAGCTCTTTTATAAAAAGTGGATTTATCTCAGAAACCGCTGCCTCTGAATTCCAAAACACGGAATCGGGTGCATCGGTATGAGGCGTGCCGTCTTACCAATTTAAGCACTAAAATTGAGTAAAAGCGCCCACGGGTCTTGTAGGAAGTCGAATAATAACTCTGCATTTGAAGACATTTGGTGGAGATTCGGTGTGTCTACACAGTCTCCGAAACTTGTTTGCAATCACGGAAAATGAACCGTGCCTCTGCTTACACCATGTAAACAGAAACACTCGGTTTGTGGGGAACGTTCATTCATTTGTTCCTCCATCCATTCATTCATCAGAGGGAACATTGTGTCACATGTGCTAGGTTACAAGTGCCGTCAGACCCGGAGCTGATTCCAGCTGAAGGATCCAGCTGAATTTGAAAGCTCTATCTGGCAGATACTTGGGTGTCTGGCAAGCGGGTTGCAAAGGGGAAACTAAAAGTTTTTTAAAAGCAGTTAGAAGTTCCTGGTGAATTTTGAATGTGCGACTGTACTTTTTTTTTTTTTAACTTAGGTATTCAGTCCTGCCTTCTCCACTGTGCCCTGACCTCTGCTTGGGAGCGGGGCCTGGGAGCTGGAAGACAGAGAGGATGCTGACGGGCAAGCCCACAGGCAGACAGACAGGAAGTGTAGGTGGTAGATCCAGAGAGACCAGGCACGCACGCAGAGCCTAGGCAATGAGAGGAAAGATCAAGAGGGTTTGAAGAAGAGGGTGGGTGGGAAAACCTGCGTGACTTTCCTAAGCCTTGGGAGGTAGTGGCGTCATTATTAAAACAGGTTCAAATATAATGTCTTGTCCCTTCTCCTCCCACCCCCACCTAACCATTAACAGCATAAACCCACACCCCCAACTCCAAGCGACAGGTAGGTTTGACTAAGCGTGGTTAATGTTTAGGGCATTGTAGAGAAAGAGATTGGGTCTTGGCTTCCTTCACACACATCCCCTCCCAACCTTGCACACTGGTAGAAGGGAAGGTAGTGGAAGGAAATCTCCCAAAGAACACAGGGCAAATGCCTCATGGTTTAAGGAGCCCTGAGAGCTGCCGTAAGGTCTTCAATAAATGACAAAGGCAGTTGGGACACTTGTGCTACTGTTTCTGGGGCCAAGAGTTTAAGAGTTTAAGCCAACAGACTTGGCTTTGAGCAGAGGTTGCTCTTCAGAGGCCACATCCCCCAGCTTTGCTACGCCTTCCTCCTCCTTCCTTCAGAACTCACTATCCCCCTAGGCCGAGAGCGTGGGCTTCCATGGCTGCATTGGAGAGATTTGCTGCAGTTCCTGCACCGGTGGAGTGTCTTTGGCAGGTGGCCTCTCGCCGTGGGGACAGCCTCCTAGCCCCTCCGGAAGGACATCTGCTGCTAAATTTCACCATGGCCCTAGGCCTCCCTCCCAAATATGGTGGAAGCCCAAAAGACCTCCTGAGGTCATGAAAAGTTTTAGAGCAGGGGAATGACAGAAAAAATGAGCAGTGTTTCAAGAAAATTAATTTCATCCAAGGTGCAAAATGGATTCAAGGAGGGAGGAAGTTCAGAGGCCATTGCTGTCAAGGTTAAACACTAATGAAGCATCATCACGCCGCTAGAAATGGATAGAGGGCAGCGATACTGAAGGAACAAAATCAAGTGGATTCAGTAATTAGTTGGCTGTGGGGGACGAAAGAAAGAAGAGGGTCAAAGGGTCTGGTGAGGTTTTGAGCCTCGCTATGATGACAAAAAGTAAGGACAAAGAGACAGCTGGACGTAGTGTGGGAAGAAAAGAGTTCAGTCTGATACAGATTTCAGAGGGTGTTATGCTAACGCTAACTGGCGGGGTGTTATCTTTAGGCTCACATAAGGAGTTAAAATATTTTCAGAATGTTTAAGAGCATTATTTTAAGTGTGGATGGTACAAGAAGCCGAAAACCTGTGAAAACAGTTACTCCAAACTGATTCATACTCGGCTTATTTTATTTTATTTTATTTGGAAAGAGTTCATTTTTTTCAGAATGAGTTCATCTTGAAAATACACTTGAAGTAAATATGTGATCACGTTTGAGTTTCCTTGCAGGATTTTGTCAGACACTGTGCACACATCTGTGTCTTAATTCACCATTTCTTTTTGACTTGGCCTCTCTCAATCATTGTGTCCCAATCTGTTCTGCTTGATGACTCAATGTATTCAACACATTACTGTCTTTCCATTCATTCATTGACTTTCCTGGCCATTATTTTAATAAGAAACACATTAAACGGCTCTTGCAGATTACCAAAAACGTCTTCCTACAAGGCTTATACAGAAGTCAAGAGTTAAATTCCCTTTCGTGGAAAATAATAATTAAATGCAAATTGGAAAGAATTCTACCAAAAAAAAAAAAAAAGGCAGAACTCTCTGTTCAATTAAAATTATAGCTTTACTCTTTCTTCATCCAAATATATATGTTTGTATTAAATGACCTGGTGAGAGATTTCTCTAAAAAATAAATTCACATAAGATATTAATGAAAATTGAGTCCATATCGTTCGCCATTTCCAAGCAAGCTTTGTGACTCTTCAGTTTTCAGCAGCCGGGGATCAGCTGATTCCTAGTCCCATAGGATTCACACTCTTGTTCATTCTCTTTAGCTCCTCTGGATTTGGGAAAAAACCCCAGTAAAATACAGTTTGCAAATAATTCTGTAATGCTCACTGGGTCACAGAATTCTGACTTAAGCTGGGACTCTGAGCGCGCACATTGGCCATGGTTTACAAAACAAATGTAAACTCTCCTATAGCTTTTCTGCTCTCACCCTCTTGCCAGCCATATACATTTCACAACTGCTCCTCCCTTTGTGGAATACTGCTGTCCCAACGTAAGACAGTTCACATAAGCTAAATGCTTCCTTACATTCGATTAATAAATCGTCAAAGCCACTGACTCCAGCTATTTGCATGATCACTTACAGAAACGTGGGCCCCTCCCTCTTCCGGCCCACCTCTCACGTGTGCATCTGATAGGCCCCCTTCCCCCCTCCCCTTCCTTCCACCCCAGCCATGTGGCTGATCCCGGGGCTCTGGTACCCTGCTCCAAATTCACTGGGACTATATCTCCTTCGGGCCCCTCGGGTGCAGCGGAGCATTTGTAGGACTGATTTACACCCAGCCTTTCTCCTTATGGGTGTTCCCCTGGGCCTCCCCAAATCACCATGCTACATCTGGCAACCTAACTCATTCTAAAGCTTCACTTCTGTTCATTGTGCCCTTGACACATTGTTTTCATGTAGACGTGTCATGAACAGTTTTATTTATCTGTCATTTATTTATTTGCAAATTCTTGTCACATTTGGCTGCTCTCAGGGCCCCATGTAAATTTTCCCCCTGCGAGCTCAGGGGAGACCCTGCGGAGTAGATGTGGATGCCCTCAACTCACATCAGGCTCGGAAGCTCCCTTCATACCCTTGCGCAAGTTAACATACATTGGGTAGAATATTACCCAGTTAAACCCACTGACAAATAATCCTGAGAAATCATGCTTCACGTTCGAAACGTGGACCACCTTGGGTTTATTCTTCCCTGAGGCTGGCCAAAAGACCTAAAAGCAACTCATTGATTTAGACAATTCATTGAAAGAAGGAATACATAAAATGAAAAAAAGGGGGGGGGGCAAACTAACATGGGGGGTCATAAAAATGGTTGCTTGAATTTTTTGCACATTTAAAATGCCTGCATTCATGTTTAAAAACGTTCCCTCAGAAAATAGAGCCCGATTTAATTGTGATCTAACCTGATGGGATGATTACCCTAGCTCCTCAGAACAGATTTCCTAGGTCCCTCATGCCCACAACTGTAGGGACTAGAGAAGCCCAGCGCTGCTCCGCTGTAAGTTTTGTTTTCCTGTTGATTACTTTCCTCACAGTGTGCTCTCACTCTTCAAAGGGCAAGGGCTCCTGTCACCCTGGTTCTCCCCACTTCAGAAGCATCACGGACTCTCTTTTGGCCCAGGCCTGTGAGAAAAAACCAGGAGGCTGCTTACTTGTGATTCGAGAAAATGTCTCCCTCTTCCAATCTTCAGGCCTTGAATTCCAGACACTGGAGAGTGATTCCTTTATGAATGCCTAACCCCCGTTTCTAACCCCTCTTATTCATTGAGAATTCGGCCAGCATTCTTTATGATGGGGCTATTTCCCATATGTATCATAGACTTGGATTCATTCATTCAGCAAATATTTGTTGAGAACCTTTCATGTTCTGTCCTGGCCGCATGTCAGTTACTAATGCTCGAAAATCTCATGATTTCTGCTCTGTTCTTCCTTCCCTGGAAGCCAGTTCCAGATTCTTTTGTCCTTTCAGCTTATTTGTTCAAGGAGTACAAAATTAGCAGGAGTTACTGAGTATTCATTTAGGGAACTTCTTTCTAGAAAGAGACTTTGGCTTATCTGCCTAAGTTCTCTCGACCTTAAAATTCTCCATCCCCCTCTCTTTTCTTTTTAAATTCGTAAAACTCGTCTCTCCTATTATGATCTCTAAGTCTCCTGCATGTTTTCTCATGTTATGCACTCAGCCTAAGTGTGAGACTCTAAGAAATTTGTTTGCTAAATCATCTGGCAAATGGTCTTGTTGACGTCTGCTGGGCTGCTCAGAGCCTACAGTTGTTAAGTACTTATTACGGGAATCCAGCCGGGCAAATTAAGAAAGCTACATGTTTGCTTGTTATTTTAGGACTATTATGCTCTGCTTCTGAGGGGGCTCCATATTGGACCTTCTGACTTGAAAGGACTTGCTGTTCTTTAGTCAGAGGTTGCTCTGTGGAATCTGAATCTTTGACCTGGCAACAATAAAAATGATTATCTTCCAGGGGGAGAATGTCCGCTTGTTGCTTTCTATAGTTTAGCCTGATGGAAAATGTAAAACACTTATTTAAGCAGCTCAAGGTTCACTTGGTATGTCATATTTTATAACTAAGCTGGGAGTTTTTATACTTACAGATTAAGTTATTTACTTCCTTTTTTTAACATAAGTGCTTTATATAAACAGTACTCCAGCATTTATGCTCCCAGCTCAAGGTGAGCATCACCCCCCCCCACCCGACTCCAGTCCACACAAAAAGATCTGTAGTGTGGTAGAGCTGTTATGTAAATTATAGCCAATGTTCCTGGTGGTTTTCTTGGAAGTACACATTACAAACTGAAGCTGCCATGTAGGTACTTACACATCACATAGGGTGTGTTAAGAAATAACTAAGAAGTTCTGTTAGCCTTTCGAAGAACCATTATTAAAGCAGATTTGGGATGTCTGAAAAATTTTGCAGTATGTTAAAGATTGGGAAAATATGATGAGGTCATTTAAGTGTATTAACTGTTGGGGTCCCTAAATATGCTGCTTTTCTAGAAAAACAGTAATTTATTATTGTCATCATTTTCACATTTCATCTTTTGTGTGCCATTGTATTCTACCCAACACTTTGCCTTTGGCACCTCCTTTCTGTGTAAGAAGCATCACAGCTGTGCCTGAAATCCCTCCCCATCAGTTTAAGTGGTTGCTTGTAAGTTATTTCTAAACGTTCATCTGGTAAAAATGCTGATGCTGCCTCGATTTGTAAGAAAATACCCTTGTAGTGGGATATCAGTGTGTTTCCCCAAAACAGCCGGGTCCATGAGCTTTAAAAACCTAAGTGATGCAAAAGAAAGTAGGTTTTTTCCTGTCTACTGTAGGCCTTTTTTTAATAATGCAGGCTGCTTAAGCACAGAGTTCATGTCTAACATGCCTTTTTCTAGCAACAGACTTTGTACTTTATGAATGCTTTATGATGTTAAATATTTGTGATAAGTAAAGGAACTTGCCTTTTCAAAATAAAAAGTATCAGATAATCTCACAGCAATCACGTTATTAAGAAGTCAGATGCCTGGGGCGCCTGGGTGGCTCAGTCGTTAAGTGTCTGCCTTCGGCTCAGGTCCTGGGATCAAGCTCCCCGCCCTCCCTCCACCGCATCGGGCTCCCTGCTCCCCAAGAAGCCCGCTTCTCCCTCCCCAACTCCCCCTGCTTGTGTTCCCTCTCTCCCTGTGTCTCTCTCTGTCAAATATATAAATAAAATCTTAAAAAAAAAAAAAGAAGTTAGATGCCAAATCTGAATGTACCTACCACATCATTTTCTGTGAATCTGCCCATTGTTCATTTTCCATAAATCTGCCTGTGATTCTCTGGGCTGGAGAGTAAAGGTTACTTCTCATCTAGGCTCGAAGGCTGTTTCTGAAGAGAGCTAAAGTGTAAATATTCGGGGCTTTGTGTGTCAAGATTCCAAATCAAGGATAGTATGTAGGTACTAAACAAAAGAGGGTAAACAAAGTTCCACAAATACTTTTTGACAAAATTTAAAATATGGTAGTAATAATAATAAAGTATACTCTTTGTAATATAGGTCTACTATTGGGATGAATGGGGTCTTTTGTGGAGGAGTTAACATTTCTTTGGGGTTCAAAGTTCTTATTCTCTAGCATCAAAACTATTGCGATGCCTGGCGGTAAAAACCGTTCTTATCTCAAGGGCCATACAAAAGTAGGCTGGATTTGACCCCAAGACAGTAGTGGGTTGACTCCTCTACGATGTGGTTTTTCTTAAAGTGCAGTCTTGGGACCATCTGGTGACCCATCACTGAATTGGTTTATTAAACATGCTGGTCCTCGGGCCTCCCTGAATATTCTCAAGCTCATCTGAGTTTGTCTTTCCTTGTTGCTCTTGCAACCTTGGTTTAATTGGCAGAGTATACCCCCTATCTTTAGGAAATCCAGCTTGCCCTTCCCATAGACTCTTTTCCTTCAGCCTTCAAATTGGCTCAGCTCCCACTTCCCCCTCCTTTTAAAAAAAGGTCCAGTATACTTAATATACAGTCTTATATTCATTTCAGATGTACAATATAGTGATTCAACAATTCTATACATTACTCAGTGTTTATCATGATAAATGTACTCTTAATCCCCATCACCTATTTCACCCATTCCCTTCCCCCCCCCCCCCAACCTCTTCTCTGGTAACCATCAGTTTGTTCTCAATAGTTAAGAATCTGTTTTTTGGTCTCTTTTTTTCTTTGTCTGTTTGCTTTGTTTCTTAAATTCCACACATGAGGGTAATCATATGGTATTTGTCTTTCTCTAACTGACTTATTTCACTTAGCATTATACTCTAGATCCATACATGTTGTTGCAAATGGAAAGATTTAATTATTTTTATGACTAATATTCCATTGTGTATATATGCCAATTCTTCTTTATCTATTCATCTATCAATAGACACTTGGGCTGCTTCTGTAATTTGGCTATTGTGAATAATGCTACAATAAACATAGGGATGCATATATCTTTTCAAATTAGTGTTTTCGTATTCTTTGGGCAAGTACCCAGTGGTAGAATTATTGGACCCTATGGTAATTCTATTTTTAATTTTTTGAGGAACCTCCATACTGTTTTTCCCAGTGGCTGCACCAGTTTTCATTCCCACCAACAGTGCACAAGGGTTCCTTTTTCTCCACATCCTCCCCAACACGTGTTGTTTCTTGTGTTTTTTATTTTAGCCATTCTGACAGGTATGAGGTGATAGCTCATTGTAGTTTGGATTTATATTTCCCTGATGATTAGTGATGTTGCGCCTCTTTTCATGTGTCTGTTGGCCATCTGGATGTCTTCTTTGGAGAAATGTTCAAGTCTTCTGCTCATTTTAATTGGATTATTTGTTTTCTTAGTGTGGAGTTATATAAGTTCTTTTATATTTATATTTTGGATATACTAACCCTTTGCAAATATCTTCTCCCATTCATTCGGTTGTCTTTTAGTTTTGTTGTTTCCTTTGCTGTGCAGAACCTTTTTATTTTAATATACTCCCAATAGTTTATTTTTACTTTTGTTTCCCTTGCCTGAGGAGACATACCTAGAAAAATATTGCTACAGCAGCTTCCCCCTTTAAAAAAAAAAAAAACCAAACATGATTTTGACCCTACTGTACTCCAGCTACCATCCCGTTACCCCCACTCAAAGCTAGACACTGCAAATGTACTTTCCATGCTCATTGCCTACACCACCAATATGCTTTTCACGTCCTTCTACAATGTAGTTCTTGTCCTCACCATTCTATCAAAACTACACCCCAAATTTGCAGATCCTTAGTCTTTGTTGCCCCAAACCTCTCCACATCATTGACACTGGTTGCAAGCCCTCTCTTTGCCAATTATCTTCCCCTTTGTTGATTCCTATCATGGTATAGCTGGGTAAGGTCCTTGAAAGAAATGTTACCTGATCCTGTAGATTATTTCTTCAGACTCTGTTAGTCATTTTGGAAATGTGTCTTACACCATTTAAAGGGAGTATTGACTAGGCTTAAGAAGATGGAAGATGAATAGGCCCTTGCTTGGGGCAAGAGTCCAGGGCTCTGAGAGGTAGCTGGAATCTGAAACATTTGAACATATGAACATATCTGCCCCTGTGTGTCCTAAAGTATATTAAGTACTCAAAAGAATGTGAGATCCAAGACCAGATCTCTATCTCCCAGTTGATGAGACCTGGGTGAGTAAAGTCTCCCAGGGAGCAGATGGGGCAGAATGAACTAATTCGTGTCTCAGTCTGTGACTTCTCCAAGCCCTGGCTGCTCAAGACACATAGAATGGGAGGTGGCTTGACAGCTGTCGTCCACCAACCCCCTAACCTGCCTCCTTCCCCATCCTCTGTCATTAGATCCTTCTGCTTCCTCCAGCCCCCCTCACCCACCCCAGCCCCAAAGTGTGGTGCTTCCTGCCCCTCCCCGCCCCGTGTGCTGCACCTGCCCGCATCTCTCTTCTAGCTTCTTCTACCTGTGCAAACCCACCTGCTCTTCTGCCTTCAGTTTTCACTGTGTAGGTTGACTGCACATCTACAACTTCAGCTCTGACCCCTTACCTGCAAAACATCTTATTTTCAGTGGCCTGAGAAGCAAAAACAAACAAACAAAAAACAAAACAAAACAAAAAAACCAACTTTACTTGGATTCCGAGCAGTTATCTCTAATTCAATTTATCAAAACTGGAAGAAAAAAAAAAAAGTCCCTTCAAAATACATGTCTTCCCATGTAACTCATTGTATTCAGTTGCTTTCCTGTGATTTTCATCTCAAAACCCGAAAACTTTGCAATTATTCTTCACTCTGCCCCATTCCGTGTTTGGCATCCCAGTCCTTTGAATATTTTATTTGGTTATTTTAATTATTTTATATTTCTTACCTTATGTAATATTGCGATTATGTTTATTTTATATTTATGTTTCCTGGGGGTCATCTAATTGCTATGATGTCATGGGTTTGTGCACAATTTTTAAAAGAAGTCTTGCTCCATTTTCTCTCTCTCTAATTTTATGTATTATTGTCATAGGAGTTGTCTAAAGTTCTTTGTTCATCAAGCTCAGTACCTACTAAAGCTCATTATTACCCGGTTGGTACCAGAGCCTCTGTTTCTCAACTCATTTCCCACTGATCCCCAAACTGCACTCATTCTTCCAAGCACATATCCCTCGTCCCCTCACCCCTACTCCACACTTAGACCATGCTCTTTCCTCAACTTGACACCCCCACGCCATAGATTCTGCCTCCTAGCAAAAAGAATGACCTGGCCAGGTAGAAAAGGACAGCGTTTTTGCATAGGGCATCTCGTCTGACGTCTGTTGTCTGCACGTGACCCCAGAAGGGCCACCACTCAGGATGTCTAAGCCATCCACTTCCTCGGTGACCTCCAGTAAGTGGGGTGATGTGTGGTGAGTCAGACAGGACCAACCATGGTCAACACTGGCCTTCCACTATCATGGCCCCTCACTCTCTCTTCTGGATTTATAATCCCGTCCTCAGACAACATGCCATCAAAACTGGGCAACAGCCAAGAGCCAGGATTCTTTTAAAGGGTAGAGATAATATTCATGAAACCATTTGAACCCATGAAGGAAAGATGTGGCTCTCATTTACAAGGAGTATAAATATAGTGCATACATTGTTTTTATACTTCTGTCTTTTTTTTCTGGTAGAAATCGAAGATGGCATTTTGGGGGAGAACATTAATAAATTAGATTCATATGAGTGTCTATGATTAATTATGCCATAATTAAATATTAACCACCACAGTATGTCTTATATTTATGCAGTGGCTTCCTTTTCTATTTAAAATTGCTTAATTATATACAGGAATATATCTAAAATATAGGCTGTATTCTGAAACTGAATTTGAAAAGAAACTTGATGTGTATATGAAAATAAACCCCCAATGTTAACCACTTAAGACTTGGTAGATTATTCAGAAATTAAATCTACTGCCACCTATAAAAAAAATCATTATCAAATAATTCAGCCTGTTAATTTTTTAAAAGATCCAGAATCCTTGCATCAAGACCGTGTACTAAAATTAATTTTTTTTTGGCAGTGCTGAAAACATTTAATTTCCTCATGATGAGGCAGATGCAGTATACACTCTTGAAGTGCTTTCTAATTTACCAAAGGAAATTCATTTTATTTCAAATACATGTACCTGTTGTTTTGAATTCCGGGGACGTTGGTTCTTTATTTACGATGGACTCTGCACAAATTCCTTCATCCTTGCAGGGCCTCAGTTTATCTACCTGTAAATTGAAGATAGAACAGGTACTGGAATGTCGGTTGCTAGGATTAAATGGATTATTGTATGTAAAGCATGCAAGCATAGACCCTAGTACATATGAATCACAGCATATGGGAGCTCTAACAGATACTTACTAAACTAAAATGCACAGTTAACTAAACCCCATCCATGTCTCTCCACTGCTAGCAATAAATATGTATTTTCTTAATTCTCATGATTAGACTACTCTAAGACATGGAAGGAGAGATACAAATGGATGGGGATTCCCTTGACTCTTTCATACCATTTTCAAAAGTTCTGCACATTTTCCAAGCGAAACCAGACCAATCCTGAGTTGTGCCTGGCTCCCTGGGAGCATGCAGCAATGTGTCCCTTTGCAGTTAAAGTCCAGACTTGACCACCACATGGCTCCCACACTGCTTCCAGAGATAAACATCAGATACCTGGAGCATCGGGTGGGGAACGCAACAAACAACGTGAACAAGAACAGGGCGGCCACAAATATGGCAGGGACAGCTAAGAACGTGCCCGGTCACCTTGCGGGCGCCTCATGGACCCTCTGCTCAAGTACCCAGGGCTCTGACTAATAATAAAAGTCAGCCATTGGAGGCTGTCTCAACTACTGTAAAAAAAAAAAAAAAAAAAACTTATGTCAAGTGAGCACTTTACATGTGGTTCACCCACTTAGCCAGTGCTTCCTCTGAAGCTGAAATAGATTGCTTACATAAAATGCTCAGAACTGCCTCCACAAAGTCTTCTCATGCTGCTTGCTTCCCTTAAAGCTGCGCTTCCTAATCCTTTGATCCCCACACCACTGAACTCTTTGAGAGTGTAACAGAAAGGACAGAGTTGAGATTTTCGTGTGACAAGTGGAAGAAAATCAATTTTGACATCCCAAAGATAGAACTAGTGGTACAAAAGATCATCAGTCACAAATAGATGTTCTCTACCATTGTCTTGGGTGACTAAAAATGCCAAAGAGGCTCAATGCAATGTGCACAGTAGGGAGGCAATAATCTTTTTCTTTACTCAAAGAATAAAAGAAATGAAGTCTGATGTTGAGGCCTCATCATAAGGATCAACACGCTGTCCATTCTACTATCTCTTGTATTTTTGCTTGATGCTACAGATTTTAAGCATACTAGCATTCCGTGAGAGGATTTGCACATTGATTAGCAGTTGAAAGCATTTGTCTGTAAGTTGAGTTGGATGACTATTTCCTATTTCAGGAAAACCAGATCTTCCCTGTAATTGGCAGTCCTATTATAAGTGGATATTCTGTTAAGCTTCTGAAGAACTTCTGAGAACTTATTAAGTAATTGAATAAAGCAGAGTGCATTTAGTTTTATAGTTGCACCATATTTCAGAATATCATATAACCTATGAGTCAGTTCAAATGTTATATATGTTTGATAAAACATGGGATAAAAAGCAATACGGAAAAAAATTGCACAAATTACCATGCCACCCACTAATACATTCCGTAGCAATGTAGTCATCCTTTTTTTCTAATTATACTGTTAAAGGTTTGGTTACAACTATTTTTATCCTTGGAATAAAGCTATTATCCCTGAAAAGGTGTAAAGAAATAAAGATAGGTTTTCCATAATTCATAACAAACATGGTTGTTTTGAATGTGCTTAATTATTATCACGATTCAATTCAATACAATGGTGATTTATTGCCTTTTGAGAGCTGCTTGTGAATGTCTCATTAGGAAGAGCTACTAAATGATACAGCACAATCCATAGGAAGGCATATTTAATGTCATCTCAGTAATAGAAACACTGCTTCTTAAACTCTATTTGCATGCCCAAAATTCTAAGCAACAAACAAACCCCACTATGATAATAGAACTTAAAAATTAGTCTATATTTTTTGGCTGTTGTCTAGAGATAGGAAATGCAGCTTTTCTTAAATGAGAGGAAGAAATATGTGCAGTTTAGGTAGCTAGGGTTTAAATCTACATGAAAATGTGAATGTATTAGGGAAGCATAATACATCACTTGTTGGAAATGAGAGATAATTCTAGTTTCTCGACCCCTAGTGTTTCTTAAATATGCACTTACTTTGTGATCTTCAAGAAAGTGAAATAAATTTCACTGTAACATAACGAGTAGATTGTGTGGACCTGACATCTGATCTGTAATTTAGCTGCGTCTTTTGTAAATTTGAAAACTTGAATGGATATCATGGCTTCAAACGTGAAGACTTAATTACCTTCCCTTCTTGATCAAAAACACATTATTTAGTACTACCTTTGCGGATGCCCACAATTAACCTTCGTTTCAGGAGCTTATATTTTATTTATCATATTAATTTTTTAAAAGTACCCCACATGAAGTAATTCTTCCTAAATTTTTATATGGTTTTATAGAAATGATGTAAATAGCGCAGCAACAGATTTTGACAGATTTTGATGGCGGTTATATTGTTCACATAATCATATTTTAATGACAAAGGACCATCTTTCTTACAATTAAATTCATCTATAGAGCTAGAGTAGACTAGGTGTTATCAGTACACAAAGAATGCATTGTAGATTTTCCTAATTTATCCACATTCTTGGGACCGAAACAAATACGTTCATTTTCTATTATACCACCCTTTAACTAAACCATGGTACACAAATGAAATTGCGGCCAGAGATAAGGAAGGTGTCTGCAAGACTGTAATCATTTGTCATGATTACAGGCGTGAAACTCTGCGGTAAAGGAACACATCAGAAACTTCTGGAGAAATGCTCCCAGCTAGAGTGCATGTGAAGTGGAGAGAGCCATCCCTGTCACCGGGGCAGCAGGGTTGTAAATGGTATTTTCAAGAGCTTTAATAGTGGACAAGGACAAGCAGTTAGTCTCGTTGACTCCTTAGAACAAATGTCATTAAAGGGAAAGGGTTGTGCAAGTGACTGACTCAATCTTTATTAATGAAAAAAAAAAAAGAAAAGAAAATATGATGTCTCCAGAATGAGGCAGTTATAGCTAAATTGTGGTGAGCTCCATCTTCACTGACTAAATGACCACTTCACTCTCTAGTTTTGAAAAAAGGATGCACCGAGGTCAGATAGAGGTGTTCTGTTGTTCTGCTTTAAAAGGGTGCTTTTTCAACATATATGATTTAAAAAGAAGAAGAAGAGGAGGAAAGAGTTGCCCAGTTTCCTATAGCCAATCAAAATGTATTGAAAATATCTTTATTCTTTTTTTATAATAGTAGCAGTCATGGAGAGAATATTTGAATCACGGTGTGTGTAGACAGTAGAATCATGGAAATCTGTGGATTCTATGGGTCTGAGGCATAAAAGTGGCAACAGGGATTTCTTTGAATTTGGGGGGAGATTGCAGTTCACACTCAGGTTTTTGTATTCAGACCTCGAATACGTCAACAGAGAAATCTTTGACTGCCAGGGATGCTCTTCCACTTACATTCTCTTCTGACTTGCAATCAGGTGTCAAATTCCATTGATCTCTAGATACCTGTCTAAGATTAGGGCTCTACTGTCTCCATGAATCCCCTATTAAAATTCACTTTTGCAAGTAATAAAACATTAATTGGAAAATGAACATCTAATAGTGACCGAGGCAAGGAAAGACAGAGCTGGGGGAAAGGACGCTGCTCCATCTCCCTCCACCCCGTGGGTGGTCTCAGAGTCTCTAGAGAATTTCCTGTTCTCTGCTGAAAATCCCTTTTTCTTTGGTTTTGCTTTTTCCCCCCCCCTTGTTGATTTCTCCAAAGGCTGTTGTACAACATGCATGTAATCATTACAAAACAGTGGAAGTTCTGCTCTGTGTCTGTCCTCGTATTTACCAACCAGAAATGATTGCCAGCACATGGGCCTCAAAATGCATGGTTTCCAGCTAAGTCAGACCACATCCACAAAGGAGACAGAAATATTCCTGATGCCACACCTTCTGGCAGTTTCCTTTTGGGTTCAAATGACCGTGCATGCCTAAGAGGTACCGAGCGGTTACCAGGGGGAAAGCATTGGTGCCTTCAAGGTAGTGTGGCCTGATTCCGGCTCCTTCCATTCTCACCAGACCTTCCCACCGGTCCTTGCAGGGCTGCAGCATCGGTCAACAAATTCATGGTCAGTCTGATGTGCCGCTGTCCTTGATCCCCATGGCCATTCTTAAAAAGCGTGAATCATCCCGGCAGCAAAGTCTGGTGCATATAATACCCTGTCAGTTTGGCTATTCTATCTCCATCATCAATGGTACCTGAAGAGGAAAAGTAAAGATTTTGTAGATACGAGCCTCATTCCCTTTGAAAGAAGGGGATATACCTTGCTAGGAATGTTGTTGTAATGTAGACAATATTTACTGGAAGCTCTCTAAGAGTAGACCGTATCTTTCTTAATTACCCTTGAATTCTTAGCTCCTGGCATTTTGTCTGGCACGGAGTTGGTGTTCAGTATGTTGAACCGAGTGTTGATCCCTGGTAATAGCATTTTGCCCCAGTTTTCAGACAATGATGACGTATTTTGAATCCTGTAAATAATTTAGGCCTTTTCTAGAAAAATGGCAGGCTCGCATTTCATTAAAGAACTCCACTGACGCATCTTTCTAACCAAAGTGTTTATAGAATGAAAATGGGTATGATTCAGACCGTTTCTGGTGGGTAAATACCAAAATCAATGTGTGAGTACATTTTTTTGTTTTACCATCATTTCTATTCATGACTTTTCAGCAAAAATTGTCACAGCAAAGATAGTGGCCTATGTGTGAATCACTACGTCAGATCAGAGTATCCAAAGTACATATTAAATATGATTATGGTGTCGGAGTATTTTTTTTAAGATTTTATTTATTTATTTGACAGAGAGATAGACAGAAGAGCACAAGCAGAGGGAGTGGCAGAGGGAGAGGGAGAAGCAGGCTCTGCACTGAGCAGGGAACCCGATGCGGGACTCGATCCCAGGACCCTGAGATCATGACCTGAGCCGAAGGCAGACGCTTTAACCATCTGAGCTACCCAGGCGCCCGGTGTCGGAGTACTTTTAAAGAAAACTATTTAATGAACACTTGCCTGACTAGTACCCATGATAAGAATAACTAACATTCATTGAGTGCTTACTGTGTGGCAGGGACTTGTTCTAAACACTTTACATGTATTAACACTTTTATTCTTGTAATTTTTAATTATTTTTTCATTTTAATTCCAGGTGGTTACCATACAGTGTAATACTAGTTTCAGGTGTACAATTTAGTAATTCAACACTTCCATACATAACCCGGTGCTCCTCACAAGAGCCCTCCTGAATCCCCATCTCCTCTTCTGCCCATCCCGCCACCCACCTCCCCTCTGGTAATCAATCATCAGTGTGTTCTTTATAGTTAGGAGTCTGTTTCTTGGTTTACCTGTCTCTCTCTCTTTTTCCCCTTTGCTCTTTTAATTTGTTTCTCTTTCCCCATTTGAATGAAATCATAGGGTATATTTCTTTCTCCGACGGCTTATTTTGCTTAGCATAATGCTCTCTAGCTCCATCCATGTCCTTGCGGAAGGCAAGTCATTCTTTTTGATGGCAGAAATCACTTCACACCTGTTAGAATGGCTAAAATCAAAAACACAAGAAAGAACAAGTGTTGGCAAGGATGTGGAGGAAAAGGAACCCTCATGCACTGTTGGTGGGAATGCAAACTCATGCAACCACTAGGGAAGACCGTATGAGGTTCCTCAGAAAGTTAAAAATAGAACTACCCTATAATCTAGTAATCACACTACTGGGTATGTACCCCCAAAATACAAAAATACTAATTCGAAGGTATATGTACTCCTATGTTTATTACAGCATTATTTACAATAGCGAAACTGTGGAAGCAGTCCAAGTGTCCATCAATAGGTGAATGGATAAAGAAGACGTGGTTTATATGTACTATGTAGTAATGCTTTCAAACCTCAAAACACTCCTGTGACAGGGGTGGTACTGTTATACCCATTTAAAGATGGGGAACCTGAGGCACAGAGATATTAAATAATTTGCCCAAGGCCACAGAGCCAAAAAAGATAGAATTGAGACTTGGATCCAGATAGTCTGGCCTTATTTGGGTGCTTTCAACCTATTCACATGACTAGTATTATTTTATGATATTATTTGGGATTTCCCTTTTAAATTAGTCTTTATATCTTTGCGACAGAAAAAAAAAATGACTAATAATGTTACAGGTACTAAAGCCCCATAAAGAGAAAGGTATTTTGCCTAAGAAAAATAAAGATTTCAATTAAATAGGGAAAGCATGTCAGTAAAGATAAAATTGTTTTCTTGGAATTCAGCCACAAATAAAGGACTTGGGTAACACAGCCATCATGATAACGATAATGAAAAGTTAACAGGTAATATTTATTTAGTACTTTCTATGCAGTGGGCAATGTTGTAAGTGCTTTAGGTGCATTTTCTTATGTGTAATAAGTCCTATTTTTATGGACAACCAAGTTAGTTGCCCCGAGTCACATAGGTTATAAGCAACACAGCAGGGTGCCCAGTCCAGATGTATCTGATCCCAGACTCTGTTTTGAACAACCATTCTGTCCCACCTCCACGCAACGGTGAGAGAAGACAGCCTGAGGGTTTCATATTACAGCTGTATCTTGGGCACGTGGAAGAAAGGATGTTTAGTGTTTTGATGAACCTATTAATCCTTTAAAGATATTTTTAACGTAATTATGATTGAATGTGTCATATAGGCTACTGTTGCTCTTCCAGTTTTTGCAATAATTTGTAGTAGCTTACTGGGTGTTAGTCATTGTCCAGATTTCATGCGTTACCTCGTTTAAATTGCCTAATGACCCTGATGAGTAGGTATCATCAACCCTCTCTTTTAAGCATAGGAATTGAGGCTTAGAGAGGTCATTCACTAAGCGACTTTAAAGCCCACAACTTTTACTGCTTCATACATAACGTTCTACCAAATTATATTAAGCCATATAAGAGTGCCATTTTGGTAGGTCAAAAAATGTTCAGTTATTGGCAATTTCCTATTACACAACCTAATTAAGGAATGATAATTAACTTAACCCTTCCCTATATTTAACTGCTAAATACACTGAGGGAGCACCTAATATATTTGCAAACATAATGCATAAGAAGAAAAGAAGTCGTTAAAATTTGACAGTACCAGGGCCTTGATTAGCGTGAAGGTGTACTGATCTTAATAAAAAGGTGATCAGAGATTATGTTAATATTCACTTCATGCACACATATTTCATAAGCGGCATTGTATTTTTTAAAAACTATGACAAATTTTGAGTAGGAACTAAGTAATTGAAAATGAAGAAAAATAATTCATTTCTATTAGTTTGAATATTGTCCACAAATACATTTGCTTAAAATCACATATTATGAGTTAAAATCTGAAAGCTTCAAATACTGGCAGTAAAAATCCAATCTAAGAAAACACATATGAGTCTGCTTTTTTAAAATCCAATTTTAAAATATCCAAGTGATGGTTTAAAATAATTGTTTCAGTTTACATTGCAAACTCATGCAAATTGACATTTATCAAGTTTCACTGTCAGTCAGTCTAATGGTGAAGTCTGCTCATTCTCCTTGAAAAAAGAAAGTAAGTGAAAGAAATCTCTGATTTGGAAAATCATTTTTTAATTATTTGTCACGGGTTTTTGTATTGTAGATGGAATCCTTAATATTTCTCTGTATGTACTGGGTTTTCAATTTTCTGGAAAACGTTTTGCACAGCTCAACTTTAAATTTGGCCATATTAAATGAAAACAGGTATGGCCTTCGGCCCTTAGGAGCATCTTCCATTTTGGTGGCTTGTAAAAACTCTGCTTGAGAGAGAAGGGCAGTGACTGGTCTCAGCTCTCTAACGCTGAACATTGAGGGCCCTAATGGCTGGACCATTTCCTCACCCTTTTATTCTTCCTACAATCTCCTCTGGGATTGTGCAGCAGGCTGCCCTTCCAAGCAATGCCCAAATGTGGGAGGACAGGACTGGAACCAGTGTCCCCACAGATGGATAGTAAGCTGCTCTGGAGGAGGTTCGTGCCACCTGCTAGCCAGAGATCACTTGACAGGTAGAAATATTTACTTATAAGTTGAAAACTTAGGTAAAAATAGCAATTTTATGATTACATTACATGATCTTTTTTATAATTACTTAATAGCTGGCAGATGATAGAGTGTACATTTTATGTGTTTACTGAGACCATAATTTTTCCCATTTGGGGGTTTTCTTTAGTAACTGGTAATGAATAGGGTGTGATATAAAACACTAATGGACAGCTATACGAAGGTCATCATGTGAAGAATATATTTTTCTTTTTATGTTATTATTGACAAGTTATTATTATGTTTAGGTGTTATTATTAGAAGTTACTATTATATGTTAAAAGTGTTATGTAGAAGTTATTATATGTTATCTTTTATATAAGCTATTATTATATGTTATAAGTGTTAAGTAGAAGTTTTGGGTTCTAGCTTTAAGAGACTGAGAAAGACCTCTCTTTGCTGATTAGAAAAATGCCAGTGGATTTTACCCACCAGCACCATCCCAGCAATAGGGCTTTAGAGTGCTTTAGCTTCTGTATCTACGAATCTTCTAGCAGAGTTTTGTTTTACCCTTCCACTTAATCAAAAATAATGAAGATTTATATATGTCAAGTTACCCAGAATTCTTGATGAAAGGCGTGATTGTTCTGTCTGTCCTTAAATACCTGAGCTCAAATCCAGTTACACTGCTGCAGGAAAAATGTTAACATTTTTAAACAGTTCTTGATTTCATTTGCACTGATTTTATCAAAATAAGGGGTGGGGGCGGGGGAAAAGGACACTGTGCCTTTATTACACACCCTAAACAAGCACTGTTCCCTTTAAGAGCCCCCTGCTAAAAGTTAGCCACTTTAAGCTCAGGGAACCAGGTAATAATACTAGAATATTGGATCTTTGTAAGAATTTGCCATGACATTTATTTTTTAAAGACCAGAAACTTTATTGAAATTGAACTTTAGAGAAGTGGCCTTAGCACTGTGTTGCTGTCCCCAAATGAAGAGATAATCTAAGGATTGATAAAAGGTGACCCCAACAAAGCTGGTGGTAGGCCACACGGGAGAAGATTTTAGAATAAAAATACCAGAGCTAAAATCACAAAGATGCTGGCAGCCTAACAGTTGAAACTGTATTATATTGCTATCTTTCAAACCACGTCTTGTGTAATTAAGACCAGTTCAGCCACCTTTCAATGCTTACTCTGTCTTCAGGGGATCATGATGCCATATATAAATTTAACATTTAGGTAAATGTTTAATTAGAGAAAGACATCAAGAAATATTTTTAAATCTAAAATTTTCAATCCTTTTTCTTTCTTTATCCTGGCATTTGATGTCATATAGACTCAATCTACAAGTAAGACATTTTGAGCATATCATCAGTCTTCAGCACACATTGTATGCAAATGTCATCCCCGCTTTGAAAATACCTTTTGCATTTTAAGCAAGATCCTATTTTGACAGTTCTTTATGCTTTTGGGGGAGAGTTCTCGTGGAGAGTTTAAAAAAAAAAGCATCTTGAGTTTTTGCCTTGGCATATTCATTTTAATTTGCTCATTTCTGTTTTATCAGAGTTAACCCCTCAATCATATCACCTGGGAACCCTTGTTAAAGTTCAAGGCTTCCATCAACCCCCATCCGTGATTCCAAGCAGGAGGTTTACACATGTTAAACCACCAGAATGTAAGTTGTTCTTCGGGATTGCCCTGGGGAGTTTTCTACTGCATTTTTGCCAATTGAATTATGATGTGAGATGGCATGAATATTGATCAAATTTCTAAACTGAATTTCCCAATTTTTAGACTGTGGGGTAAACTAACCCACAGGTTGTCATATCCAATTCAGTATGTTTTTAACAATAACCAGTGTAGCATGGAGGTCTTGAAAACTCATTGAAATGTACAAAAGTATCTGCACAGATGCTATCCCCAAGCCCCCTTAACTCCTTCTTCCCCACATTTCAAAACAACAACAAAATTCATACCCAGGGATTTGGTCAGTGCATATGTGGGCACGTGCTTATGTGTGTATTTTGCTTGTTCATTTGTTTTTTTTTTCTTTCCCAGTCATGTATATTTGGAAGTATGGGGGAAATGTGTTTATACACGTGGTGAGCACAGACGTAGTCTCCAAAGGTTGGGTAAAGGAACCTACTATTGCACCTGGAGACTATTTCATCATTGCAAAGCGGGTTTGTTTCCTCTAAAGAGAAAAAAAAAAAAAAAATCACACGTCATGAGGAGCTTTTATTTTCAGGGACAGGTTACATATTTTAGTTCTATTAAGAATTTTTCTTCTATCTTTCCCATTTTTTCTGACTTTTAGCTCTTTTCTTTTAAATTTTATTTATTGATTCGAGAAAGAGCACGCGAGCAAGAGAGCACAAGCAGGGGGAGCAGCAGAGGGAGAGGGAGAAGCAGGCTCCCCACTGAGCAGAGAGCCCGACGTGGGGCTCGATCCCAGGACCCTGGGATCATGACCTGAGCTGAAGGCAGATGCTTAACCAACTGAGCCACCCTAACTTTTAAAAAGCTCTTTACTTTTTTGCCTTGGCATATTCATTTTAATTTGCTCATTTCTGTTCTATCAGAGTTAACCCCTCAATCAAATCACCTGGAAACCCTTGTTAAAGTTCAAGGCTTTGTATGTCACCCTAACTTTTAAAAAGCTCTTTACTTTTTCTTTATTAATATACTTTAATTTGCAGCGGGATGGGAGGAGGGTCTTCTACAACTCTACGCCTGCTCTGGAGAAGTTTCCTCACGTGACAGCGTGGATTTGGGTTTGCTGTGAGGCATGGTTACACCAGCCTGCTCCTGGTGTCACCCACAGTGACCACCAGCTCACCCCTAGGAGATTTCTGGAACAGCCATCCTTTGGACAGGGTTAGGCACTGTTGATCTTCCAGACCTCCCCCAGGGCTTGATCCAAAACAGCATGATCTCCAGAAATGGGCAGGGGATTTTGAGGATCTGAACAGTGTTTCCATGCACTGAGCGCCTTGCCAACAGAGAGGGGAAAGAGAGGGAAAAGAATGGAATAAATACCTGTGAGAGAGTGTGAGGGAAAAATGAGATGGAAAGAGCACAGTGCCTTCCATTCTTTGGTAAAAACCAGTTAATCACTCTTAATACCCCTTTTCCTGCCCACCTAGGTTCTAGACCTATCCGCTGTGCCACCATGAATCACATCTTCTTCTCCTCAAAAAGGAAATGTACATATAAAATCAGTACTAGATTTAAAATATAACAAAAATATGTTACAGATACTATGTTTAATGACACTTTCCTTTTCTGCCTATGCTGGCATTGAAAAAAGCAGAATCAGCCGAATAAATAATAATAATAAATGTATATGTTTTATTACATGCTTCCACCTTGCAGTTTATAACATGCTCTGACACACCTGGCATGATCCTATTTGTTCCCAAAAACAAAAAAGCCTTTTAGGAAGTGAGTAAGTATTGGGGCACCTGGGTTGGCTAAGCGTCCAACTCGGTTTCGGCTCAGGTCATGATCTCGGGGTCCTGGGATCCAGCCCTGCGATGTCCTCAGGTCATCGGGCTCTGTGCTCAGCGGGGAGCCTGCTTGAGACTCTCTCTGCCCCTCCCCCTGCGCATTCTCTCTCTCAAATAAATAAATCTTTTTTAAAAAAGAAGTTAGCAAGTATTATCTCCCTTCTATAAATAGAAACACTGAGGCTCAGAGATTAAGTGCCATGAATAAATCTTCATAGTCGCCCTTTGCACTGGGTGTTTCTAGAATCCTGAGAGCATGTGTTTGGGTATGTGTGTGTATGAATGTAAGCATAGAATGTGGCATAGGACATTGCCACAAATGGGAGTTAGATTGGTACAAAAAAAGAAAAAGAAAAAGAAAGAAATTGAATCGATGGGTAAATTATTAGTATTTCTAGATACCACTTGGCAGCTAAGGGATTGCCCTCGGTGTGGTAATATAAGCAGTAGAATGTCCAACAGATCCTTTCCATTCTTTGGTAAACACCAGTTAATCACTGTTTCAATCCAATTAAAGTGATCTGTTATGACTGCATTTGACTGGAGGCAATAGGAGAAAGATGGTGAAAACGTCCTCCCACGATTATCCTTCTTCCGAATCCAAAACTTGATAGAATTTTTGTTGAAAAACAATTATAGCGTGACTTATTTTACGTACTCCACAATATATATTATTAACTCATAAATCAAGCTGCTTTCTAAAAGATGTTAAGTATCTCTGGATAAATTCTTTAATATTGTAATTGAAATACAAGGCAACCACTTGTCACAGTTTTTATTCCTGATGGGCATACGAAGTCCTTGAAATAGTTTATCCGTACTTTTTCTTGCTGAATATTCTCTTGAATAAGAATAAAAGTGGCAAAATTAGACAGCAAACGGAAAAGGAACTCCTGGCTTACTTGTTTTACCAGGGAGAGTTTCCAGACCCTATATTTCTGGCTGAAATTCTCAAATGGGAAAAAAATACTTTTCTGGGCATGAATGGTGTAACAGTTGTTTATGTACCTTGTAGCCTAGAACACTCTGTCAGAGGTAGTCCCCCAGGGAACTAAGCCTCTGCTCACCCATTGCAGAGGTAAAAATTGTGTGTATAGATTTTTACATTTTATTTCTAAATTTCAAAATTATTTACACACATACATTAAACATTTTTGCATTGTAAAATTGGGCATATAAACAAACCGCTTCCCGGCCCCAGGTAAGACAGGGGGAGATGTTAGGAGCTATGTGTACCTGTCATAATAACCCACATCCTGCTGAGCTTGTATATTTCTTCAGGAAGGCAGCGGAGCACAAAAATTAAGAATATTAGCTTTGGAGTCAAGACATCCCTACTAGTTGTGAAACCTTCCGGAAGGTATTTCACCTCTCTCTCCTGACTTCTTCACCTGAAGAGGGAGTCACAGATACCATCTTGTCGGTTCGAGTTGTGGACTGAAGAAAACAAACTCTGAAAATCATGTAGCTCGGTGCCTGGTATAACCTGTTTGCATACTTAGTACATGACAACAATGATGATTGTTTTGATCTCAGGGTATATCTAGCTTTTAAGTATAGAAATGGCCCCTGAGAACAGATATTATTTGGTTTCGTCACAGAGATAGGGACTTCTAAACATGGGAAAGATCAGTGTAGAGGGGAGGTGAGGTGGGGCCTTGTCAGAACGTCAGCTTGAGGCATGAGGCCCCTGGAGGTTTGCCCTCAAAATGGAATGGTCACAGTGGTCCTAGAGGACCACAGACAGAACAGCCAAGCTTCATTGAGAAAGAGAACATGCCAGCGTAACTGGTACTGCACACTCCAGAGGTAAATCGTATGGTAGATAAGAAACTGACTCTCTACAGTGTATGGAATGGTTAGGACCTCCTGGAGCTGGAACCATGAGGAAGTCAATGAAGAGCAGAGTGGACACTTGGAGATGAATTCAAAATGATCTGATGCCCAGGGGGAACATCTTGGGGTCCTTGGAAGAAACGATCTTCCTCCAGAAAGAGGAACCACAGACAGTCGTAGGATTTAAAAGAGCCAACTAGGGAGATGAAAGGTATCTCCAAAGTCAATGAAGAGCTTCTTGCACCCCATGAGGAAAAGCTTTGGGGGTCAGGAAAGAGAATGGCTTTCTTACCTAAGACATCCATTAGTCTGACAAAGTGCTGGGCCAAGCATGGCGTGAAGGTCAGAACATAGGGTCTCTCAGGGCTCAGAACTTGCTAGATTGAAGCAGTGGCAACCTTTAAATCCACCATCACAGAGCTCAGCCTCTCAGCTTGGTATCAGGCACCATTTCACAAAGACCTTGGAATATCATCTAAGAAAGGAATCATCAGGAAATACAGATCAAGCACAATTAACCCTGAGTATTTTGTAATATACCGGAAACTTTAGAACTTCCTCTTGTTGTGGCTTTTGTTATTCCATCCATAATTCTTTGTGAGTATAATCCTTACGTGAAAAAGGCCTGTGTGCGTATTTTCAGAGACAGCAAAGACCTAAAAGCTGGGTAGGATGTCCTCCTCCATAGCCCGGCCAAGAGATAGGAAATTGGAAAAGTAGAGAAGGTGGCAGCTAATAGGACTGAGTTCCTGAGAGCCTATGTTCAGGAGGAAGGCAGTGCGTGGCTTGCCAGCCCTTGAAGGAGACATGAGTTCAAGGGCCAGGGATCTATTTTATTCCTGACTGCCTCAATCTAAGGCACCAAAATTGTGCAAGAAAGATGACTAATGGAATTGAATGAATGTCTATTTCAACAATGCCCAGATAGGCTTCTTCATCTTGGTTCGTCAAGAACAAAGATGTTGAGAAAAATGAAAGTACCATTAAGATAAATTGGAATCAAGCCAGTTATGAGCAGGTTTAGATAGATGTGTAAAGTCACTATATTATATACAACGTAGCTGTGAAACTTAAAAATCACCAAGCCCTATTTGGTGACCAAAGGATGGAGAGGCTGAGCCCCCCTCCACCTTGGCTGCATGCTGGATTGTTCTGCTGCAGTGAGTGGGTACCATCTTTGGTCATAATGCATCTCTGCAAGAGTTACTAGAATCTTCCAGCAGTTACTTAATGGCATCTTAAACCATTCTGTCTTAACTCACCCTTTCTACCATAACTCTTACTGTTGTGGTTCTTCTTTTATCTTCTAACAATCTCTATCCCTTTGAATTTGTAAATTCAGTTATTGCAGAAGAGGACTCAAGCAGTAGACACTTCTTCCCATGGAACAAGGGTGTAATGACTTTTTCTTTAAACTTTCCCACTTTGCATTTGGTGAGCTTGATTTCTCTCATGTGACCTCAGAGAGTGGGCAATGCAGTCCTCTTTGTCTGGTTTTCCCCACTGGCTTCCACATCCTGGAGTGTAGGTCTACACTGTCCTGGTACCCTGAGGCCCACTGATAGTCACGTGACCACAGGGTCCCTGTGACTTCATGGTTCCACAGTACCTCCAGGTAATATGGCCACTGTTGGCCTCACAATTACAGCTCTGTGATCTTTTCTGAATCTTTGGTGTCAACGATCACTCCAGTCTCCACCTCGAGCACCTGATCTTTGAGTGAGAAGCAGTGGTTTCTGTGAAACTAGATACTTGGAAGACTACCTCCAGTCTCACGTTTTCTTTATGTCTGTGTGCAATTTTGTTGATTTTCTTTTTCATTTTGTTGTCCTTCCAAAGCACTCCTTTTTTTCTGTGGCTTCAGGACAAAGAAGAAAATAGTCATGCATCCAACCACTCCTGTCCTGATAGAAAATTCCTTTTCAGCACTTTTTTTTTTTTTTAAGATTTTTAAAGAGAGAGAGTGAGAGCAGGAACACAAGCAGGGGCCAAGGCAGAGGGAGAAGCAGACTCCCCGCTAAGCAGGGAGGCCGATGGGGGACTCGATCCCAGGACCCTGGGATCATGACCTGAGCCGAAGGCAGCCGCTTAACGACTGAGCCACCCAGGCGCCCCTTTCTCAGCACTTTTAAATCTACTTTGTCTTGTTACACTAGCTCCGAGGTGCAGGGCTTTTGAAATCTCCCTTAAAGGAAAGCGTATTAAGGGTAAGGCGAGTGTCTCAGTATTCTGTGAGAATGGGCAGAACAGCAAAGAGGCACCTTCTAACTCCAAGCAAATCGCTTGACTTAGCACTGCCTTTAAGCTTTCTTGAGAGTGAATGAAGGTGGACGTGGTGTTATTTGAGACCCATCTCAGCTCTCCACTCCGCGACTCAGAGGTTGCATATTGGAAATTGGACCACTGAGTCTTTAAGAATAGCTATTTCCCTTCACATCCCACCCTATTGATTTCTTTCCCAGTGCCTCTGCAACTAGATACCAGCGCCTACTGGTTCGAAGATGAGCGTGAGAAACGAAGTCAGCCTTGTCACTGCTAATTGGTGTCTTCCGTAGATAAATTATCTAGTTATCAGGTGTCTCTTCGCTTTGTGACAACACAGTGTCAAGAAAGTTCATTAAGAATGCATGGAGAATGTATTCTTATACTCCCAGATATTTTTTTAGGGTGAATTATCAAGCTTTTGAGGCATGGGAGCAGATGGAAGAAATTCCACTTTCACTCCTAGCATTATGGTGGGATTTCTACCTGTGTCTCGTTCGGGGGCATGAAGTGCCTTTGCAGGCTTTAGCATGGAGGCAACCTATGCTTTCTCCTTTGTCGTGTAGAAGCTTCAAGTGCTGATGGGCAGGCATGCCCCAGTATCCGCGTATCCTGGAGGTCACGGTCAAGCTACCCTCAGGTGGGCTGGTAGACGGTGCTGATTGCCCTGAGTCCCCCCACCCCGACCTTGGCCGGCTTGGAGACTGGCAGCTCCGGGGGGGGCACTTTGTGTAAATGAGTTTTTCATGATGTCGGTGATGATGACTCGAACACCCAAGTAGATTTGCTTTCTCTTCTGTTTCCCTGCACTTCAAAAATATGCTGTGGAGAACAGCTCGCTGGAGTTTCATTGAGACTTCCTTGACTTGGTGCCAACAGCATTTTTATCTCAGCTTTAACCTACTTACTTTTTTTTTTTCCCTTTTCAGTAAACAAATATAGTGCCTTATGTTGAAGCGAGGGTTTGGGAGGAGTTTCAGGAAACTCATTCTTCACATTTTAGAGGTTGTTTGTAATAACTTTGCTTATGCTATAAAAATGTTAATAGCTTTTGAAGAATAAAAGCCCTGTAATAATTGCCCATCTATAAGCAGAGTCTTATGGTTTTAGCTTCAATCTATGGTCCCAAGTGTGAAAGAGTAACATAATACCTTCTATTTATGCATGGTTTATGAACTGATTTGCACAAGGGACTTTGTATTTATAAAAATGCACCTTACTTCGTATGCATGCTAACCATTTAATATTTGATTTGCCAAGAGGGCAAAATTTTGTTTTTAAAATGCAGCCGTATGACCTGAGACTATATAGATGCCATTAAGTGCATCTCAAAAGAGTTTTGAAAGATGACTTTGGAAGATCAGACCCTAACTATAGGGCCCTCAGGCATTTTAGAAATTCAAGTAGCTTAATTCCATTCTTCTTGCTGATACGTAAGTCATAATAAGACTAACAAAGACTTTCCTTAATGAATTGATTGAATATAGTGCCTATAACACTGAAGAATGTTTCCAATTCTAAAATTTGGAAGGATGGTGTTTAAAGGCACTGTAGTTAACTATCTCAACAGGTGGTAGCTGGTAATTGATAATTATATTTAAAGTATGTGCATTCATTGTGGTTAGTAGTAATACAGCATTTTTATCCACAGACCTCAAAGCATGTGTGAATAAATATGCATTATTTCCCTATTTTAAATAGCCAGAGACTCACTGAACGTTAATTAGATATAAGCAGACAGAGAAACTTCATGCCCCCTGCTTGCTGGGGGCTACTAAAAAAAAAAAAAAAAAAAAAATTCTTCCCAGACACTGGGATAAAGAACACAGTGTACCTGATCTCTAAATAACTACTCTTCAGGGACATGGTTCCAGCTCCAAGCATGGCCCCATGGAGTGCAAAATGGCCCTGTGCACATCTTCCTCCAAGCTCTTCACACCTAGGCCAGCAAAGCAGTCTTGCAAATCTCAGTCAGAAGAGACCTCAGTAATTATTCTTTTGAATCCTGGTCTGTTACCTCTAGCTATGCAGCCGGTGAACCAAGGATGGGGAGGTGACTGCATTTCTTCCACCCTTCATAGGACTTCCTTCTGAAACCCGCTTAACTTCCTGATTAGGAAAATATTTATTGGAATACCCACTATGTGGCAAGCTCGTTTCTGGGTCAGACAGCCCCTGCTGCGGTGGGACTGGCGATCCAGGATAAAAAGAGGATCTGCATCCTTCTATTACAGCTTTAACACTTCCATCTGCCCCCGTCCTCCGTCAGTGAGGCTGTCCCACCTTCCTTAACGAACGCTTTCCCATCCTGTTTTCCGCGTAGCTGCCTCAGAGAGGGAAATATTTTTGAGCCTTATTTCTGTCGCTTGTATTATTTTAATTTTTTCAAATTTGTGTTATGAAAACAACAGCTATATGAAACCTGGTTTCTCAAACTATACACACACACCCCCCCCCCACCTTCTACCTCCTGCTGTCCCATAATCATAGCAAATGAAGAGGCACATTTCCCAGCAAAGGAAGGGGTGCAATCTTGCCTTATGATTTACCCCGCAAACAATGAGGGTCTTTCCCGGAGCAGACCAGGAGGTCTCTCATACTCGGTGGCTCCCAGCCCCCAGACCCAAGGCTGTTCTGTGCTGGAAGAAGGAGAGACTTGGCCACCAGGCACTCCTTGTGTTGCAGGATCAGAACAGCCCCTGAATCGCTTCCTGTTTTCTCATTCTCCTTTCTTCCCAGAAGATTCCAGAAATGTTTTTTTCTGATTTCAATTCCCCACCCTCCATCTTCTTTCTTTGTTCTCCTCAGTATTGTTTTCGCTCACCGAATATGTGATTCTCCAAGGAAAGGACCTGACTTATTCTGGTCCAGTCCTTACCGAACCACAAGGTGTTGGCCTTGGAACCAAGAGTTGGGGCAGAAGAGCTTTGATTATCAACTGAGATGACCCTGGGGTGGGGGGGGGAGGGGAAAAAAGCAAGGAGTGGTTACCTTTGGGCCCACAGTGTCTTCTACCATTCATAATTATGTCTATTATTAAATAGGGATCAGCCCAGCTTCGTGATAAGCTTTTTACTTGAGCACAGGCAACTCTGGACCTCTGTGTTCAGTTGCTCAGGTTCATGTTTCACGGGCAGTTGTTCACAACCCTAAAATGTGGAGTGAGTGCTGATGGGCGGTAGAGAGAGGTTTTGGCCAAAGGGAGATGCCCAGGGCAGGAATGTTCCTGGCTCTCACTCCATGAGGACCTCTCAGCTGTTCAGGAGTGGTTCTCCTCCTAGAATAGCAGTGACATGCAGCTGAAGGTTGCCAGCCATCCCATGCCCTTTGTACCAGGGCTAGACTCCTGGAACAGCTGTATGTTTGTACATCACCGACATTCCAAGCCTTGGATGCACTGGGGCTTGGGGCAACAGGGAATTACTGGAAGATACCCAGCCTCTCCGAGCAATTTCAAAAGATCTGGGTGGGATCTGAATCTGCAGGAGAAAATATAATAGCTGGAAAGCACCTTAGAGATTAAATGGGCCACAGCCCTGCCTAGTTTGCATAGTTTCTGTATGTGTCTGTGATACGCATTTCAAATCACTTGCTTAAACTTTCCACTAACTCTTCAGGAGAATTCAGGATTCTCATTCCTCTTGTTGTTATCGTTGTGTTGGGGCCTTGGGAAATGAATCATTGGGAGTTTATATTCAGATGTCCATTCGCTGCAACTGGCTTCGTAACTCGCCTGCCCTACTGGCTGAAAGAGCTTAGAATTCCACTTTTCTTTAGAACCCGATCTCTTGCTTCTCACCTGGCCCCAGCGTTGGAGAGAACTCCTCCTTCACTGCAGGCTGAGAAAGTCAAGGAAGGAAGGGAAGAAGTACCCCAGCACCTGCCACCACTACTACCAGACTAGGTATATGGAACTTTGAGAAAAGTTCTGTTGTGTACCAATTATGTACATCTAGTAGACTGTTACTGGTGAGTCGTTAAGGACACGTAAGAAATATTCCACATCGTAGTCTCAGAAATACGCAAAAGAGGGGTTTCCAGGGGGAAGGAGTACCTCTGTACACCACCTTAGCGGCTCCTCCAAAAATAATCCACTTAAGAAAGCACCAGCATCCAGAAACTGCTACCAGGGACCTGAAGCATCCCTACCTTTACTGGCTTGGCAAACCAGGAGTAGGGGGAGCCCACACAGCAGCAGGGAAATTCCCCAATGCCTCCTACCAGTTGTCCAGCTGGAGACAGTGTGATGTCCACACACATCCCCACAGTGGCATTGTTCTGGAGGCTGGCTCCTGGCTTTTGCCAGTTGCATCTACTCCCTGCACAGTGTGGGTTAATTTCACACGGGAAACTGACCACCTCGTAGTTACAATTTCACTGGGAAATGCACATTCCAGATTCTCCCAGGACTGCCTCAGAAGCAAACTTCTGAAATACAACCTGTTCGTGGGTTGTGGACTGCCTGTATTTAATACCTTTTTTTTGGCAGTACGACCCACTTTGGAAATGTTATGCTTCTTATGGAAGAGGACGTTCTGGAAACTGTCTAAAATTCACAGAACTTTGGATTCTCTCTCTAGCATATAATTCATTTATTCTTTGGCTGTATATTTGACATATGCTCAGGTCACCGTCACGCTTAATCTTCGACAGATATGCCAGCATTGCGATCTTCAGAATGCATCAAGATGAGCTTGGGTAGATTCTTTTACCAAAGGACAGTATCCTAGGTGACAGGATATTCCCAAATGTTTTCCACTGAGCAAACAAAGGATCACTCTAAGAGGGACCTTCATCTCCTACTTCAGGAGAAGCTGCAGGTATGCAGCGTCTGGTAGAAATCTCTCATATTCTCTTGGATGGAAGCACAGGCTTTTGCTCCAACTATCTGGGAGTGTTTTATCTTGCTAAAACCACTCTTTACACTTTTCCAGCTTTTCCAGGTTTCCAGGTCTCTGATTTTGTTATCACGGTTTCCCTTTTAACATGGGGAGTTGTGACATGGGTGGTTGATTCCTTTGATGAGTCTGAGTAGCCACAGGGGCAGATCTGGTTTAGGGTTTCTGACCAATGCCGAAACGTCTGAGTTCACCGGGAAAGCCCACCTCTTTGTTCATGGGACCTGTCCGTTCTTTCCGCTTCAACAGCCCTTGGACGTCGGAAGTCCATCTTTTTCTCCAACCTCTGTCTTAGAGGTGAGAATACAGGCTCAGCTTCCCACAAAGCTTTGTCCACCCCCTCTGAGCCAGTGGCCCACGTTTCACACGGCATCAGCCCTGCAGGGCACAGTTGCCTTCTTAACCACCGCGTGGCCTCCTGCCCCGTCTCACTGCTACCGGCTATTTTCATGGGAAGTAAATTCAGCGACAATATCCATTCATTCGTTCCACCCGCAAGCCTACTATGTGCCACATACTGTGTTAAATGCTGGAGTTGGAAATACGAGTAGGACACAGTCTGTGTTCTCAAGAAAGTGTCGGTGACCTAGGCACAGAGAGAATGATCGTAGAGCCTCCGAATGCACTGATAGAGATGCCACGCAGAGTGTTGCAGGGAGTGAGCGGGAGAAACCAGCTTGCAGGAGGATGGGATCGGGGAGACTTCCCGGAGGAAGTAAATTTAGCCTGAGTTTTAAAGGATGCATGCAGAGCAGACACGGGAAGGACGCTCTTAGACAAGAGGTCACTCTGAGCCAAGCAGAGACTGAGTCAGGGCGCTGGCGTGGAGGGCAATGAGAAGCACGTCGCCTGCTGATACATAAAACCTCTCCTCGGTTACCCCTCCCCCCCACCCCGCCACGTCCTGACCTCACTGGAGGCCAGTGGGCCCCCATTCAGTGAATATCCCTAGTGGCCAGTACCACACTTGTTGGCACACAAACACCTGTGCTTATTATAGCTCTGAGATGCCTCTGGGGCATAGTAATGATTCTGGATTGAAAGCATATGGGCTTAACTAGGAAAAAAATAGTAATCGGTTAAAAATGCTCTCCGAGTCTGTGATCTCAAATATCTCAAAATATATGTGGTTACACATGGTCTTTATATGGGCCTTGCAGCAAAACCTACCTTCCTAGCGGTGGTTCTTCGGGAAGATTGCAATATGCAGATCGCCAGTATTAATCAAGAGAAATGTTGTCTAGTGATTTGCGCACAAGTTCTGAGTTCTGAGCATTCTGCGGTTTCGAAAGAGTAAAAGAACTGGCCTCGACGTGCTCCAGGATTTGGGGTTAGAGTGACAGAGGGCAAACCTGCAGAGAGTGTGTCTGTCCTGGAACCAAGCACACACATACACAGCCATCTTTCGTGGGCAAATGCACACAACACTCATCCCGGTGAGGTACGTAAGCCCAGGCACCAGAGCGGGGAATGAAGGCTGATCAGTGCTTTCATTCATTCAGCACATGTGTGTTGAACTCCTACTGTGTGCTGAGAGAAAAAAGGACAAGATCAGTGTGGTCCCTGTCCCCCTTAAGCTTACAGTTTTGTGGGGAAATCAGACATGGAGTAAGTCATTGTAAAATCACGACTATTTCAGTAGGGAAGGGAAGGAATAGAGCAGGAAATGGTAACACAGGAAATTAACCTCGTTTGGGGTTTCAAGGAAGACCACAGTGATGGGCGTGAGGACAAAACATGATTGATGAAATGGGGAATGGGTTATGAGGAAGACATTGTAGGCAAAGAGAACAGTCCAAGCCCCACCACGAGGCAGGGGAAAACGTGGAAGGGGCTAACGCATGGACTCCTTTCTGTACTGAAGCATTCAAGAAAGACTTGTTGAGAACCTGATTAATATGCACAAGCTCTCCCCTAGTCACCGAGGATAGAACGGTGAACAGCAGAGTCTAGAAAACTCTGTCCTTATGGAGCTTCCTCTTTGGGGGAACTTTGTCCCGAAGGCAACGAGAAGGACTGATGAGTTCCATACAGACAGGTGACACTATCAAATTTGCATCGACCTTGGCTCATCATATGAATACATGTTAAGGAGGCACTGTTTGTGAATAAAGGAAGAAAAACTAGCAGAATCCCTTTTCACTCAATACATTAACCAACTTACAAGCTTCAACATGGTATGTACTGTTTTCTCCGGGAACAAAAATTTACGGAGAGTTCGTGGCTGTTTTTTAAAGATACCAAGCAAGGGATGTATAGCGATCTAAACGTTCATGCTTTACACTGAATAAAATGTCCTATTTCTGAAATCAGCACTTCCGGAATGACATGTTTAAGGAATGCCTCTTAATGGACAGTTGCCTGCAAATCTGCCCTCGGTTACTCTTATTCCTCCTGAATCAGTGCGGTTGATAAGAAATGCCAAACTATAACATGTTTGGTTAAGCAGGCCATCTGCCTATTCATAATATGGACATTAATTCTCATAAACAGTGACTTCAGCTATGTGAAATGCCTGATTTCCTTTCATGATATGTTTACACATAAGCAATTACTTCTCTTTCATGTGATTTTACAACGGGCCATACAAACTTTTTTATCCCCCAGTATAGATTTTAAATAATCTTGTTACTTATATGAAATTTACATGTAAAATGTTTATGAGTCAGATCATTTATATGTGAAATGTTTTCACAAGGTTGTTTTGGTATGAAGTAAGAAACCTTTCTGATGAAGTAAAGTATGATGTCCCGAAGGGTTTGCAAGGGTGACAGACAACCACAGGCATTCAAATGTGTGGCAGTATAATTTTAATTGTCGTTAATAAAGTGGTAGCTAAGAATTTTGGATACAGTATTAAGCCCTGTGGTTCCTTGCAGAATCCTTTAAGCCCAAACTCATTCAGAATTCAGGATTTTTGGATTCTAGAAAGGTAATTGTCTACTATATAACACAACTAATGAAATCTAGGGCCACCTCTAACAGTTAAACATAATGAACACAAATCCCATGAATATTCAAAGTTGGTGAGATAAGAGTATAAGGGAGTGTAGGTTGTTTTATCATGAAATGAATTTCCTTCATCCTGTTTTCAGAGCTTTCCAGATTTAAGAATACAGAGAAGAGATTCTGGACCTGTCGTAGAATCCCAAAGAAATTTTGGAAAATTCCCAAGTCCAGTCTGTGGCATTCAGACCAAGAAATGGCAGATATATGTGGAAATACTAGTTACCCCTATTGGAATATACAGATTTCTTATGTTTTCCGTATAGTATGACTATAGGTGGCTTGGTTAATAGTGTTAAATTAAAGAAGTTGAGGGGGCGCCTGGGTGGCTCAGTCGGTTAAGCGTCCAACTCTTGGTTTCGGCTCAGGTCATGATCTCATGAAGCCCCGCATGAGACTGAGCGTGGAGTCTACTAAAGTTTCTCTCTTCCTCTTCCTCTGCCCCTTCCCGCCTCGGGCACACACACACACACACACACACACACACACACACACACTCTCTCTCTCTCTCTCTCTCTCTCTCTCTCCCCCTCTCACAAATAAATAAATAAATCTTCAAAAAAAAAAGTTGGGGAAAAAATAAATGATTGAGTGAATGAATGTGGGCATGAAGGAACAGTTATAAGGTCCCAAATTGTAAATAACATCCATGCCTTCTTTGTTTCTTAGCTGCTTTATCCTCAGAATTGAGGTTCTGGGACCACATGAACCCCAGACTCTTCCCTGCCGTATAGGGATTCTGCATCAAAATGACTTCTCAAAAGTGTTCCAGCAACTAAGTACCAAAGGAAGAATTTTAGGAACTAGAACAAGTCAAGCTCATTCTTTCCTCAAGACCTTTGTGGTTGCCCTTCCCTCTGCCTAGAACCTTTCCCTCCTAATTTCCCATGGCCGGCTTCGTATCATCTTTCAGTTCCCAGCTCCAGTGTAGTCCTCAGAGTCCGGCCCTGCGCTGCCAGCTGCTGGCCCCTTACCTAGCTTTAGTTCCTCATCTCTCTCTGACGGTCTCATGTGCGTCCCCTCCCAGTCGATCTGAATCCCTCGCTAGCATGTGACTCCTTAGGGCAGGAGCTTTCTTTCTGGGCTGAATCCCTTAGGGCCCAGGACAGTGAGGGACACACAGTAGCTCTCAACAACTATGTATTAAATGAGTAAATAAGTGAATGAATGTTTCCATTATCGCTGGTACAGAACAGAGACCTGACCTACATGTAAGGACCGAATCATCTTTTCATTTGGAACATTAAACTTACAATTTGAGAGGAGGATGACAGTATTATGAAAATTATTAAGGGTTTTTTAAAAATTCAAGCACAAATAATTTTTCTCCTCTTTTTTATTCACTTAGCTTCTCTAGTGACTCATACCATCGTCTAAGTCTTTTTATGCCAAAAACAAACAAGAGAAAAGAGAGACAGAGATAAAGGGCTGAGGTCGTAATTTTTGGACAACTCTTTCTTCTAGATAAATGCTCTTTCTGTTAAAAACAAAATGAAACAAAAAACAACTCTCTGAGAATATTCTAAGATGTATGTGGGTATTGAAAAATCTCCCTTGTAATCCCCTGTAATATTACAACTGCTGCTCCTATTAGTGTTGGATTCTTTCCATTTTTAGTAAATGATACTTTTGTTAGTTTCTTAAAATTGACTAAAGCTTATTACAATACTACAGTCTAATGTTCAGTATGCTGCAAAAGCTTGGATATCTGTGTCGTACAAAAAGGTGGTTTCCTCAAAAGTTTATCTTGCAGTGGGAAAAAAAATTATTTACTTTGTGGGGTTTTTTCCTTGAAAGAGAGCTAGTTGAAAATTAGATTGAAAAGATTTAAAACCAAATAGAGACAGAGGAGGCAGAAAACAGCATTGCTGGCATTTCAGATGAAATAAGGAAGAAGGACACTAATATCTGATGCTTGTAGCTTATGGTGATATTATATCCCAAATAATCCTGAAGAGGTTTAATGGAAAAAAATCATTCCGCATATCTGATTATAAAGGAAAACCAAAAATTGATGAATAGTTTGCTACTTTCAAAGGGTGAAAATAGGGTAATTAATTTTAGATTGCTTGACACGTTTTGACTTTCTAAAATTAAATTTCTCAGAGAAATAGACTCAGAAGAAATTTCACAAAACAACATTAATTAAAACGGTTAGAAAAACCAATAGTATAGTAGCAGTTGTCGAGTGTGAAACTGAGGAGGAATGGAGTAGTGTTTCTGGCTTTGCTGATGACTTTAGTGAGGGAAGCTTCTGGGGAGCGGGGAGGCCTTGCCTTAAGTTTATTATTTAACAAGACCGGGGACAGCCATAGCCACCAAGAACTGCCAAAGCGAGAGTCACTGTCACAGACCCCAGGTTTGGCACTATAAATAAGACCCCCTTATGTCAGGCTTGTCATGGCCGTCAACTGGGATGCCCGAAGGAACCTGGGAAGCCGGAGAGAGCTATGTTCATATGAGCAACCCAGAAGCACGCTCGCCACATTCTTTAAATATTTTCTCCTGACTATCATCATAACCTCTGTCTTATCTGGATTAATCCTTTTCTGGCTGACTTTGATCCCAGTCCCCCGTTGGGCCCCTCAGATGCTGAATAAATTGTGAAATTGTGGTGTCAGGATTAGAGATAAAAGAGGAGATGTAGACCATGTGTCATCGGCATACTGATCTCAGAGTGAAAATACCTCCGCTTTTCCTCAAGTTATCTCACATGAACTTGGAACAGGTGGGTGATTACCATCAGATCCTAGCAGCAAGCCCTGCAAGGGTGGGTGTGGCAGCCCGCGCTAGCGGGGGAGGGAGGATGGGGGGGGGCGAGGATCTGGGTGGGGGGCAGTCCTCTTTTGTGCCGGTCCCCATGGGGGCAGCTTCCTGGGTTTCCCTGTGCACTCATGGAGCTTTGAGTGCAAGTACAATAAATACCCCACAGAGACTGCAACTCAAGAAGCCCCTTGTTTGCCTGCTTGTGAGATGAATACCCTGTCCCGTGGCTTAGAAACCAGCCCCATTGACGGCCCCTCAGATTTGGCCTCTGAGCCCTCTGGGCGGTAGGGCACTTTCACTGTGTCCTTTACACAATTATTCTACCAGTCTCTGTTCATTATTTCCTCCTCCTTTGAAGTCCACTTCCCATCATCATCTACCAGCCTCAGTATCATCCCCTTGTGTTCTTTGAGGCCTTGGGCATCTGGTTTGAAGGTTTTCTTTACACACGGTTCCCTGAATCTGCTCCCCTCCTTGGTGACTTAACATGTGCTGAAATCTTATCCCCTGGAGAGTTGCAATCTTCGTAGGAATGGTGGTGGCTTCTCTCTGGTTTACCACCCAGTGCTCAGCCCATAGTAGACACTCAATAAATACATGTTGACTCAATTAATTATCCAAACACTTTGACCTCTTCTGACAGCTTTCTTTTCCATTTCTGATACTGTTTCCTTCTAATTCACTAAGGGGCGCCTGGGTGGCTCAGTTGGTTAAACGTCTGCCTTTGGCTCAGGTCATGATCCCAGGGTCCTGGGATCGAGCTCTGCATCAGGCTCCTTGCTCTGCAGGGAGCCTGCTTCTCCCTCTCCCTCTGCCTCTCCCCTTGCTTGTACTCTATCTCTGTGTGTCAAATAAATAAATAAAATCTTTAAAAAAGAAATGAGAGAAATTTACTCCATCTCTTTCTCTCTTCTTTATCAAAAAAAGATATCCCTTCATCCATTCTTCTTTAGTGATGCTCCATCTTCCTGTGCCCCGGATGGGACTCCTCTACTTCCTCTGAATACTTGTGGATACTTGTTCTGTTAATTCTTCCCCATGCTCATAGCTTCGATGGTTTCCTTTCCCTGTCAGGTTATAAAATGCACAAATCTCAATCATCCTTTGAAAAATCTACCTTCAACTCTGCCTCCCCCAAAACACCTGTCTCATTAATTTCAGAGCTACATCCTTGAAAGAATAGTTTGTACTTTATTACTGCATTATTCCACTGTCATTTTACCTCCACTTCTACTTTGCTTCTGAGGTCTCAGAGGTCACTGGTGACCTCCTCATTCCTAAATCCAGTGGCCTCTTTTCAGTCCCTATCTAAAACACAGTTTCCGTTGTTGGCCACATGCCCTTTCCATCAGTTTGTCTTCTTAAAACTTTCTTGGTTCTCCTGCCTGACCGCTGTCTCCCTCAGTCTCACCCTGGATCCTCCCACCCTCAATGTCCAGGCAAGAGATGATAGTGGCTTTTATTTGGTTAGTGGTTATCAAAGACGGAGAAAAGTGGCTGGTTAAAGAAATATTTAGATGACAAACTTGACAAGAGTTGATGAGGGATTGGAAGTGAAGAGTAAGAGAAGGAGATAACCAAGATAACCCCTAGGCTTCTGACTTATGCAATTGTTGCTGCCATCAGTCACTGACTTAGGAAGCACTCCAAGTGGACCACGGGATGGGAGGCTACCATGAGTTCAGCTTTACATAGGCTGAGATTGAGATGTCTTTAAAATCTCCAAGAATATATGTCAAGTAGGCCTTCAGTTAGGTCCGGAGAATTGGAGGAGCAGATTGAACTAAGGGTAAGTGAAGGATATATTGCTGAGTCACCTGAGTCACCTAGATAAGTTAGGAATTGAGGGCATGAATGAGACAGTACAGAGTAAAAGGAGAGGATGAGAAGGGGAAAGGATCAAGTCTAAAAAATTGGAATTCTGGGTGGGACAAGACAAGTCTAAAGGGCAGACTGAGAGGTAAACAGAGATGTTGGGCGGGGGGGACCTTGGGTAGTGTTGGGGCATGGAAGCCAAGGAGAAGAGTGTTTTGGTTTTTTTTTTTTTGAAAGTCTTTTTTTTTTTTAACATTTTATTTATTTATTTGACAGAGAGAGCAAGAGAGCACAAGCTGGGGGAACAGTAGAGGGTGAGGGAGAAGCAGGCCCCCCACCAAGCAGGGAGCCCGATGTGGGACTCGATCCCAGGACCCTGGGATCATGACCTGAGCCGAAGGCAGATGGTTAACCATCTGAGCCACCCAGGCGCCCCAAGAGTGGTTTTTAAATGAAGATATTTCATGAAGATATTTAAAATGAAGTACAAACCAAAAACACTGTTAACTAATTCAGCAAGTTGTGCTTCCTTCTGTAAAACGTAAACTTGATATTCACCTCAGCAAAATAATTTAAAATATATGCATGTTGACTTCAAATATTGTTTTTCTTTTTATTACTTGAGTTTCCAGAACTTAGATTAGGAAATCAAAGAAAGGCAGGCCACTCTTGGCTGACTCTCTTCTTCATGTACAAACTAAAAGACCATTTCAAGAATGAAACCATCTGTCTTTTCTAGTATAATATACAACCAAGAGTATTAGAGTATCGTGGTGGTCAAGACAATCAAAAATTGTTTTAACTGGTTTGCTTTGGGCTGACTTCACTTTTTAAAAAACATTATTATCTTGACCAATGGACTTGTTAGAACCAGCCGTACATGTCTGAATAATTCACAAGCTACTCATTGGAAGGGTTGTTCTGGAACATGAGTACCATGCAGATCACTGGTGTTCATAATCAGGTGCACTTATTTACATGACCTCCAGGTTAGCTTTTATATCTGCTTTCCATTCTGCAAGTGGTACATATGTTAGCTTTGGCAATTGGCCTGGCTCCTAGACTGATAAGGAAAAGGAGATTATGAAGGGGAAGACATGGTCTTCTGGAATCCCTGACTCCCAAGCTCCTCCATCCAGGAGTTCAGGAGCTCCATTGTGCTTGTTGAAGATTGGTGTAACCCCCGTGGTGAGTAACATAGAGAAGAAGACCAATATGGGTGCAGCCTCGCAATATATAAACCGTTCAGGAAACTTCTACTACTACAAAATTTTCTGAGAGGTGGCAAATATCACTTGATTTCTCATATTAATATATCTTCTTGCAAATCAAATCACATTGAACCTCATTAACTATACTTGATGTTATTTATGTTCTAATTAAATTAATGAGCAGCTTGCATTTCTTCACAAAATTAAATTTCCAGAATCTCATTCTATGTGAATGTCTGCATTCTATAATCAACGAACGTCTTTAGTCCCCTTAAATGATACGATCGATACTCTCCAGCGTTTGGGGAATGAGACAGGGGCTTCAGAATCATTAAAAACAAAAGCAAAAACAAAAACAAGCCATCGGCTTTCACACTATCGTTCCGTTTAATGAGCAGAGGTCAATTGCTATGGGGATATTGACGGTCTGTGGCCTGTTGAAATCATTCTCTTTTTACCCAGAAATGGGTTATTGGATGAGTTTACTTAATCTGTGGGCTTTGTTCCTAAAAACTACTTCAAGGAACAGATAGAGTTGTTTCCAGCAGTAGAGTTCTCTTGAGAGCGTGAGCCCTTGCAACTCTGTTGTCTTCTCTAAGATAGCATCCTCCAGCTTCGTTCCACAAAGTGGAAGAGCAGGTGGCCAGGAATTTATCTGATCTTCATCTCTTTGTTGTTGTTGCTGTGTCTTTGTGCCACATACTGCTTTTCAGTTGGTCCCGAGTGTAAATCACACAGTTTTCGATGGAGGTTGTAAATTTTGTTTTGATTTTTACTATTGCTTTTCGAGTGTGCAGTACTTTTCTTTAAATTCTGCCACATCTCCTAAATAAAGGCAGCGCAGCGGCTCAGTTTATTTCTCTGTTTAGCAGCTGTGGTCTTTCTGAACTGCGGCGAACCAGATGTTATTTAGAGCCTGTAGATGAATGTGACAAGTGTGCCTCCTCCCTGCTACAGCCTGTTAGAAATAGGTAGTCTGGGATGCTGACATGCGACGTGGGCACAGGACAGGAAACTCACTCCATTCTGGGGCCAGCCACACGGGTGAGAGAGGGCTCGAGAGGCTGCTTTGTCACGTCAATGCTGAATTTGCTTTAGGACTCTGAGCTGGTCCCTTAACTTTTCCATCATCAGTCAGTAAAACCAGTAGAGTAATAACTGTCCTCCTTGATTTTATAGAACGGTGGTAATTGAGGAACCCAAGAATTTGGGGAAAGCAATTTCTGATTTCTGTTCTGCACCAACATAACAGTTTACTGGAGGAGCTACTATTAGATACTCTGTAGTTACCAGGAACTCCTTTTCCTGTGTGCCCTCACTGATCCTACAAAGAACAGCAATTACCATAAGAGTGAACTTGTGTCTCGTGTTGAACAAAGATGGTAACAGGGTGGTGCCGATGGGTATGTGGATCTCATAAGCGCCTGTGATGGGGTTCCCAGGAGTGTTCTCATTGATGCATGCTAAGTAATCTAGGTATCAGTGAATATTTAACCCCAGGATCACCAGCGGGGTTTCCGACCACCACCAGCAGCCCGAAGGGATAGGGAGAGAAAGAATTAGAGGGAGAAGGAGGAGAAAACAAAACAGTGTTTATGGATCAGACTTCTGCTATAACCCACCTTAACCCCCTAGAATAACATTTTTGATACAGTTAAGTATCTACATAAGTAGAAACTTAAGTATCTACATAAGTAGACACAATGCCTGCCTCGCTTGTGAAAGAGTCCATGAGGTGGAAATGGGCATATGTGTTGTAATTATCAATGTTTTTGTTGGCAGGAGGTAGGTAGAGGTAACAGTGTTGGGTGAGAGAATCAGAACTGAGTTAGGCTAATGGGGCTGAATCCAACAATTCCAGCCCTTGTCTAGAATTCACCAGCACAAGCCTGTCAGGTATGTCTGTATATGAAAAAGGGACGGTTTTATTGCCCCAGTTGAAATAGCCAACGTGGTCTGAGTGCCAGTCTTTTTTTTTTTTTTTTAAGATTTTATTTATCTATTTGAGAGAGAGAGAGAGAGAAAGCACAAGCCAGGTGGGCAGAAGGAGAGGGAGAAGTAGACTCCCCGCTGAGCAGGGAGCCTGACACGGGGCTTGATCCCAGGACCCCAGGACCGTGACCTGAGCCGAAGGCGGGCACTTAACTGACTGAGCCACCCAGGCGCCCCCTGAGTGCCACTCTTGACTGTATTCATAAGACATACAGTGACATGGATCCATACAGGTCTGGTGCAGAGTCAGTTCCCTCCTGCCCTTTCTTTCTTCCATTTGCCTGGCACTGTTCTAGGCTCTGGCAGTGTGGGACTAAATAAACTTCCTTTCTAGGGACGAAATGGCCAATAAATAAGTAAACAAATAAGCAGGGTAAGTTCAGAAAATGGGAAGTGTTAAGTTGAAAATAAAACAGAGATTGGGGTGCCTGGGTGGCTCAGTTGGGTTTCTGACTCATAATTTCAGCTCAGGTCATGATCGTGGGGTCGTGAGATCGAGCCCCACATGGGGCTCTGTGCTCAGGGGAGAGTCTGCTTGGGGTTCTCTCTCTCCTTCTGCCCCTCCTGCGTGCTCTCTCTCTCTAAAAATAAATAAATAAATCTTTAACCAGAAAAAAAAGAAGAAGAAGAAGAGAAAACAGAGTCATAAGATAGTGACTGGAATAGAGAAGTTAACGAGTTAGGATCATGAGGGATGCCTCTCTGAAGGGGTGGTTTGTACGTGGGAGCTTGAAGGATGAGAAAGAACCAGCCAAGTGAGAAGCTATGGGAAGCCACAGAGATGGGCAACTGTAAAGATTCACAAGTTAAAAAAAAATGGTGTTTTTGAAGAACAGAAAAGTATCAGCTGGAATTCAGTGAGCAAGGAGACCATGGTTTGATATGCTAGATGTTGGAAAAAGGAAGACAGTGCTTTTCCCTGTGTGCTGATCAGGGCTGAGGTGCCCCAGCAAGAACTGATCTATCGATGTGAACACAAAAATGAGGAGAAGTTACAAAAACTTTATGCATGATGTCTTTGTTAAAATTTGCCAGGGATCGTTCTCTTGAAAAGAGAAGACTGGCAAGAAGAGCCATGAAAAGGTCTTGGAGTGTTTGCCAAGTGTTCCATTGGAAGACTGCGTGGGTGACGGCTGCACAGAGTAACCTGGGGCCCCTGGATGGGGCCATTGCACGGCAGAACTATACCACTGACAAGGAAGGACTTGACCCCTCAGCCTTGTCCAAAAGTGAAACAAGCAGCCCCGTAAGACTGTTAGTGTTTGGTCACAAAGAGTTGTCCCGCAGGGCTGGACATGAGATTTCTAAGGCCAGTAATTATTATATTATGTATGCGTGCGGTCACTCCAACACAGTACATGGCGGGTTGTGCTTAGTTTGCTAAAGGAACAAACAACTAAAATGCAGCAGCAATTGTTCCAAGCATTGATCTGGGTGACCCCTGAGAACACACCTAATTCCAGGATTTTATAATTTAGTGATATGAGTAAAGTCAGAATTGTTTTCAATACCAAAATATATATATATATTGGGGAAAAAATTGTTAACTTGGGTGGGAAGTCTTAAATACTAACCTCTCTAACTGTTGTAGCAAATACTCTATTACTCTTTTCAGTCCTCAAAGCCGCCCAAAGCAAACTCTCCTCCATTTCCTAAAGCTAAAGACAATGACACCATTGCTGCTTGGAAATTATATCAGAAATCTTATTTAACTTACAGGGGATTTCCTGATCATTTGGCCTTTAAGTGTGGGGTTTTGAAAGTTGATCTGAAACATACCACTTATATTTGCCTTTGGGCTTTTAACCAAGCACATATGAAATAAATTTCACTATTTTATTCATTATACTTTATTAGTTAAAATTTGCTTTTAAAATATGCTGTCACCCCCTTTTTTTAAAAAAAAGTATAATTTCAATAGTCTTAGCCTTAATGTCAAAGAAAAAAAAACATTGAAATTCTTAGACTAGTTTCATAATTCAGAGTATAAAGAATGTTGACATGTACTCTATTGTACATTGATCAAAGACATTATTACAGTATGTTCTTTAATTTAAGGTGATTCTTCTAATGTGTAGCACCAATTATTCTGATCTCTGCTGAGAAGGGATGACATGTGGTATTTTTATTTAACATAGATCTAGTAAGTTGGATAATTTAAGTAGATGGTTAAATATACCCAATACCTGAAATAAGCTTGCATATATGAAGCCTTCGTTTATGGAACTGGCTGAGACTCCATCAGTAAGAATATCATTTAAAGATAGCGTCGGCATCGAATGGATTACAAAGGAGACCGTGATTTTCCTTCATTCATTCAGCAAATATTTACTAGCCTGCAGTGTGCCAAGTAGTGTTTGAGGGCATGGGATAGAACAGTGAACCAGCAGGTGAAGCTTCCTGCTCCTGGAGAGTTCCTCGTAACTATAGAAGCTCGCAAATGAGCGATGAACGAGCTGTTCATTAGAATCCTATGGGCCGTGTGTGTCTATGTAACACTTTATAGTTTACAAAGTGCTTTCCCAAAACTAGTAGCTTAAAGCCTCCCAAAACCTACAAAAAAGGAATAATAATAAAAACAATACAACAATAATCTAATTAACCTGTGCTGAGTGTTTACCACGTGCAGGCACTCCTCTGAAAAGTTCACGTGTGTTGGCTCCTTTACGTTTTACAACAACCCTGTGAAGCAGATAGTATTATCCCCGCATTGCAAATAAAGAAATTGAGACACAGAGCTAAGAACCACTTGCCCATAACTGCGCAGCTAGTAATTGATGAAACACAGCCTCGGATCCGCTACACCGTGGCTGTTCAAGGCTCTGCAGTGACCCGGGGCACATGACCAGATGGTTGTTGGATTTAGGTCTCCGGATTTTCAGGCCAATGCTTTCCTCAGCACCCACAGCTGCCTAGCACTGGCAGTCATGCCATCGGATGAATAATGAGCTTTGGCTGTACTTATGCTGTGGGAGCAAACAACTACACAGTCTTGTGGCTTACAACAACAAAGGTTTATTTTTTTTAAACTCATATTACATGAGGTACAGGGGTGGCTGTCGTTCTTCTCCGTGTTGTCTCCATACGAGAAGGACAAGCTATTCTCTCAGGCATGCTGCTCTCCCAGCAGAGAAAAAGAAACATGGCGGACCATGAAATGGCTCCTAAAGCTTATACTTGGAAACAGACTGTGCCACTTCTGCTCATGTCTTGGCCAGAGCAGATCATACAGCCAGTGGGGTGGAAAATGTCCACATCCCCCAAGGAGGGCACCAGAGAGGTACCCTGTAGGATGAGTGTCATACAGAGGAGTTATAAATATTTCAGCAATTGTGACCAATTTTTTTAAATAAACATATTAACTTTGACAATAATTTGTTTACACACTGCAAAGTGCCTGGTGCTGTTCTAGTCCTTTTTCAGCTGTTCCATCTTTGATTTTACCCAGCCCTGCCAGCCACCTTATCCCCAGTTGATAGGTGAGCAAACTGAATGGGAAGAGAAACAGAAAAGTTGCATAACTTGCCTTAAGTGACACAATTCTTAAAGGAGTGAATCAGATTTTGAACACAGGTTTTCCTTTCTCAAACCCTACACTTTTCACTTCAATATACTGCCCGTTGGTAAAGAAATTGCTAGTAAATTTGATTCAGGTTTGGGCAGATGAAAAATTCTTGTACGTGTTTGCCTGCTAATGGTGAAACCTAAGCTGTCTATAACCCAGGAGGCGATTAGTCATTCTGGCTGAGTTTTCCAGATTATTGAAGACTTACTCTTTTAAAATAAGAACTTTTAGATTTCTGCTGAAAAACATTCTATCTCTATTGAAAAACACTGAAAAACATTCCTATTTGTGAGGAATTCTCAAGTAGTCTTCAGGAGACTATACATGGAACAATTAATTGGTAATATTTCTTACGTCAAAGCCCACTTAACTCTAGCAGAAGCTTTATGGTGCAGAATTTTCAGCTGGGTGTCATAATCAGCTGTACAAACATGGGTTTGTTTACCTGTGATTGTCTTAAGTACCTAAAGGTCCCTAAAACAACACAGCAGATTTGCTCAGGATGATGAGGACTTTCTCCATCAAGTCAGAAGTTTCTTCCTGATGTCCATAGTCAAAAAGGTATTTGCATCTGAAGAGATCTGTGGCCTTAATTAAATGGCTGCATTTTGGGATCTGAGTTTCCTGGTGATTCTTCTCCAGGGGTATCAGTTTGGGAATCGAAAAAGCTCTTCCACTGAGAAAGTCATCCTGAGAAGTTGTATTTACTGTTAATATGGAAGGGTGTGGAGACAAAAGGATCCTCTTCTATGCTTTTCCAGTATAATAAGAGTCACCATTTTACAACTGTGAATTTAAGATATAAAACGAGGTGCTTGATTGTATAATAATCACAACTGTATAGTAATCCTGTAGTAATAGGATTCTCTAGAATCCTATTTTCCCCCAAGGCAAAGTTTTATCTTCTTTAATGGGGAGAAATCTGTCTGTCTTCATAATATATACTAACATAGTTTATATCTTACACGTAAAGATAGTCTCTCAAATTTTGAGTTAAAATGGGTACAGGACATAAAATTATAGTTCACTGTGAATGAGATCGATCGATGATAGTGATTTATTTTAGTGATATTTTATTAATTTCAGTACATTAATTGGAATACTTGCATTTGAATTAAAATATGTGATAGCTGATAATGTCACATGCCCAGACTAGTCAATCACTCTTAATTATTTAAGTAAAGACACAACTTTCTTTTATTATGCTCCTTCTAAGTCAAACAAATATGAAGTGCAAAGCTTTTAAGACCTCTAAAATCTCTCCATCAGATGTATACTGCTGTGAAAGTAGAAATTGCTTTCATGGAGATTTGGAAAGGAAAAAAATTTAAATAACGATGTGATTTAGTGTGCAGTTGGCAAATCAGCATACTTAAAATACATGAATATTAAAATAAAGAATGCAATAAACATAACTACTGACTTTCTAGTTATTGAGCAGCTGACTTTTAAATAAGATCTTTTCCCACTAAAATTTTCTCCGTAGACCTTCAGAGTTCCTCCTATTGTTATTTTTCAAGATCACTGTTAGGTGAAAGCTGATTCTATTCACAGAATTCACCTGCATATTTAAATGGACATAATTACTGTACGAAGGCTTGGCATACCTTTGGGCTCAGTACTTTGAGACATTTTATCCATAAAATGACACCTAGCTAATAAAAGGAATCAAAATGGCATTTACTCTGTGTGTATTAAGTCCCAGGAGCTTGGCCATGTGTCTCAGTTAATCACACCTCAGAAGTCCTTGCACTTTAGAATGATAGCTACCCTTTGTATGGCACATGAGGAAACCTGGTTGTTGTAGGGTAGATGTCTGTCCCAAGTCACAGAATCCGTACAGTGAGACTTTAGACTCCCGATTCCTGGCTTCAAAGGCCTGGCTATATACTTCCTTATCACCACTGCTTCCAGATCCCATGTTACCTTCGGAAAGACGATGTTATTTTTATTTTCTTACAAATAAATAAAGCCTTTGATCTCTCTTGGGTTGCACATTTAATTTTAGGGTTTAATATGGCCTGTGGACATCCAAAGGCACTGCCGTCTTTTTGATCCATTATTCCCAGTAAGAACCAGACAGAGAAGTTGATGGGATTATTCAAAATTTCTCAGGCTTCAGGCTAATTGGCTTCAGGCAATTCCAATATCTGAGACAAAGAAACATTTTCATTGATCCCAAAAAGCATGAGACTCCCCTTATTTGTTTTCTTCAGTTGAGTTCCTGTTTTCTCCTCCTCACAATCTTCAGGCTCTGAAAAGTAAATGATATTATCTTTTTTTAAATGGAAGCACACATTTAATTTTTTACAATTAATCACCATTATCTAATCTATTTTGTTGAAACCAAGTTAATACTTACCAGAGGGATTGAAGACGACGTGACATTTGCCTCAAAATTGAGATAGGAGGTGTCACACACCCAGCCAATGCTTTTTTTTTTTTTTAAATACACTTTATAACAAAGAGTGGACATGTCTGAGTCTTCTTGAAATGACAATTCACTTGACTGCCTTTACAACAGATGTGTACATTTTGTGTATCTGTGTTTGCTGTTAGCCCAGCTCCGTTTCCTCGGGTCAGGCTGTAGGCTCATTGCCAGCGCCTCTGGTCACCCTCCTGTGAACCTTTCCCTGTCATACTAGTCCTGCAGGGAAAATGAGGTTTGAATTACTGGATCGTAGTGGACATCAGTTTCTCGGTGCCAATGCACGTTCTTTCTGGTGGAGCGTGTTTTCTCACGAGCGAAAAACCCAAGGCTTATTAATGTTTCTGTGTGAAGTTGACAAGTGTGGTTGTAAAACAAAGGACTGTCCTGAGTTCTGGGAAAAGCAAGGGATGGATTTTGGACGGCTTCTTACTGCCCCCAGACGACCCTCTGAGCCAGCCACCTTCAGCCCTTCCTTGTTCTCTCTTTCTTGAGAACTTTTTTCCCCTTCTTCTTCTTCTTCTTCTTCTTCTTCTTCTTCTTCTTCTTCTTCT
>NC_058404.1:13684146-13831087 GCF_002201575.2 Neomonachus schauinslandi
CTTCTTCTTCTTCTTCTTCTTCTTCTTCTTCTTCTTCTTCTTCTTCTTCTTCTTCTTCTTCTTCTTCTTCTTCTTCGTAGCTATTGAAGCTTTAAAACATGATCTAAAAAAATTTCTCATTTAAGAATTTTTAAAAGAGAATAAGATAAGAATATTTCACAAGAATATCAGTCAGCTTAAGAACTAGATTGGAAAGTCATTCTCACAGTATTTAGTACTGTTCAAGTACAGATGCCTTGAGGAAGGCTGGAATATTTCTTATCCTTTTAGGTCTTTATAAGCAGCAGAAAGCTTTGGTTAACAGAGCAAAATTTCCCTTATTTAGGTAGATGTTACACTGAAAGTAGTAATCCTTTTGAAGTGCAAATTTTTTTTTCGTTTAAACATATTAAGCTGGAGGAATTCAGACGTGCGTAAAAAGCCTTTTATTTCTTTGGTCCCAACCTATTATTTTCTTTAACTTTGGGATTTCAGTTCCCATATTGTGTGTGTGTGTGTCCTCAGTTTCAGATCTCCAGAGACACGTGACTAAAACAATCCAGCCAGTAGTGGAGGTTAACACAAAATGCATCAGAACCCATTGCTCCGATGGGCAATAGACCGTCTGTAGGGCCCTTCCATCAGCGCTCATTTAACTAAAGACTGCATACTTTCTGAACACTGGAAACTATCGCTTATTTGAATGCAGCACAGAGGAATCCGTTTTTACCCTAAACTTTAGGAGTTGCCTATAATTTAGATTTTAGAGCCTAATTTTTGTGTCATTTGGCAGGGAGGACAGCCCTCTGGGACCCTGTTGGCTTTCCCCTTCTGCATGTTAGCCAGATCTATGCCTCTTTTATTGGGTAAATCTCCTAAGACAGTTTGAGTCTATAGGAGCTCTATAAGCCCATCATCATAATGTACCCCCAAAGCACAAACCTCATAAACATTTTCAAATGTTTAATAGAAGAAATCATTAACCGTGTTTAGGAAGAAAGCTGATCAACAGTGAAAGACAAGAGCTCATTATTATAAGGCAATTAACCTAGGACCTGCACCAGGGCCTGGCCCTGCCTTCCCATATGTTTACTCACCCAGCATTGTATTGGAAAAGAAATTAAATCCAAACTCTTGGAGAATTTTATTATTTGCTACTTTCCAGTAGAGATTCTAAGGCTCCAAATTTGCCGGCACCTCCTGCAAGCTCAGAGGTCTGGGTCTGAATCAGGGATAAATGTGGAGCTGCAGCGAGTCTCTAAGAAGCATGTCTTCCTAGGGCCAGTGGTGAGCCTGTCGGAACTGGACTTGTTTGTGGGAGAGGATGGATCCAGAGAATACGCCTCCTCAGACTAGTTCTTTCACAGCCAGTTCTAAAATCTGGGTTTTTTCATAGTTACCACTTTTTTTTTTTTCCTAAATGATATGACTGAAGGACTGATGAGTTGTATTCTAAAGGTGTTGGGCATATACCGTCCACTACACCATGTCTTGGTTCCCATACCCCCATACCCTTTTTGTGCATTCCCTCTTTCCTGTTCTTTCTATACCATTCTATGACTTCATCTATTCCATTAGAAAACGTGGGTTTCAGTGTTCCTGCAGTGTCCATTAAGGGCATACCGAGCCCTCTGGGGCACTACTCATGGGCCCTGGTCACTCCGCACTATCCACTGGACAGATGTGTAGGTTCCAGTCATCCCGCAAATGATGGGGAAACCAATGCTTCTTCCCTTCTAGGGCTTCTCGAGGTTATTCTGATCATTCTAAATGATTTCATTCTGAAAGTTATAAGAATGAAATGCATGAGATAATTGTCTTTTTCCCCTTTGGCCATAGTTATAAAGAAGAATGGATCAAATTAGAATATATTATGGGTTCCATTTCAGGCTGTCTTAAGTGTGGGATTGTTTCCGGGTAAGGTTTAGGTAGCAGATAATGTCATAGTCAGGAACGACTTAATAACCTCAAGACTTTCTTCTGAACTCACAGAACTGCCCAGTCATATACTGAAGCCGATGACCACGTTGCAAGCTATGTATGTTAGCAGTTGAAATTTTTTGAGTGTGCATTTGCTGCTGTATCCTGTAGATAACACTTTAAACTGAAATGCATTCATCTCCTCTTCAAGATTCTCCAACTCTTAAAATTTTAATATATTGCCCATGAAGAATCTCAACACCAGTTTTTAGGACTGGGTTAGCATAATCGTCTGTAATTTTGCTTTTCTGCTTTTCTCTTGTAAAGTGGCCTTTGGTCTTTGTTTCACTTGTCTAAAAAAAGACCATAGCATTGCAATTATAGATTTTATTTCAGGTGTTTATTTTAAAATTCTTATGAACTTGGATATTCTGGTTTCCATATAGAACAAGATTTTAGCTGCAGTTGGAGCATTTCCATTTGTAATATAGCCCAATATAAAGCCAAATTAAATGGAAATAGTTGTAGGCCAAATTCTGTTGGATCATTATTTTTAGCTTACTCTTTTCTTCTTTCAAACACTGCTTTAAATATATATATAATATAAAAATATATATTTTATTTATAGCTTTTATATACATATATATAAAAGCTACTACCCCCCCACCCCGCCCCATGCCATGTTTTTCTCCCAGCTTCACAGAGAGCACCTTTAGAGTAGAAATGGTGTCAAGAAAGGTTCTGAATTTATTCAAGTGTTCTTTGCAGTTTGTAGCTACTATGGGGCATAACGGTTCTCAGACATGGGCGTGCCCCAGAATCACTTGAAGGGCTGGTTAAGGGTGCTGGTCGACCTCAGACTCTGATTGAGTAGATCTGGACTGAGCTTCAAGAATTTGCGTTTCTAACAAGTTCTCAGGTAATGTTGAGCCCCCTGATCTGTGACCACATTTTGAGAACCTCTACTTAATATCCTGTCTGCATTCATATGTAGCATGTGTCCATCCATCCATCCATCCATATATATATATATATATATATATATATATATATACACATATATATGTGTGTGTGTGTGTGTGTGTGAGTCTTATATACATACATATTTTTGCAAGTTACACAATGCTGTAATGTGAGGCACATCCATGGATCTGATCATGATTGCCTTCTAAACCTAGAGGACACTGTGGACAGTGATTCTTTGGAAGGAGCCATGCCAGTAATGTCTGAAACAATTGGTCTGTTGGGAAAAAGGACACTCACAAAAGTGAATTTGGAGAATGTAGAATTTGAAGTACAGAAGTGTGAGCATCTAGAGGACACAGTACGCTATGCATTAACACTGCCCAAGGGTGCATTGCATTGGCTGTAACTAACTTGCAAAAACCTGGGGTTGAGGCATAACTGGTGACCAAAAGGGACAGCCACCACCAAGGCGAAATGGATCCGCAATGGATCTCCCATGCATACCTTGTTTAACTTGTTTAACTGCAGCCCTTGGAGATGGTTATCACTACTCTCATTTTACTGTGAGAAATTCATATTCAGAGAAAACACATAAGGTCGTAAAACTATTATATGATGGAATTGAGATTCAAACCTGTTCATCTGGTCCCCAAACTGCTACCCTTTATACAATGCTGCATCTAGTGGAAAAGGAAGAAGACTTTGCCATTTATACAGCACTCCATCCCCCCATCCACCAATAAATGTTATTGCCAGATTTATTGTATTATTATTACAACTTGAGCAACATATTAATATATCCTGATTGTAAAATGTTTGCAGAATTCAGGAGTATATAGTATGAATGTAGAGAGAAGCCGTGCATACTGTGTAGCGTATACATATGCCATATAAAACGTGGTCCATAAACAAATGTATGAAGTACATAGAATAATACATAGTGTGTGGTATGCTTCCAGTTCTTTCTATGCATATACAACATGTATATGCATGTGTGTGTTTTTTAATCTAAATGAAATCCTACTACATGTGTTATTCTGGTTTCTGAGCATATTACTGAATTTAATTTAATATATTGTTTGGTAAAACTCACCAAGTACTTTATATGAAATATCTTAAGTGGTTTATAATGACTTCATTAGACAATTAATAACTTATATCCAAAAGAAGTACTCATGGGGAAAAGCAGATTCAATTTTCTTGTCTTATAAATGCAAAAAGAACGATTCAGTAGAAAAGTTCACTGCACTTTTCACTTAGGTATCCATTGACCACGTACTTTTAATTGCTTAGTGTGTGCAGGAAAACAATTTTCCCCCTCGAAAAAAATACAGCAAAAAAAGAAAACTGGCCAAGGGCGAATTTGCAATTCAAAGAAAAAGGTATTGTTATGTAAGAAGTCAGAATAGGATCTTTCCATTGCTTTCTGAGTTTCAGCTTGTTACTTGCAAGGACCCAAGTGTTAGAAACTTCAATTCTGCCGTGTAAAAAGCAACTCTTTGATTCTTATGACCATCTTACACAATCTTTTTTGTACAAGACCATGCAGTGACTATTAAACTCATGTCAGGATTTTAGAGAGGTGGTTCTAACAAAGAAACCTACCCTCTCTTCTCAGAGAGCGTTTGTAACATCAACATCAATCTGTGAAGGACAAAGCTTTGGTTGTCTGGAAATGGCTCCGGAAACTCAGCATTGAAAATGCTTACTAACCTCACGTGTGTATTGCAAAGTCTATTTTTGCAGTGTTGTGCTTTCTGTTTGGTTGGCTTTGAATTTGTGTGGGAGACTAACAACTAGCTTTTAAATGTGTTAGTAATTAGATAAGGCACATACCTTTGTCTATAAAGCTAGTTTTATTTTTCACAGTTCAATAGCACCCCAAGCTAGAAGACAGCAAGGAACTATTTGAGAAGAATAAAGCCAAGTAATAGATGGGGTTCCCTATGCATAGATGTGTATGCTCTGATTCTGGGGATCCTGGCTACAGGGTAAGGTAATGGGGTCCTGACCGTGATGCTTGCTTTCTACAGATAATTTATGGAACATTCCAAGGAGCCACTTTCAAATTTTGTGAGTTATAAGTTTTTAAGAATATTTTAAGGAAGTTAATTGTTTTAGTTCCTTTTTTCCTTTTTTTATTTTTTTTAAAGATTTTATTTATTTGAGAGAGAAAGAGAGAGAGGGTGTGTGGTGAGGGGCAGAGGGAGAGAGAAAGAGAGAAGCAGACTCCCTGCTGAGCAGGAAGCCCAACACAGGGCTGGATCCCAGGACCCGGAGAGATCATGACCTGAGCTGAAGGCAGACGCTTAGCTGACGCAGCCACTCAGGCACTCCTTTAATTCCTTTTTTCTGCTATGTTCATTGGTAATATGAAAAAGAGCAGGCAAATCGGTGTTAAAACAAACAGTTCCACATAGCCAACGTCATATCCTAATGTAATAAATTTATTGCCTACTAAATAGTGCTTAGGTTTAGATACTATAGGATTACATAATTAGAAGGATTGTCTATAATAACAGCTTTTTAAAAATGCTTTTGTTTGTTTTTGACAGTTTATCCCCAATTCTGAAACAGTTCTACTAAAAAAAAAAAATGTGCTTTGCAACTAAAGGTTATTTCTTATTCACACAGTTACTCTTTAAGTAAGTGTAGCTTTTGCTGACAAATGGGTGAATTATTCTTACCTATTATCAACAACCTAGGAAAGCAAATCAAGAGGCGGAACTCAAAATATACTATTGATAACTCTGAAAAATTATCAGTTACTGGATCATAACGGTTATTCTGATGTCAGGAAATAGTAAACAGTATTTGTTATCTAGAGCTTAATTCATGTATTTGTAAAATAGTCCCATATTGAATATGCATTAAAAGCACTAGGTGCTGATCTGGACTTTTGTTACAGGGAGCTAGTAAAATATTCAGCATTGTAATCTAGTAAGTGGTAATTCTGAACATCTGCATATTTTTTAAACAAAATCTTCCAGAATTTCAGCACGAAAATGAACATAGCCCTTCAGAGAATCATCACCGTTGGGGAGTTACATTCTAGCATTGTGGCGGTGACAGTCTTCTCCGTCACCGCCTGATTAGGTGACACAGAGGAGCTCCGTCTGATGAATGTGATTACCCAGTGTTTGTACCTTGGTGTTGAATCAGTTACAGAATTACTTCGTGTGACTTAACTCTGAAATTTTCGGTTTCTCAAATAACAAATCTACTTTAAAAGAATGACGGTTTTCATCAGAGAGAAGAGGAAAAAATAAGAGAATATAATATCAGCTTTGGGGAATATGTGCAAAAACTTGTTCTGAAGAAGGCTCCTTTTAAAAGCAGTCTTGCCCAAATTGGGGGCAGTCCTCCCCCGCCACAAGACCGCTTGAGCGGCACCCCCACTCGTCCAATGCACATGTGCCCGTATGTTGGTTTAAGCACGGGAGTGGCCTCTGATGTGTGTCATCACACATTACACATCCTCACTCAACCTCAAATAGGCTTCCCGATCATGGTGGGTCATTGTAGCCAGCCCTCCAACGAGGCCAGAGAAGAGGCTCCTTTGAGAACGCCCATAATTGATTTCGAGGGCCCCCAAGTTGTTCTAATCACTTTTCTGAATAAAAATTGCCAAGATCACAAGCACAACCACGTATTATTCTGCAATCAATGCATCTTTTGTAAGAAAAGAAAAGGGGGTAGGCATGAACAGTCTGCTTCCAGGTGATTGATACATGTGAAGATAAATAATGAAGAACTACATTTTTTTACAGCAATTAAGTGCCATACCTGATAATCTCATGACTACATGGCATTCGTAATAACTAAATGACACAACTAAATGAAATTTAAAGGGTTTAATTAGGCAATTTTATTAAAATGTCAAAAGCTATTTGCTTACTCTACGGAGATGGTGAATATATTCAAACTTTATTATCTTTTATTTTTTTTTTTAATTCAAAGAACTCAGAATATTAAAACAGAGATCTTGAAATGGACAGAGTTTGGTAATGCTAATTTTTTGACAGGTTTGAGAGACCATCATTACTTTCATGTGTGTGTGAATATGTGGTCGTATCTGCGTTGATCTGCAGCCATCTCTCTGTGAGTAAAGAATCGGAGTGCTGGGGGCAAGTCATGTCACAGCCATGACCACTCAGTCCCCAAGAGGGTTCAGGCACCTGCAGGGCAAGCAGAGAAAATCATAGAGAGGAGGGAGAAGTTAAAGGAAAATGATTCATTTTCACAAAGTAGGCATGTGAAGGTATGGAGACAGTTGACAAAGGGAAAATGGAAGTATGGTGCTTGGCAGTGACTCTCCAAATGCTCTTGAGTGGATTGAAGGGATAGGACAGGGGGTGAAGTAGAGGTTCACTGAGGGGAGAGAGGCAGAGGTGCCAGGGAACAAGACCCTCCTCATGCAACCCTCTCCCCCTTATGAATATAAAGTCAGACAGACCTCCACTGTGGTCTCCCATTTGCCTTTCTCTTCTTACCCATCTGAGGTTTAAAAGTGGGAGACTGGGCCTTGCAAAATGAAATTGAGGGGTGCCTGGGTGGCTCAGTCAGTTAAGCGTCTGTCTTTTGCTCAGGTCATGATCCCAGGGTCCTGGAATGGAGCCCCGAATCGGACTCCTTGCTCAGCAGGGAGCCTGCTTCTCCCTCTGCCTGCCACTCCCCCAGCTTGTGCGCTCTCTCTCTTTCTGACAAATAAATAAATAAATAAATAAAATCTTAAAAAAAATGAAACTGAAGGAAATCTCAAAGAGTATCTAATCGCTATGCTTTCGCTAAGGAAAAGCACTTTCAAATAATCCTCAAAAGTTTACATGAATGAATGAATGAATAAACAACGAACTTGGGGAACTAGGATAGAAGGACATATACAGAAGCCCAAACTTCACACTCAAGATCCTCACTTTCAGGAAATGCTCATGTAGAGTCTGTGGGTTCAATTCAGTTCTACTTATGATTTGAACCCTCTAAAGGCAGACTCTGTAGTCAGAATAGTCTTAATGCTTCCTATTCTTAGAGGCCACTTCAACATTGCAATCTCTATAGCACTACTATGAAACCTCTCTGAAGATGGTATTGTCCCTACATGGACCTAAGTAGTGGATCCTGACTTGATTATCTCTGTTAGAGAAAAAAAAAAAAAAAAAAAAAAGCTCAACACAAACATGGACCGTAGGTAGTGTTTTTCATTCTACTGCTTTATTTTGCTTTGGGGGAAAAAATCAAGCTTCTACCTTCCTTAATTCCTACAGGGCCTATATTCTCTTATCTCTGGCCATTTTAAAACTGCAGCTCAGGATGTAGAAATTCCTCCTGCTAAGACAACCAGCTTCTTTTGGGCTCCTAGTGTTTGCTATACCCGATCGTGTTTCCTTAAAACGGGGCTCAATCTTTATAACCAGTTAGTTGTCACCTTACAGCAAGACTCGTTCTTCTTTCTTGACAGTTCAAAGTCTGACCACCCCCTTCCTAAGTGCTGTGGAAAAGACCTTTCCTTAAAATTTAGTCTTGCGGGCATCCATTGATTTGGAAAGACCCTGGTTCAGGGTCAGAAGACTTGCTCCAGAAACAAAAGCTCTCCTTTTTGCCCCCTTGCAATTCTTGTAAACGAAGGCTGTTGTGTCCTTCCATTGTGCATGGGGGGAGGCATGGCACATCATGCACAAGTGGATCCAGTGGTGCATTTCAATTCCTGTCACAGAAGAAGGGGACGTGTCCTTGAAAACCGTGTTGCCTCCTTTTCACCTGCGTTAAGAAGGAGGGCACTGGGAGAGAGGGAAACGGGAGGGATTTTGATGTCTTTGCTGTGTGTGATGCCAGGTCTTTGGACCTCAATCCCATAAGCAGTAGCAGTGTTTGACTTCCCATTTCCAATAAATTGTATAACAGTAATTAATTCTCACAGCATCCATTTGACTAAAGCATTATTATCCCTGTTTTACAGAGGGGAAAAAAAAACCGATTTGCCAAACCCACAAAGAAAGTCAATGTCGGGAGTAAGGATTATCGCTCAGGAGGGTCTAAAAGTCTAATCTCAGCTCTGAGATGATTTTTTTTATTTTTAATTTTTTTTTCCTGTCAGAACAGATGCATTGGGGATTTACCAGGTAAATTCACTAAGGGTGTGTGAGCATGGAATACAGCTCTGCCTTCGATGAGTCTCTGTGACCACTAGACCAGTGTAAGCTGATTAGATGTCGCTTGTCTTCAGAAAGTCCCCTCAACAAAGATATAAAAATATAGGATGAATTCTTGTATGATGAACGTAGCCAAAATGTGGGTCTACCCATTTCCACATCTATCCTGTCAAGGTGTAGGCTTGTTCTTTATTGAATAGACTTATTTTTGCAAAGATTGGATAGACTAAGATATTTAATTCACGTTCTTTCCCATAATAACAACTCATTTATCTGTAAGACATTAATGTCAAGAATCCGGAAATGAACAGAAGAAATGGCCCAGGAGTCTGAAAACATTCCCCCCTATTCTGTAAACCAATAACGCATGGCCAATACGTGTTGCTCATTGAAAAACTCTGCAGAGCTGACTTACCACACACTCGGACATAGTGATCAGAGACTCGCACCAGGCTCGCCAGGTAAAGAAGCAAAGAAAATGAGACAAGGGCAAATCTGCTAGAGGCCAGCACGCAGAAAGCCAAAGCTGGCCCTCCGAGAGCGAAGGCAGAAAGAGAACATAACAAATACGTAAACACTCAAAACTCTTGCCAGTCTCAGACAGTATTGTCGTGTACAGGCAAGCCATTCACGCTCTGTGGGTAGTCTTGAAAGACAGGACGTTATAACCCCTTTAATGGTTACAGTTTGTAATGGTAAACGCAAATAGGCATTTATCCGGTGAGTATTGATTGAGCTCCTGGGGGCTCTGACCGTTAACAGGACAGACGTGGCAGAGTTTATAGTCCAGGTCGGGGAAGACTCAGTATGCAAGAACACACGTGATGGAATGATTTCAGCTCGTGATGCGATGTGATGTGATGTGATGCGATGCGATGTGATGCGATGTGAGCGAGATAAACAGAGCGCTATGAGAGCGAGAGCACGAGGGCGAGGCCCTTCCAATGCAGGGGTCAGAACATCAGCTTTGTGCCTGCCTCTGTGGTGAAGACTGAGAAGCCAGCCATGCCAAGGTCATTCCTGACTTGGAGACGAGCACAGTGCAGGAGCGAAGGGAGCGGAGCAGGAACAAAGGTCGAGGCCACAGCCGGCCCCTGTAGGGCCTGGGAGGGTCTCACACTGGGGGGTGACCCGATCTGATTTTGTGCCTAAAAGGTGAATCATTGTGAGTTGGAGGGTTGAGGAGGGTCATGATCGGGTGGGGGATCAAGGTGGCTTTAACCAGGGTGGGGATGGGGAAGAATGTAAGGGCACAGTATCCTCTGAGGAAACCAGAATAATCTTCCAGACATAATAACAGAATGACTAACACTTGCTGCACTGAGACCACGTGCCAGGCACTGTGCTCTCTGGCTTGACCCCGTAGCATCCCTGAGAGAGCCAAGTGTGATCATTCTTCTCTCGCGCAGCTGAAGAAGGTGTGGCTGAGAAGGTGCAGGCGTTTGCCTGTGATATCGCTGCTAATTAACGGGCTAGCCTCGGAGGGGGGGGCGGTTACCCACATGGTTTGGCTCCAGGGTTCACGGCATTGCCCATGGGAAGCCCTACCTGGCAGATTTTTGAAAGCTAGACAATTCAGGCAGGGCGGGTAGCCCCAAGAAGTCTGACCAGAGCATGCTATTCTTTACTCCTGTGAGTGAATCAATAACATGATATGGGTACAAGTCCCTGCTTTGTTTCCTTTAAACTCGATACCTTTATTCTCTTAAACATCTTCCGGGAAGGCGGTATTGATTGTACCACGTTTCAGTAGTACGTGTTGATTGTGACGGGGAGAAGATGTGTACATTCTGGTAGTAGGCAGGTGCAAAACAATTAAAGAAAACTGGGGACAAAAGCCCTCCAAGAGTTTGGCTTACCCTATTCAGACTTGAGGAGGAGGCCACATTCAACACCAGGCAATTTCAAACAGTGAATACCCTGTTTTCCACGGACAAAGGGACTGTGCAAATTGAGAAATGTGAAGGAATGCCAATTCGGAATTTGAGCTTTACAAAAATATTTTGGTTTAAATTTAATTAAGGAGCTTTGTAGTCTAAAGATTAAAGCATAAAAATAGTTATCTCTCTATGAAGGATGTTCCTGCTGTTAATGCTTTAACTGAGAAGAGCATCTTCTTGGGCATGCATACGGGTGTTCTTTCCTGCAAAGATGGACGTGTTTGAGCAAGAGTCAATAACAATGCGAAAGAAGCCTATAGGGGGCAGTCTTGCTAGAGGCCAGAATTACAGAGGAGAGCAATCTAGAGGTAAAGATGTGGGGAATTCTAGCATGATAATGTCAGCACTCGAAGGAGCTTCTGGAAAAGCTGAACTAAAACAGTGTTTTGAGTTGGTGGTGATTCCTACAAGCTAGCTTTGGTTTTAAATTATAATCTTATTTCTGTTTAGTGTCATAAAGAAAGAAACGAAAGGCAAGGACAAAGAGCATCTCCTCAGAAAGGAGAAAGGAGCCAATCCTGAGCATAGACATCTTTGTATATACTGATCCCTACAATCTAAGAAGGGACATACTCCTTGACATAGCAACCAAGAACACAATCTTGACAGATTCGCCACCTTCAGGGATGATTATGCAGAAGCAGAGTAGACCAGAGGCCCTGTTTTGAGAGAGAAAGAGGGAAGTTAGGAGGGTGAGGCTGTTCCCCGTCTGCTACCTCCTAGGTCACCACCTAAAGCAGGCTTGCTTAATGGCAGCATCCTGTGCATGCAACCTGTTTTTGACATGTAAGTAAGCTTTGATACATAGAAATTCTGTGGAATGAAAAGCAGAATTTTTTGACATTGTACTTGGGTTCTGAAACTTGCAAGATAATGATTAGGGTTTTTTTTTTAAGATTTATTTATTTTATTTTAGAGAGAGAGAGATTGAGTGGGGGGAGGGGCAGAAGGAGAGAGAGAGAATCAAGACAAGAGACTCCACGCTGAGTGCGGAGCCGGACACGGGGCTCTATCCCAAAACCCTGAGATCATGACCTGAGTTGAAAGCAAGAGTGGAATGCTTAACCAACTGAGCCACCCAAGCACCCCGATGATGATTAGTTTTAAAATACACATAATATGCGGGATAGCCTCAGGTTAAAGGACTACTTCAGAGTTTAAGTCCAGTGGTCCCTTATTTGTTTGTTCAGTTGTTTTTTTTTTTTTTAATTGATTTGATTGTTGATTTCTTCTACTTTATTTTACCTTATTGATTGTTCATTGGTTCGTTTTCACTGTTGTCTTGTGTAATAGTGAAGTGTTCCCTGCTGTGTGCCATCTGCCCCGAACCTGGTTGGAGGACCATTCTTGGACATTCTCCCTGTTGAGCAGGAAAGACTGAAGAGGGCTAGTGGCAGGTCATGATACTGGGCATGCATTAGACGTCTCTTGGACAGCTGGAAGCTCTTCAAGGGCAGAGATTATGTCACATTCCCAGCACCTGCCATATTGTAATTTCCCGGCACCCTAAGATCTATGGAAATATTATTTGACTTTTTCAAATGACATATGCATTCATTCCCAGATTTTGACTGTACATCTGTCATATAGCAAGCACTGTTCTAGGCCCTGGGAATAAAATGGAAATAAGGTCTTCATTCGCATGGCATGTATATTTTGCTGGGGTAGTAAAGAAGTAAACAGATAAGACAACAAAATCATCTCAGAAGGTAGTAAGAGCCGTTTTATTTTTGTTTTTATTTTTAATTGAGATATAGTTGCCATATAATATTGCATTGGTTTGAAGTGTGCAACATAGTGATTCAACAATTATAGACATTATGAAATGCTCACCATAATAAGTATAGTTACCATCTGTCACCATACAAAGTTATTAAAATATCATTGACTATATTCCCTATGCTGTATATTACATTCCGTGACTTACTTATTTTATAACTAGAAGTCTGTACCTCTCAATCCCTTTCACCTATTTTGCCCATTTCCCCCCATCCCCTTCCCTGTGGCAACCACCAGTTCGTTCTCTGTATTTATGAGTCTGTTTCGGTTTTTGTTTGCTCATTTGTTTTGTTTTCTATTCCACATAAAAGTGAAATCATATGGTACCTATCTTTCTCTAACTTACTTCACTTAGTATAATACCATCTACGACCATTCATGTTGTCCTGAATAGCAAGATCTCATTCTTTTTCATGTCTGAGTCACACTCTATCGTGCATGTGTACCACATCTTTATCCATTCATAAATCGATGGACACTTGGGCTGCTTCCAGATCTTGGCTATTGTAAATAATGCTGCAATAAACAGAGGTGTCTATATCTTTTCGAATTAGTGTTTTTATTTCCTTCAGGTAAATACCCAGATGTGGAGTTACTGCATCATATGGTAATTCTATTTCTAATTTTTTGAAGAACTTTCATACTGTTTCCCATAGTGGCTGCACCAGTTTGCATTCCCTCCAAACGTGCATGAGAGTTCCTTTTTCTCCACATCCTTGCCAACATTTATTATTTCTTGTCTTTCTTATTTTAGCCGTTCTGACTGGCGTGAGGTGATATCTTATTGTGGTTTTGATTTGCATTTTCCTGATGGTTATCTTATTGTGTTTTGATTTGCATTTTCCTGATGGTTAATAAGGTTGAGCATCTTTTCATATGTCTCTTGGCCATCTTTATGTCTTCTTTGGAGAAATGTCTATTAAGAGCTATTTTTAAAAAGCTGATATGTGGGGCACCTGGGTGGCACAGTCGGTTAAACATCCGACTCTTGGTTTCAGCTCAGGTCATGATCTCATGGTCGTGAGATGGAGTACCCAGATCGGGCTCCCCACTCAATGGAAAGTCTGCTTGAGACTCCCTCCATCTCCCTCTGCTCCCCACCGCTCGGGCTTTCTCTCTCTCAAATAAATAAATAAATCTTAAAAAATAAGTTAAAAAAAAGGTGTTAGGTGTTGGAGTAATAAGGAAGCTACTTAAATTGGCTGATCAAGTGTTGCCTGGGTGGCTCAGTTGGTTAAGCATCTGCCTTAGGCTCAGGTCATGATCCCGGGGTCCTGGGATCGAGTCCCACATTGGCTCCTTGCTCAGTGAGAGGAGTCTGCTTCTCCTCTGCCTGCCACTCCCCCTGCTTGTGCTTTGTATCTACCTCTCTCTCTGACAAAAATAAAATCTTAAAAAAAAAAAAACTTACAAAAAAATAATAGGCTGATCAAGCAAGGCCCCTTTGAGAAGGTGAATATGTACTGAGGCCAGAATAAGAAGAAGTCACCAGCTATCCAAGGATTTAGGGAGGGGGCCTTCCAGGCAGAGGCACCAGCTGGCCCACAGACCCTAAGAGAGATGGCCTTTGTTGTTTTCCTGGAATGGAAAGGCCAGCATCACCAGGTGGACGTATCATTTCCCATTTAGGCATAGGGCATGAGGGTGTTTTGCCCTTTATGGTCAAAACCAGACATCCCTCATTGACCTTTCATGAAGTGAAAAGAGTAGAATTCAAGTAAACTTAAATAGTTATCAGGTAATCATATGTGACATCATGTTTTAGCATTTCAAAGGGTAGAACACTCTTCAGGGTATTTGCCCCTTAGCTCTCTGAGATAAACATTTGTGTTAGTGTGTTGAAAGAGCATAAGGTTTCATCAGTCCTTTGACTAGAATGCTACCCTCTGTGAAAAAAAAAAAATGCACAGGGATCATTTGTTTAAATGCCAAGAATCAGTAAATATTACAAACAAATTCTCAATAAAAATTCTCAATAAAATCGTCAAAGGTATTTTCCCACTGCAAAGGAATTAATCATTGCCATATTTTTAAACACTGCTGTCCAATTATTTTAAGTAATGTACAGCATTTAGCTTTGTTACTTGCCTAGAGAAAAGAATGTTTCAATGAAAATTGTCAGCTAAATTTTCTTAGGTTATCTGATTTTCCGTTGTTTATCTTGTGCTTATTACCTTTCAAAGTGACATATTTAGTGTAGTCTGTATGTATGTATGGACCTTTCCACTTGGCAAATTTCGATACCTCTCTGCTATGCATAGAGTCTCCTAAATAAAATGAAATGAACTGAATTCTGTGTTGGTGACACAACACCACCTTGTTAAACAGAGCTGGGTTAATTTCAATTATTATTATTATGAAGAACAGTATAGAAAGAGCAAGGAACGTTTATAAAAGACCTACTTGGCAGTGGCCTCTTAGGTCTATGTTGGGACAAAATGTCCTGACTTGCAAACAGAGAAAGACATGTATCATATGACCTCACTGATATGAGGAATTCTTAATTGCAGGAAACAAACTGAGGGTTGCTGGAGTGGGGGGGGGGGGGGGAGGGATGGGGTGACTGGGTGATAGACACTGGGGAGGGTATGTGCTCTGGTAAGCGCTGTGAATTGTGCAAGGCTGTTGAATCTCAGATCTGTACCTCTGAAACAAATAATGCAATATATGTTAAGAAAAAAAAAAAAAGAAGAAGAAGGTAGCAGGAGGGGAAGAATGAAGGGGGGAAATCGGAGGTGTAGATGAACCATGAGAGACGATGGACTCTGAAAAACAAACTGAGGGTTCTAGAGGGGAGGGGGGTGGGGGGATGGGTTAGCCTGGTGGTGGGTATTGAGGAGGGCACGTTCTGCATGGAGCACTGGGTGTTATGCACAAACAATGAATCATGGAACACTTCATCTAAAACTAATGATGTAATGTATGGGGATTAACATAAGAATAAAAAAAATAAATAAGTAAAATGTCCTGACTTGAAAATATAATGGAAATTTTAAAACATAGCTTTACTGTGAGGTCAGGTCCCGTTACTTGGGAATGTCTAAAGAGAAAGCATGAATGAAGCAATAATAGATTTGAAAAATCTGCAATGTGGTCAGAATAAGATTGAGTTTGGTAGGATTAATTTAGGTTGAATATTCAGAGCAAGATTAGATAGCAATGTTAACCAAATCCACAGATTTTCCTGGGGTGAACATATCTCATTTCAGAGAAACCTTATGTTAGGCAAGTATGTTCGTGGAGGTAGAGGGGTGGTGGTGGGGGGGTTGTTGTTTTTCAAAAAAAATTTTTATTGTTTCCTTTTCCATCTGTTACAGGGAAATCAGGTATTTTCAAGCACTCTTTAATATGACAACTGTTAAAAAACAAAATTATGCATTACCTTTTGGGCTGTGGGCTGTTCAAAGGTAGACAGGATAATAAGCTTCCTGTTCAGAAAAAGGAGTGCTGTTATCATTGTTTATTTTTATACTCTTCACTCATAATCATGCAGACCCTGTTGACCGAGTCATTTGCCTAGACCTCTCCTGGGGACAGATGGGTTATTGGAGCCCTACGGTGCTGCCTTATGAATGGGTGACAAAAGAGGCTAGAGTCCCAGTTCCCTAACATGTCCAACTGCCAAAGGCTCTACTTGCCAGGAACATCACTGTTTTTCCCTTCTTTTACCAAGTGGTCCAGCTCTATCAATAGTTGCTGCTCAGCAGGCAATTTTAAATTCCAGGCACCTGAGGAAGTTTTTAGAAAAAAAACCCCTATTTAAACAGTAGTGCAAAATTACTTACATAATGTTTACTACTTAGGGAGAGAACATGCAGGGGCCTGGGGGGGGCTCCCCCTGCCTCCTTCCCCTGTCTCTGTGGTTCTCCTTCGTCCGGCATCAGACCTGTCCCTTCCTTCCTCTTTTGCCAGTTACATTTTTCCTCTGTAGACCAGAAGTGAGGAGTAAGGAACTACTAGTAAGAAACTCAGACCAGCTGGGTGGCCTGAGCAATGTAGCCTCTCTGAGTTTTTGTCTCCTCACTGGTAAAATGGGGGTTATATTAATCACCATCTCTTGGGGTTGATGGGTGCCTGGGCCACCGTGAAGCCCCAGGAAACCGCCGCTTTTGTTACTCCGACGGTGAAGGGCGCTGTGTAAAGGACAGGAGACGTGCCTGGGAGCCAGGTGTTCTGGACCCAACTCTGCCCCTGGCTGGATTATCGTCTGACCCCTCCCAGTGCCAAAAGCCCCTCGTGTGCAAAAAGAAGAAGCTGCAGTAAGCGCCATCCCTCCGTGACATTTCATGATTTGATTAATTTAATGCAACAAGCTCATACAGTGGAGCTGGCTTGTCATCAATAGAGACGGAAATTGGTGGAGCACCAACTGTGTGCAGCGTGGTGCTAGTTGCTTTTGGGGGATAAAAAGAGATTGCAGACAAAGCCCTGTGTCATGCCCAGCGTGCTCTGTGTTTTGTGCTAAAACGAACAGCACAGTCAGTAAGTGCCACAGAGGGGAGCCTATGAACAAACCCCAAGGGGCCAAAGGCAGAGAGGAGGGGAGGGGAGCAGAGCAGTTGGGGCACAGAGGCCTAGGCAAGATCTGATATAAGACCGAAGAATAAGGAAGCCTCCACACTGCATTGTGCAAACCAGCCATTTATTTAAAGATGCTCAGCTAGGCTAAGAAAACCCACATCAGTTACTAAAATTACTGCCTTGTCTTTAATGATCTACAGTTTCCTTATTTGCTCTAGCGCTTTGCTCAGAGTCACATATTTGTTTCCTTTTTTTTTTTTTTTTCTGGTTGGGCTTTAAAAATATTTCTGTTGAGTATGACAGAGTATACATATAGAGGTGTGTGTATATGTCTGCGTGCACATGTGTGTATATAAATAGAGTTACTGCTTATGATATGATTGCTTGGAATTAGTTTTAGTATCATCTTTAGGATAAAATGGGGATGGGTACTCTTCATACCCTAGAAGGGCAACGAAATTCAGTACCTGTATATGAGACTCTGAGAGCACTGTTTTCCCATGTGCAATACAGGGTACTCTGCCATGAGATGAGATGAATAAATAAGCCATCTTGGAAGCCTTGCTTCACAAAGCTAGCCATCTATCAAGACAGATACTCATGTTTACATCGTTATTAAATATATAAAAGAAAATGAGAGCAGAAAATAGGGATGTATGTAATGTTTATGAGCCATTTACAGTCCCTGTTTCCTTTCGTTCTTTTTTTTTTAAATTCTCTTTTGGATGCTTTTATTTTTCTGTGCTTCTTGGAATGTGCTCTCTGCTCATCGTGGCTGTTCCTAACAGTCCTTTTCCCCACATGCTTTATAAGACTTGTCTTCAGCCGGAGCCCCAGACGCTCTGGGCAGCCTGCAGTGTCCCTGCAGAATGCTTTTGCATTTGCCTCTGCTGGGCCCTCGGGCTTTCATATCCATTTTTATTTAATATCTTAGTCCAGGGTTCACAAGGCTGTAAAAATATAGCCTTCACACATGCACATTGCAGAGATTTCAGGTTCCTCTCTTTCTAGAAGACTCTTTGTCTGCCTGTCACGTGGAGCACCTCTGCACCCAGACCACGGGCCTGTGGGCAGAAATTTCTTCCAGTCACCTTCTCAGAGATGGGATGGTCCTTTTACCACCTAGGTTCGTGCAGAGAGCAAATGCAGCTTCCCCGGTACCTAGCGCACCCAGATCTGTGTGTGCTGAGCAGCGGCCTGTAGGTGAACAACCATCTACCTACCTACCTATCTATCTATCTATCTATCTATCTATCTATCTATCTATCTACACACATATATACAGTTTACTTAGTGTAAAATTTGTATTTTATGCAGCATTTTTGTGGGCTTAGTCTTGGGGGGAAGGCACACTGCTTCTAGTCTGTCCATGATATCCCCCAGAAGTTGTGGTCCCCAAGGTTTTATATTCTTAAATAAAGCAGACAAGAACACTGAGGCTGCTTCTCTTGCATAGAATGGAGTTCTTTTCAATTTTGGAATAATTTCTATTTTTATGGAAAATCTATTCTTACCAAGTATGAACCTGACTCATTGCATAAAAATAAACTTTTCTGCTCCCTTTCATGTTGTGCATCAGAAGCCTTATTTCGGCAGCCAGATCAGGCTGCGAGTCAGCAGGGTTTGGAAAAATGAGCCCCGTCCAGACACCTCTTGCTGGCTCCAGCTGTGGCCACGAAGCTGGTGGGTCGAACAGACTTGTAACTCAACTTCTCTGGGGGTCGTGTCTAAAAAGGGGGATCTTCAATCTCTTTTAGCCACAGAATCTTTGGAAACCTGGTGTAAAACTGAGAAGAATGGAGGGACAAAGAGAGAGAGAGAGAGAAGAGTGCAGGGACTTTCTTAAGTGGGAGTGAAGAGCTCGCCTCTTTGCTCAGCAGCCTTTAAGACATCTCCAAGAAATCCTCCAGGGAGCCCCAGGGATCAGAGGGTATCAACCAGAAGGCCAGGTCCCTCTTCTCTGTCTAAACTAAGATGGTTCTGGAAGAAAGGAGTGATTGTCAGCCGCTCATCTGTCTTGGGTAATTTCTCCCGTATTCGCCTCCTATTCCTTTTTAATAAAGTAAAAAAACTCATTGAGTAGGAGACTGACTTCTAGTCTCTTCCAGATCTTTAAGTTATAAAACTGTGATTTTTTTCTTTAATAGGGACCGTCCCAGGCAAACTGGCACATCTGGTCACTCTCTCTCTGATGATTAACTGGGACAGTTTTGGTAGGGTTTCCTGCAATTGGGAAATATCGAATACTATAGTAGCATTCATTTTCTTACCATTTGTCTATGTAATTGTCACTTTAATAACAGATATATTTGAAGATATTCCCATAGATTGAACATAAACAAAAAATAAGACATTTTAGCCATTATAAACTCTTTCCAATATTAAATTGAAGATAGCCCAACATTGAAAAGAAAACAATACTACTGGATTCTCCATTCACCTTGAATATCTTCCTACACAGAAACAGAAACCAACACATTTAATTATAACTCCGATGTGCCGAATTTCTAAGATGTTATAATAATACATTGTCGTCTTAAAATTTAATTCTTATCAGGAGTGTGTTAATTATTGTCCAACTACCAAGTTTTTTATTATTGCCAGCTTTTCAGAAATCAACAAGAAAAATATGGCTTTACAGCAACTCTTATAAAACGCTTTATAATTCAGATACTGGTAGACTTGGGTCAGAAGTCAATAGGTCTCGAAGGGCAGTCGGCTTCCATGGGCACGTCCATTCCTAAACTGTTTCGGAGGGATAGACATCTTCAAGTTCACTAGTAGGTTATTTCAAGGAGAGTTGTCAGGGTTTAAATTTTTATACTGAGTTCCCTGGCTTCTCCATTATATTAGTATGTTCTTTGTCTTCTGTGCTGTGTTAAGAAGCAAAGATAAAATTTTCATTATCCTTCTATCCTGAGGTTTGCATTATTTTTTTTCGAGAGTAGTTTCAGTGTGTTAATAACATGTAAATATGACAATTGAAAGTACTTATCTGTCATCAGGAAGTGAAAGTAGGTGTGGAGCACCAATGTTCCTTTCTTTGTCTGGGACCTGAAATTTTTGTCATAAAACTATAAAAGAAACTGGATAAAAATTTATAGTCAGATATCTCCTGGCATATGCTTACATCAGTAATATATTTCATGAACTATTATTTTAAACAAAGAATAAAATAGAATTGCTTCCACTTTGTCAATCTACTGACAATTTATAACAATGAAAATACCGCCTAGTACTTGGATAATCGAGTAAGCTGTGGGTTTCCTATTTTGATAGGTTTAGAATTTATTTATTGCATTTTAAAGAATTAAATAGCAACAGCAAATCTTTTCCTGGGTTTTCTTTTAAAAGTTTACTTTTAATTGTATCATAATTTCACAGGTCCATTCTTATAAAAAAAGTAAATTATATAAATAAAGCACATCTATTTGACCTGCACTTTTCTTCATATTAAATTGAATGAGTTTAAGATGGTGGTTAAAACAGAGGGGAGCTTTGTTTCCATATGATGTGTGCCTTGTTTTGTTGCAATTATTTGTCATTGTTACATTGTTTTAAATGACCCGCGTTCCTCATTCTGCATGGTCTCCCATCCGTTGACATTAAAACAGTGAAGGTTGTACTATCTGTACCCAGTTTTTTGGATTAATTTAGACGTAGTAGTTCATTCTTAGCTCTCAGTAGACTCTCCAGGATCAAGATGCATCTGTAAACATTTCTGGTTTGCCTCTAAGAGGAAAGTAGTAGCACTCACCCCGCTAACTCCTGAATAATTTGGAATAAGAAATCGCATCCGCCAATTTGGCTTCTCCAAAATTAACAGGAATGAAGAAAAACAAATAAATGCTTTAATACTGAGGGATATGTAGTGAAATAAAAGGCTCTCTGGGATTTGCTGTGAAATACTTAAGAAAAAAAAGGAATAGGAAAGTAATTTTTGAACGTAGGTGGTAGGTATATGGCGGTTCATTGTCCGTTTCGGTTTTTTTGTTTTGTTTGTTTTTTATTTTTTCTATTTTTGAGTATGTTTGAGATCTTTCACAATAAAAAAAGAAGAGAGGGAATTCTTTTCAAGCATTATAAGAAATATTAACCCAGAGAGTTCTCTGAATGCAGATCTTTTGACAGAGTTTGTGATACTTGCAGCCTTGGAGGGAGGCATGTGCATTTACCTCAATATTACCTTGCAGGGTCGTGTTTCTGCGTCACGTGTTTATTGTATGGCTGTTACCTTTTAAGAACTTTAAAAATATTTCCCCTTTACCGAGTCTGAATATATAAGCCATGAGAGTGTTTAATTAAAGTAAAAAAAATAATTGAACACTTACATTTAGAGTTTTATTTCAGGGTTACAAAAACTTGCCTCTCTCCTTGGACCAGTGTCGCTTTCAGATGGGAATGAATGAATGAAACTTGAACATTGCCAGATTGCCACTTTCCTTTCTACTCCAAGATTATAGGTTGCCTGACTCCCAAGTTTGCAAGATTTTCCAGGTGACCCCAGAGGGGCATATTCACAGGTGTTAATCTCCCATAAACAGCTTATTATCATTTTGATTTGGGGGGGAAAATGCATGTGATAAGTAAAACACCATGAATGTCCAGGCAGCCTGGTCTTTTATAATATTTGTGGATTGATATTGGTCAATATTACCACAAAAGGGTATGCTGGGGTGTTTTAAGTGTATCGAGGTAAAATGAACGGGAAAACGCTGAGCCTGTGTTTATGACTGTCGAAGAAATCTGACACTCCATTGCACCCTTATTATTTTTCATACCCTAAGCTAAATAGACGAACGGCTGTTAAAAAGCTGTCAGGGGAAACGTGTCAAACACTAGGTGGATCATGCAATCAGACTGGTGTCGGGTTGGAAAAGTCAGTAGTTGGGAAGGGAAAAAAAAAGTGACCTTGTCCTCTCAACATTGTCTTTACACTGAGTAGAACAGATGAGACTGAATTATTCAGAACACTGAAAGCTTCTAATTGTTAGCAGTGGTGACGGCAATAGAGAAGAGAGACAGGACTATTTTAGTCCAAATGTCTGAGTCTATTAAACATCAAAAGAATCTTTTTCTTAAAACCATCTTTGGGAATTTGGGTGGCATGGACCCCATGAAGAATCCTTTCCCCTGTTTGATACCTTTTTTGGGAATCTGGGTCAAAGAGGCACAAATTAATATTTAGCATAGATTTTTGGAAATGCAGAGTAAAGGAACAAAGACACTCTAGGGAGAGGATTTGCTGTTTCAGCAGGTAATTGTCTGGGGAGTGAGTTCCCCGTGTGACATAGCAGAACCTCTGAACTCCAAGGGGGTCGCACATTTTATGGAAATGATCTTATCTTATTAGTAACAGGTTGAATACAATTTTAGGCCTAAAAGAAAGTATTCTTCTCATAGTTACTAAGTGCAATTTTTTGTTTTTAATGAAGTTTGTAAGGTAATCGTCATGTAGCCTTTTATAGTTTTAGCAATTTTGGGTGGAAAACGGTATGGTTTTGTAAACAATTTTATTCTATTCGCTTATCTGGAATTTATGGAGGTAGCCTTTACTTAAAACTAGTTACCATATTAAGTTTAGATTATTTTGAAGTTTACTGTGGATTTTATTTTTTTATTTTTATTTTTTTATTTTTTATTTTAAAAGATTTTATTTATGTATTTGACAGATAGAGGCACAGCGAGAGAGGGAACACAAGCAGGGGGAGTGGGAGAGGGAGAAGCAGGCTTCCCGTAGAGCAGGGAGCCCGATGCGGGGCTCCATCCCAGGACCCTGGGATCATGACCTGAGCCGAAGGCAGACACTTGACTGAGCCACCCAGGTGCCCCTACCGTGGATTTTAACTTTATGGGTTTAAGTGGTATTATTTTTTAAAGTTCTTTTAAAGTTCATTTGGGATTTTTCTTTCCAAACTGAAAAATATTTAGATTTCTCTTTCGAAAAATCATAATATTGATGGCATTTTAAAATTTCCATGACATATCTAAAGAACTGTTGGTGCCTGTGTATAGAATTAAAATTTAAGATCAGAGTTACTTTTGAATGTCAAGACTTGAAGAAAGACATTTTAATAATATTTACTGCATATTATAAAATGTTTTTTTTTCTATTTTAATACATTTTATAAAGAGTGACTTGCAATGTCAAAAGTCATTTTACTTATGGAATAAATGGCTAAAATACTTACATTCCTAAAAGAAAATCACTTGGTTTGGTCCCAAATCTTCCATCTCCACCAATAATGTCAGAATAAGCATTTCAATAAGCATATCATGTCCCTGTGTTCCAGATTCTCTTCTAAATTTAGAATTAGCATGGGTTTTTTTTTTTTTTTTTTGGTGCAAAGACTATTTTAAACCATGTATCCTTCTCTCCATATAATCCTTTTATTAGGGTGAATAGAAGAGCTTCAAAATGGTAGTGTTTCATGGGACAAGAACAGATCAAACGTTCCCTTACAAAGTAATCTTGATCACTGTTTTCATCCATTTCACTGTCAGTAATAATTACCTCCTTGTTCTCTGGATCCACCATGGAGTCTTCATTTATATAGATTCCAATTCCTAAATTTAGTTTTGAAAAAAAAAGGCCAGCATTTAATTGTTGTAGAGCAAACCTTCTACCCAACCCCTCAAAAAAATCTCCTCTGAATCCACTCAAATAGTCAGACCATTTTTATATCAGACAGAAAATATGATCAGGGGCAATAAATAGTTTTCTGTAGAAAGGTGTGTGTTCTATGTCCCTGTGCTCTGATATTGGGTGTGTGGGAGCTAGAATGGATTATACACTTACTGATCCAAAGAAGACTCCCAGTCTTTTAGCTAAATGACTTTGTAGATTTTAATATAATAACTTGTTTTTCATGAAGGAGCTCCTTGGAAAATGATGTATTTTTCTCATCTTAAATCTCAGGTCCTTTGTTCATCGACTATTGGCGTAACACATTATTATTTTCTAACTGGGGGGCTTCTAGAGAAATATTGCCCCCTGCTATCTTCCACATCAGTGTTCAGGCTGAGTCTCAGGTTCCTAGTTCCCAGCTCTTGGGATGCTTGTTGTAGCTCTTCCTTGTAGCCTAAATACAGGCTTTGGGTCAAGCATAGATAGTATTTGATTGTTATGTAGTGGAAAATTCATTATACTTAAGTTAGTACTTGTTTGTAGATATTTGAGAGGTTTGGTGGGCATGTCTATTCATGCTCGAATTCAGTACAAAGAATTAACCTTTGTATCATAAACATAATTATGTTTCCTATTTAATTTTTTGGTGTGTGTGCGTGTTTTGCAATGACATAAATGTTCAGCATTTATATTCCACATACAGCTATCTAGGCTCTAATATGTGCCTGGTGCAGTGAAGTACACAGGGACAGTATAAGTCCAGGTTCTTGCACTTAAGAAGTTACCACCTTAAGGCACCGTGCGATTATAGGTCAGTACGAGTTATAGGATGCAAGCGCTCTGAAGTGAATGAGGGAACTGATCATTTTAAGCCAAAGGAGTTGGGAAAGACTGCATGGAGGTCAACAGAAAGAACTGGTTTTGGACGCTGGGAAGATTTGGATGGGTAGGACAAGTGATGAAGCAGCCTGGGCAGAAGCATGGAATTGTGAAAGGATGTGTCCATGGAGCTGCCAGGGGAGCTCAACCTCTGTTCTCAGGGAAATTGATGCTTTCAGAGATGGACCAAAGCCAGTCCAAAGTCACGAACCATTAAAAAAAAAAAAAAAAAAAGGTTTTCAAATACCAATTTACTGGTATTAGAAAATTCTGCTTTCTCCTCCAACTTTTCCTGAACTGGGTGAAATTCCAATCTTCTTGGATGGCTTTTGATGTTTCCCTTACTAACAACAACTGACAGTTGATAATCATTGTGTGGCAGGTGTCTCCTTGGGAGACACTTCCTGGGCCTCCCCACGGCATGGTCTCCTGATAGGGAAGATACATTCTTCCTTGAACTGTTCGCCCAGAACCTCATCTCAGCAATTCTGACCGGCAGTTGGCTTCACAGACTGTTGTTTCTGAGATTTCTTAAATTGGAGGGCGATGCCTTTCCTTATGGCAGCCAATCACTATGTATTTTAACTGACCCGTTACCCGTTGATCTCCTTGAATTGACTGAGGTCTAAACTACAGGGACAATGTCATGTATGTATCCCAGATCCAAGCATAGGACCTGGTACATGGTAAGTGTGCAGTGAGTGCTTGTTAATGGAAGGAAGGAAGGAAGGAAGGAAGGAAGGAAGGAAGGAAGGAAGGAAGAGAGGGCAGGAAGGGAGCCAATGAATGATCAGCTGGAGCATTACCTGCTTCCTCCCCTACTGCTGCTTTCTAGGGCAGCTCCAGAAACCCGGATCTAGCACCAGAGCCTAGCATCGGAACCCTGAAACTTTAGGAAATTGCCTGCATATTCCCTGTCCTTGGGATAACTCTGCCACTAGCTTGTCTTTAGAATTCCTAGAACTACTGCTAGAAGTTAAATGGTCATCAAACCAAACTAAAATTATAAGGTTCTTTTTCTAGTTTTAAGTCCAAAAAAAGCCTTTGAATGAGTACTTTTTTTTTCATAAACTTTCTGACCCGTAAGAGAGTCATAGAAAGTGGGATACGTGGTCACATTGACTCGGGAACATTCCCGTATGCTGGCTAACTCTCTGACAGGGTCCCCACAGCTGAACACGAGCATGCACGTCCCTGAACACCATCTGTCCTTGACTCCAGGTAACTTTCCAGAGCCTCCTGAAAGAAGGTGTCCAATGGCAACTTGGAGGCCAGGAGAGAAAGCATGAGAGAACTCGGTCACGTTGGGAAATAAAGTCATTGCAAGAGAACAAAGACAGAACAGCGCAGAGACTAAATGCCAGGAGACCCTGGGAAATAAGGGACAAGAATGGAAGTAAACATGGGCTTGAGCTGTGAGACTGTCTGCCGTGTGCCGGACCCAGTGTTGGACGCTTGCACCTGTTCCCTCATTTAATTCATCACAGCCGACAGCAAGGCTTGGTGAATTTATCACCCCTATTTTATAGTTGATGAAGCAATCTCAGAGAGGCTGTGTAAGCTGCCTTGGTCACACAGCTAATTCATATTGGAACCATGACTGAAAGCGAAACCAGTCTGACTTCAGAATAGACATCCTTCCCTCACCCTGCTGTCTTCTCTGAGCATGGGATGGGTGAACACAGAGACTTCTCCAGAGACTGAGGAGCAGAGCCCAGGACACCAAGATGCCACCCAGTAAGAGTCAGCCCACAGGGCGCCTGGGTGGCTCAGTTGGTTGAGCGGCTGCCTTCAGCTCGGGTCATGATCCTGGAGTCCCGGGATCGAGTCCCACGTCGGGCTCCCTGCTCAGCGGGGGGTCTGCTTCTCCCTCTGACCCTCCTCCCTCTCATGCTCTCTGTCTCTCATTCTCTCTCTCGCAAATAAATAAAATCTTAAGAAAAAAAAAAAAAAAAGAGGCAGCCCACAGAGGTCGCGTTCACGGGGAATGTTCTCTCCCCGTGCTCCTTGCTCCCAAACGCAACCGGAGCTCAAATTACATTCCATGACTCACATTTATATTATTCTCACGTAGAGTGATTTTCTTAGCAATCTTATTAAAACTTGGATGTCTCAGCTAAGGACCCATAAAAAAGTTTTCCCCAAAACATTTTTTTTCTGTTCATCTTCCTTTTTCAGCCGATTAAAAAGCTGTTTTTGACATATGAGTACCTTCTGTTGTTCATGGGACAGCCTACGATGCTAAGGAACAATTGGCACTGTTATATTTCTTCCAGTGAAAAAAATATGCAGCTAAAAGGATGTTTTGTAAGAATGTAAGGTATTAGTAGGTGGCCATATTGGTACCTGCAACTAAGCTTCTAGAGAAACAAAAGCATAGAGCCATTTCCAGAAACACGGTAGTTCAGTGTGGCATTGTGGGAGCCGTCTGTCCATAGAGTTCCACCCTGACACATACGTGGGGGGTATTTTCTATGTAAAATTCCCCTTTAAAAACCGAGAAGTGCACATCTTGGTAATGGAATCGCTTATTCCACAGAGTTCGATTTTCTTCTGCTAGGATCCAGCCAAGGAGCGGAGATGTTTCCCTGAAATATTTTGTGTTAGATTTTTTTTCTGGTGTGACAAAATGTTAGTATTCTGTGCCTGTTATTCGTATTGTTAGAAAAGGACTGTGTCTACATCAGCCACCGATTCAAACAGACGTGTTTTTGTCACAGCTCCTTTGAGATCACAGATCTGCTTGGTCCTCTGGGTAAATGCTTCGTGCTTTGATCTTTTATCTCCTTCTCTCTGAAAATAGGCACCAAGCGCTTGCTATGTGCTATAGGGTCGGGGGATGCAATGCACAGGTGATGTGCTCCCTGCCCTTAAAGAACTTGCGATGGACTTGAGAAGAGATGAACAGACACCGTGCGTGGTTCTAGTGTCACGCATGCAGGGAGCGCCCTGGAGGCCAGGTGCGCCTGGGGGAGTGCTCCGAGGTACCCCACAGCGGGGGACATGCAGCGGGGAGCACAGGGATGGAGCAGGGCGGGGCTCGTTAACATTTACATCATTTCCTTAGGCTCTCAGAGCCAGTAAATTCCATGGTCAGGACGCGACCGTGGTCTGCTAACCATCCTAGTACGCTGCCCCAGGGGTGTCTTCGGGGGGACCCTCCTGGGGGATTGGGCAGCAACCTCCAGACAAATCAGATTTGGTAAACAGTGAAGCAGTGGAGAGTGGCCCGTTTTCAGAGTACAACCCAGCTGAAGATGCTGGTGGGTGGGCTCTCTTCCAATCAGGGATAGCTGGAGACCAGGGTGCGGGACCCACTGCAAGTGAGGACGGTGGAAGGACACACCTCTCGTCCTCCTCCTTTTTCTTCCTTTCTTGAGATAAGAACATTGGCCAGACCCAGGGAGTTCCAACTGGGCAAAGATGGGGCTTGCAGCCTTCGACTGAATCCTGACGCCTTTAACCAAGGGGTGAGAATGGTGGTGATACACGGCGGTATTCTGGTGCCCCAAGACTCTGGACAAAAGAGAACAACAGACAGAGTTTGTTTGCCTTTGACACCCATGCACTTCCCTTTCTAGACTCCGACACCCTGTAACCCACTCCCTAGTTCTTCAGAGGCCCCCACCTGAGTCCCTGCCAAATTTTTCCTCCCTTTGGCCCACCTCAATCAAAACTCTCTTTCCCTGAGCCCTCAATTAATTAGATCTGATTATCTAATTAAACTAATTCGCACTGAGGTATGAATGAGGCTTAACCCTCCCGGGGGCATTTGTATTTTAAAAGAGGAGCTTGTTAACCCAAATGCCTAGACAATTAGTGGAATGTGTGGGGAGACTTTGGGGGACTTGGAGCTTTCCTGTGCCCCCTGCTTCCCAGGCCATCCTAGGCCTGGGTGAACCTAAGGATTTCCCCAACCAAAGGAGTTAAGAAGGTTGGAGTGAGCATTGCAGGTGCCCACCATCTATGTCCCACCCCCTCTGCCTTTGATGGTTGGCAGAATTGAAAAAAAAAAAAATGTCATCACTTCTTAGAGGTTTTCTGCTAATACTGTGAATCTTCAGTGGTGGCTGTGAAGTGCTTTCTTTTCTTAGAATCAGCCTTCCACAGCCGAGGTGGAGAAGGTCTGAGGATTCCTAGTGGCAAAATTAGAACATTTGTAGACCCACCCCCCACAGCAGCCGCCCTAGCTACCCTGAAATATTCAACATTCACTCTGGTTTTTTCACCCTAATTTTTAATCCCTAAACAGATTGTGTGTGTGTGTGTGTGTGTGTGTTTAAACTGGAAAGATAGAAGCGTTTGTGTTCCAGCCCTGAACTGACAAGAGGCAGACATTGACCAAAGCAAGAGGGTCAGGGTTAGAAGCATCTTTGAAAGCCGGGCTGGTGGTGTCTCGTTGTGGTCCTCTCTGTGAGGAGATAGAAAGGCCGTTTTGTTCCCCAATGCCCGTGAGCTAGAAGCAAAGTCGTACATTCCAGCAAGATCCAAACTAAGGAAATGCCCTGGGAATCCAATCCCAAAGCTGCTACATTACTGACCACTGCCTTGCGTTTTCTAAGACTGCCAAATGTTAGTATCCTTTCCCATCGAACTTTGGATTCTCATGTATAGACGCAGACCAAAAATGTATGGGCTGCTCTTTTTTAAAGATATGACTCAAGGGCGCCTGGGTGGCTCAGTTGGTTAAGCGACTGCCTTTGGCTCAGGTCATGATCCTGGAGTCCCTGGATCGAGTCCCGCGTCGGGCTCCCTGCTCGGCAGGGAGCCTGCTTCTGCCTCTGACCCTCCCCGCTCTCATGTGCTCTCTCTCTCTCATTCTCTCTGTCTCAAATAAATAAATAAAATCTTTAAAAAATAAAAAATAAATAAAGATATGACTCAGAATTCCTGAAAATAAGAACATGGGCAAGCATAATTTATATGCTCATTATTGATCATTTTAAGTCCTTTCTAGATGCAACACTGATTTGTACTTTTTGCGTCTTTTCCTGTTTTTCAATGCATCTAAAGGTCCCATGTTCTTAACATGGGGAGAGACAAGACAGAGGCAGGGGCTACTGTTTGATACTATTAACAACGAATTGGCATTTTCCGTTCTATTTTGAGTGATGGATTAAGAGAATTATTTTATGTGAATGCTAGCTGATTTTACGTACATTCCTGTAATATTTAAATTAATTAAATTGCCTGGAATGATAAGAAAAAGTGATGCATATTACTGATGGTATTAGGCATGATGTTGCATTCACTCTGGAATATGTATGGAAACAAGTGGGGTGTTTGCTTTACCAGCCCTCATATTTTAAGACTGTGAGTCTTATAGTAAAAACAGCAATATTAATATAGTAAGGCTTCAGAAAGCAGAGCCTATGTGCAAAAAGCAAAACAAATAATACAACAAAAAGCAGTAAAAATTGTGATTAAACCTTTCATCCGGTTATTTTTCATTTCATATGCTATTTGAGTTTTTATCTTTATGTTTTGCCCCGTGGAAGAAATAAGTATGACATCTGGACAGGCATTCACAAGGGAGGCCCTAACTGTTTACCATGGATGTTTTAGCTGTCAGGGCCTGAAAATTGAAGTAGGGGAGCTGACCAGCTGGGGACAAGCAAAACAAGGTTGTACTTCTTAAGTGTTTGGGTTCATAGCTACATAAAATAATTTTTAAAAAATTATTATGAAATGATCAATATCCTGTCATATTTCATTTTATCCACAACAGTTTGTCTCACTGTTAAATAAACGGAAGCTCTTGTAGAGTGTCTGATCAAAGTAGATTTTTTTTATAAAGATGCAAAATAAATCATTAAGGGATTTTTTTCAACTGTACTTGAAGACTATGGGTTATTTTGGTTTATCTGTAAGCTATACATCACGCAAAGAATTTCTGAAGCAGAGATGTTTATGATCAGATGTTTATAATCCTTGGTCTACCAAAAGATTCACCACATGTTAATTGTGGAGTTTGTCAGAGAGGGGACAGTAGGGTTTCTACATGGCATAGACTCATAGTTCAAGTGTATACCTCCTGTTTTTGGATCAGTCAATGTAACTGGCACCACTGTGTGCCCAAAGAGTCGACTTATTTAAATTGCTGCCTTTGATTATGATGTCTTACTTACTGTTTACCAAAAACACTTCCTTAAAAATACGGGATTAAAAAAAAGAAAATCTCATTTTCCTAGAAACAAAGTGCTTGTGCTAATTTGCTCTTAATTTTCTGTGCTGTGCTTCTTTGTTTAGCTCTGATTTTGATAGAACAGCCCCCTGGGAAATAAAAGTTTCCATTTATTTGGAAAGGAAAGGAGATCAAGGAGAGAGAAGAAATCAGAGACATACATAAGTGAGGGAGGATGGATCACATATTATTCTCATTTGACGTAATATTTTATAGTTATTTATAAATATATTTTTTTTCTATATATATATATAAATTTATATATATTTATATAAGCACCAGTGATAATATTGTTCACCTTGTTGTGAGGTGTGAATAAGACAGTGTGCAGAGAGAACCCAGCATAGTGCATGGCAGGTGGTGGTAGCCCATACATGCTGAGCTGTCCCCTCTCTCCCGGTGAAGAACTCAAATTCAGAGAATCCGATTGGGGTCAGAATGGAAACCCAAGTCATGTGTATCCGAGAGTCCTGTTAGACCGTTTGCACAACCATTTGTCAAACCAGGTGGCAGCGCCATTTCCATAGATCAATAACAATAGAATATTGGTATTTCATATGGTTTGACCCAATATGGAAATAGAACATTGACACAATTATTCAGGTAATAGAGATAAATACATTCTTCTTCTGAATTGTTTTGATCTTTGAAGTAAATATACGGCTTTTACGTGAATGGATTGTTTTATTTCTGTACTTCCTTTCCACAATACAAGGTGAAAATGGTAGTTTACCGTCTTGTGGTTTCTGCTCCTGTCTTCATTACCTCTTAGAGAAAAAGACTAAAGTATCCCTTGATCCTCGGTGTCCCAGACCCACGGAGCTGCCTTGTTTCAGGATACACCTGCCTGAATTCCCAGGACCATCTATTGACCATACACTAATAGTGGCCCCTCACAGTGTCGAAGCTCTCTACTTGTGTTGTTTCGGCTCTTTTAGGAGGCAAATCCAGATAGGGTTAGATCGCCTCATTAACTGTGGTTTGTTGTGTGATGCTGGGGGGGAGCGTAGAAACAGGGCCTAGGGCAGCGAGGCCTCAGAGAAAGCGGGAGGGTCATTTGTGAACATCCGAGATTCTAGCACAGTGCTGGTTACTGTGTCTCAGTTGCTGGGGCCGTTTGAGTGAGTCATTTCTTGCCCCTGCGACTCTTCTCCTTCCCACTCTCACTGCAAGACTCTCCCTGGCCTCCTCTCTGCTCCCATGCTTGGCCTGTGCACGGCTTCTCTCCAGGCCTGATGATGGCTCAGCGCCCTGCCTTCTCAGCCTGGGAACGGAGCTATGTCATGCCTCGCCAGTTTCGGATTAAGAGTCGCCTCCTTCAGCGAGAACCATGTTCTCCACCACACCTACTCGCCTCCTCATTCTCCGTTTTAGTGACCTGATGTGTTCACAGGACCCACCACAATTTGTAATCATTTATTTGTCTGTTTCTTTGCTTATTTCCCCCACTGAACTAAAAGTTCCATGAGGACAGGGTGTCTCTGTTCTGCGCTATTATGGTGCAGTGCCTGGCACGTAATATAGATCCTTGAAAAATAACCTGAATGACTGAAATATGAACTAGCTAGAAACTCCTTAGCAGGACCTCGGACGCCATGGCAGACACTCCCAAGATTTCTCAAGGAGAGAAACTGTCCAGTGGATTCTCTCTGCAAATGCAAATACGTGAGCTGCTCTTCCTTTGGGTGCGTCACCGACCGTGGGGCGCATTTTGTCCAGTGGTGTGTTTTTCTGCTGAGGTACTTCTTCCCCATTGGCTAGGATGTGCATTTTCACACCGTTAGCTTTGACTTGGGGCTTGCTCTGAGGAAACTGAGAGTACAGAGGAATGAAACTTTCTGTGACACATTAAATAAATAAAAACAGACCTTAGATCAGGAGAGCTAAAGATTGTTCAGGAAATTCAGTCTCAGAATTACATAGTGAGGTGGAGACGCACATGGGGGGAACCAAAAGGCTGAAAAGGAGGAGTCCAGACATCAAAGAGCAAGTGGGGGAATCCACCAGGAAAAGACGGTGGGCCGACCAGCCACAGAATTGGCTTCTGGAAATTAAGTGAGGCTGAGAGAGAGGAGGGGTTGGAAAACCAGGGGCTGGGGCTTATTCGGGACAGAAAGAATAATGGGACCTTAAAAACCCCCAGATTATCTGATAATCTGTGGCAAATTTTTGGCTGAACTAGTTTCTTCTAGTTATTAACATCCACTCTGTTGAAAAATGAAAAAGATTCAAACAAGGGCATTTGCACATCTCTTTGTAGAGCTGGGTTTGACATTGAGTCTTCTTTTATTGACCCCTTTTTGAAAGGCTAAAGCAAAGCTTTACCTCTTACAACTTGATGGAATCAATATGAAGTAAGCCATACGAAGGAAAAGGGAGCCTGCGTTACTCTAATTGAAGAACACGGGTTTGTAATTTATTTTAGAGTAGGAGATAAGGAAACAAACAAAAACTTGGGAAAAAGGAAAACAGATGACGACACACACAAGGCTGCTGATCTTCGCTCACATTACACAGGGAGGTTGACATTTCACTGTGTATCAAGGTCATAGAAATTAGGAATGAATGGTGTCTTCGAGAAATCTCTAAATTATAGATCTTAGAGTTAGCGGGAACCTCAGGATCATTTAAACCAACCCTTTACTTCCAGAGAGGCAAGATGTTATTATCCCCCATTTTAGAGAAAAGACAAGTAACTGAACAAGTTGCCGGCTGTGGTCACATGACTGAAAAATGACTGATGGCTGAGGATGCAGGGGACAGTGGGGTGGCAGGGAAGGTGGTAAAAAGCCAGGCTCCAGGGTGTTATTAGGGTGTGCCTTCCATTACCCTACAAGCAGGGCGATTCTGTCCCATATTGGTATGGACCAAGTAGAGGACTTGCCCATATTCAAGTAGGCCACTGTTTGCCAAAATAGTTTCCTTTCTGAAGGAAGAGAGGGAGGGAAGAGGAAGAGAGGGAGGAAGGAAGGGAGAAAAACTCCTAAAAATGACAATTGACTTCTAGGCCCATATGGTTGAAAGGGGCAAATTACCTTGACTTGATCTTTTCTCTATTTTGAATTATGGGATCTGATGCCCCGCCCATTTTAACAAACAAAGACATTAAGATGTTGGGTATTTATTACCAGGTCACAGATCTGATAGTAGAATTACACACCTGGAGAATTTTAATACTGAGAGTGATCAGGCCTTGTGCTTGTTTTTGGCCTTAGAAATGGGGGTCGAGGATCAGCACTCCTGACGTTGAGATAAATTTCCTCCCATCTTGCATTTGCTACTGTGTGCGTACGTAAATAATATTACTAATTTTATGGTTTTTCATTGAGGTTTCATGGGTGTACATACCAAGAGGGAGTCTCTTTACACTTTACGTACAGAATTCTCTGGCTGCTTTGGTGTATTTGCCATACCTGATTTCTAGAGCTTCAGTTCTGCCAGCATAATAATCAAGAAGCCAAAGCTTCCCGACTGCCTGCTGCGAAACGGTGAAATTTTAGAAAAAGGATAGAAACATGATGACAGACTTTTCCATTTGATAAACAATTCAATGTAATGATAGATTACAAAATAATTGACTTCAGTTTGTGCTGAAATGACCTTTGCTCTCTCTCAGCCTGGCATTTCCAGGCAGCTGTGTTTTTTTAGAAAAAAAAATTAGGTATTCCTTTCATTTATTAGTTTTCTGTTGCTTGTGAGTCATAAAGCTATCCTTTATAAAGAAAAATATGTATACATTTGAAAGAGAAATGAAGAGGTGCTGCATCTCGGACACGTTGAATCTCAGTAGCGAGGGTGATTAATATGCCACATACGTGTTTTCTTTCATGGTTCCCTATGTTTCCTTTGGCTTTCATAAACATGGTTCACTTTGGCAGGACTTTTTCAATCAGGTAGAGTCTACCATGTGCAACGAAGGCCCATCCCCTCCTCTACCTCTCTCTCTATGGACTCCCCAAATTTCTTCCTTCCTTTACCTACAATTGCAACTAAACTTTGAATTCATCTGCATGATGGTTTGTGCTTTTAAACTAGTATCTATGAAAATAATATATCTCTCCCCATATTACTAGTTTGCATTCCCTCCCATTCCGTGCAAGGTATGGTTTTGACAGGTAGCATGATGAGATTTAGAAGAGAGGCTGAAGTTAATTGAGGTTAGCAAGAAAAATATTCCTGTCAATTTCAGATTTTTTTCTTTAATTATTTTAAACTCATGAATAATCAATTAAATGAAAAAAGAAATGTACATTTAAGAGCATCTTGAAAATTCCCACCCCTAGAAGCATCAGAGGAGAGGAACCCCTTGTGACACTCTCTACAACAGAACACGCCACTGGCTTTCTGCAGATGACATACTTTAAAAAAAAAGAAAAAAGATGCTTCTTTTGAAATGACAGAATGAATACACTAGCAAGAGGGAGTTGAGCATAGACAGCCATAAAATGCAATTTCCCTGTTCAGGGACAGCCTGGCTGCCTTGCAACACCAGAAATAAGTACAGCACGGAGCTCTAAGGACAGGGTGTTGGGGGTCTACACCGAGGAAGACAGCCAGCCAGTAGGTAGAGTTGTGCATCCCGGTAAGCTTCATATCACCATGCTTCCTTGGTGCGTGCTACTGTGCTCTTGGGGCTTTAATATACAAAAGAGGCTGGCCTAAAAGAATTCATTTGAGGGCGCCTGGGTGGCTCAGTCGGTTAAGGGTCTGCCTTCAGCTCAGGTCATGATCCCAGGGTCCTGGGATCAAGTCCCACATCGGGCTCCCTGCTCAGCAGGGGATCTGCTTCTCCCTCTGCCTCTGCCCCTCTCCCCTCCTTGTGCTCTCTCACTCTTACTCTCTCTCTCCCTCTCTCTCTCTGTCAAATAAATAAAGTTTTTTTTTTTTTTTATTTGCCAGAGACAGAGATAGCAGAGAGCAGGAACACAAGCAGGGGGAGCGGGAGAGAGAGAAGCAGGCTTCCCACCGTGCAGGGAGCCCAATGCGGGGCTCGATCCCAGGGGATCCCAGGACCCTGGGATCAGGACCTGAGCCGAAGGCAGACTCTTAATGAGTGAGCCCCCCAGGCGGCCCAAAATAAAAATCTTAAAAAAAAAAAAAAAGAATTCATATGAATGATACATTGTGTTTTAAAGGCCAGTGAATTGTTTTATCAACCCTACCAGCCAAGTCTCTTAGACTCTGGACTATTTAAAAAATTATTACTGGAAAAAATTATTATTTTGCCAAAAATTTAGCAAAGAAGAAACTCCATCTGGGGGGAAAAAAAGGGACTCTTCATTAGACTTCTCCCACAGACTATTTCCCTTGGCCTTTTCCCATTTTAATGCCTCACCCCCAGCTTTTTTTTTTTTTCCATGTGCGTGATTTGAATACCCTTTCCTTTGTAAAATGAGTTAGCATCTTAGTTTTATGTTGCTGTCTGTGGGAGGCGAAGGTCATGTGGAAGTTGCTTCTTGTGATCCAGACGTGAAAGCAGGTGTTTCCTGTGGGTCATTCTTTGTCAGGGTCATTCTCTCATATTTATTCAGCAAACTTTCATGGAGCATCCACCACTATTCAGGGCATGCAGCTCTGCTTTGCTGAGAGTCCACGTCGTAACTGTTCTAAAAGTAAGATACATAGCATGGGATGTTTGGTCATCCGTGACAACTACTTTTCTTGTGTACATCTGCAATATGCTCCCTTTAACAAAACCGTATGCCTTTTCCTTATAAAAAGTTAAACAGCAACATCACTGATTATGGTTGGCCCAAAGCAATGGTAAAAGAGGATGTAAACCTCAAAGGCAAAAAACCGCTTCTGAAAATGGTATTTAAAGAGCACATGATAAATTTATATTTTCCCTAATTCTAAGATGGAAGGAGAACCCTGCCTTTCTTATGGTTCAGATTGAGAGCTGTGCATCTGACAAATGATTTTTTCCTGGTGAGTGCTGGCTTTGGAAGCATCTTTCTAATTTCTATGTGAGGAGACACACTTCTGTCATTAAGAACGGATCTTCCAGGTATGAGAACCTGAAATATCCATGTACTGAGAGTCATCACTTTGACTAATGGAGGAACCTGACCACATATCATCCTAAGCACCTCTTCACAGTGTGTCATTTTTCCAGCTCAGCTGATTTTTGATATGTCTCACTTTATCAGTCATTGAAGTGGAAATTTCATCACTCTTATATGCTTTGTGAGTTTTTCTTAGTGTTTGTTTGTAATAGGTTTTATGGGTGATTAGTTATGTGAATTGCGGCATTCTTGGTGATGGGAACCTATCTTAATTTCGCTCATGAAACCTGCTTCTCTCATAAACTCTGCCATAAACCACGGGTAGAACTTGTTTTTCATTTAAACATACCTTGTTGAAATTAGTATATGTACTTTTCATCACTGCTTAGTGTGAAAATTAATAGCCGAAATTATTTGCACAAGCTCTAATGTTTGAGCATTGGCCTTTTCAACTCTGTGATTTCACACATTGGTTACTAGGCTGGGACACACCACTGACTGATTGCTCCACTGGGCACGATCAGGTATCAGAATTTTACCAAAGGCCCACTGAACAATATTATGACATAAGAGTAATATTTCTGTTATTTCTATGGATGATCACCTTTGCCTTAAAAGCCTTCCTAGTAAAACATGAGAAGTGATATTATCCACCATTTTATTTTACCTGATGTGACTGCATGTACGTGCCCTACAAGTCAACACAGTGTCATGGTCCAGGGCATGGGTTTTATGGCATGCAGATCTGGGTTTGAGCCCTAGCTGTGCCTCTTAGCATTTGAGTGACCTTGAGTGAGTTACTTAATTTCTCTGAGTCTAGGTTTCCTTCTCTGTAAAAGAGGGTTAATAAAAGAACCCACCTCGGAGTGCCTGGGTGGCACAGTTGGTTAAATGTGGACTCTTGGTTTCAGTTCACGTGGTGATCTCAGGGTCCTGAGATCAAGTCCCGTGTTGGGCTCTGTGCTCAGCTAGGAGTCTGCTTAAGACCCCCTCTTCCTTTCCCTCTGTCCCTCTCCCTCTCCCTCTGTCTCTCCTTTAAAAAAAAAAAAAAAACCCACCTCATAGGATAGTTATAGACGTTAAATGAGATAATACATGAAAACCGAACACTACTGAGTGCTCTCAACACATTTTAGCTATCTATGTACGGTAAACTTCTTTTAGTCTCTCCTTGGCAACACTTTAGGCACCTTAGGACTACAGAATCCTCAGGTTAACTGTATATTGCAATTTTTAATGGTTTAATTTTTAATTTGAAAGTTTCTACTTTTGCTTTTATATTGCATGATCATAATGAGTAGTACTCTGTGCAACCATTATTTTTCCAGATATAAACTTTATCAAAATAAAAGTTATGGAGACATATGAATATTATAGCATGATTTTCTTATAATAGCTTCCCTTCTAGATCATCACATTCCTATTATTCAAGAGGAAAATTTGAAATAGAACATGAAGACTCTTTGGGGGATAGTGAAAAAAAATTACACAAGAGCAAATGAACTAAATCTAGTAGTGAGTGGCAAGCGAGAGATGCCCTGAAGACAATATTATATTATCGTCTCTCTTTTAAGATAATTTATTTTTCTACTAAAATTAGCTTTATTGTCTCATTTGGGACATAAAAGTTCACATAAATCCGGAAACATTACTGATCATTGAAGACCTACTGTGTGCAAGACACCAAAGTAGATATAACTGATATCAGGGAGGGTTTTTCAGATGAAGTGATTATGAATTTTGGAGTAGAGAGCATGTGGAGTAGTCTCACAGAAAATGGTGGCCCAGTAAAACTTCAAGTACAATCAGTGCTCTTCCCACTTCTCAGCTGTGATAACCAAACTAGCGTTCAGTGTTCAGTCTGGAACAGGAATGGCATAGCTTAAGACTGGTCTGCATGGACACAGACCAGAGAACTTGTGTGGTTGTACGGCTCTATTCTCATCCTGCAGTAGCTGTCAACCACTGTGCCTTGGCTTCTTTATGTCCTGCACATGAGTAAGGGTTGCTGCCAAGTTGAGATCATTTTGTCAAGGTTCTTTGTTTGTTTTTTGGTTTTTTCCCCGCACCAAGAAGACCCGGGTTGATTGGGTCCAGCATCCACAAAGCTGAGCTGCGCTGGTTGTAAGCACGCTCTGCTAGCCCTGAGTATCCCATTGCCGTGTGCTCCAGCAATTATTATATACTTACTGAAACATGATAACATTCTATGATGAAAATATAAAAGAGGATACGGTCAGGGCCATAAACAGCTCTCCTCAAAAAGCAACAGATGGTTAACAAGTAACAGGTTCTGAAGGGCCGGCGAGTGAGGTGTGTGATTAACCAAGACTACTTCTATTCCTTCATTGACACTGGAAGGCATTGATTTGCTGTAGGAATAATTGCATTGTAATTGTGGATGGCTTTTCAGTGTCGTTGTGTGTCTTTTATTCCTTTCAAGATGCCACCAAAATGTTTAGTGTTTCGAAGTATGCCAGGACCAGTGTGGTGGAGAATTTGCTGAACTAGAAAATTAGGTGTGATCAAACCAATAAAGTGTTCTTTCAATGAGCCATTGGGGATGTGCAGGAGTTTTATTATTCAGAATCTGTCATTTGACAGTATTCCGTTTACTCACATTTTAGCCATGGTTTATCCTCTTTTGCTACAATTTGTGAACTCGGTGCTTTAGATTTGTGTCCCAGTTCTGTTTCTCTGTTATACTCCTTTGCTTCTGCAAAGCTGCCCCTTCCTGCCTTTCTGCCTTGGCCTGAGATGGAAGGGTGACTCCTGTCAGAGTATGAAACGCGCAAACCACATCCTTGGTATCTGGCCTGGTGGAAAGACCCAATACCAGTTTGATGAGAGGTACGTACACACAGGAGCCTAAAGCATGCCTTTTGTTGTAGGGCTTTGAAGGGAGTGGTTGTTATCCTACTTGTTTTTATACAGAGTAGTCACAGTAGGAAAGGGATTCTTATAACTTTGTTACTAACTCCTCACATTCTGCAGATCTGACCCAAGGGGGTATGACCCAAGCCATTTGGGGGATGGTGAAGACTTCGCGCCCATCTCTTGCCCTCTCTGTGAAGAATGCTGTACCATCAACTCAGCTCTATCACGAGAAGGGGCTCAGTCCAGTCAGGTAGTAGGGAATCTGGCCTGCCACGACAGTAAGCCATACTTACAGTGGAGATACATCTTGTGTTTTGTGGCTCATACTTAAGGAACCAGAATTTCAGAGCCAACATACTATCAGCATAAATGAAAATGTTTATAAATGGCAACATATTTTCTAAGTATCTTATAATCATAAGTTAATCTTCTAGATATTTACTACTTGAATCTTCTCTTGAACTATCTGGGTATATTTTTCATGAATAATGTATAACAAGATATTTTAATGGAAAATTAAGTTATAATAATTTGGACACTTTCTATTTATTTCTATTTATGATTATTGGACCAACATTTTGATACTCACGCATGTCTGAACCCCATCTGAGCAAAGTCCTGTAGGAGCCGAGGACTTCTGCCAATAACATAATGGTAAATTGCCTCAATTATATAGCTCTTCATCTGCCTAGTGTTTCATGATTTTCAAGTTGTACATACGAGAAAGGTTCTGTGGATAAAGTATGAGAGGAAAAAAGCATTATGTACATTAGTTGAAATTGGCATCATGTTGCCAAACTGTAATAAGCCTTAAGGGACCTCAGTGTTGAAACTACTCAATTGAATGCTGCAATTTCCCATAACAATTTAAAAGGCCTGCAGGCATGCTAAAGTCATAGCTGGATCTTTCAGTTAACACTCTGTAACATGACCCCAAAGTCTCATTTACATCACAGCAATTAAAATATATTCAGCATTACATGTTTATTACTATATACGGTAGAAATAATCCAATGAGATGCGGCTATTTTCCACAAATAATCATGGAAATCTTTTTGTTCACCATTTCTTCTTTCCAGAGTGGTATTAGCATTGCATGTGTATACACAGAGCATGATGGCCATTGCGAAAGGGGGAAGACGGTGGGACGAGGGAAAAGGAAGTCAATCTAGACGATAATAACTAGTGGTCATTACTACTTGGTGATCCACTTGAAATTAGGTTAGTAGGCTCAGTCCGGTTCATAGGTGACAGGTGTCCGTTATGCAAAATAACTATCATAATCAGGGCTAATTGACCCCCCTACTGGTAATTAGAAGTAGAGGGACCAGAAATTAAATGAGTATTAAAACAATACACCTCCCGGTTGCAGAAGTGCTGCCCCTAGTCTGGGACAGAAATGCCAGTGCTCGGGCGCCTGGGTGGCTCAGTTGGTTAAGCGACTGCCTTCAGCTCAGGTCATGATCCTGGAGTCCCGGGATTGAGTCCCGCATCGGGCTCCCTGCTCAGCGGGAGTCTGCTTCTCCCTCTGACCCTATCCCCTCTCAGGTGTTCTCTCTCTCTCATTCTCTCTCTCTCAAATAAATAAATAAAATCTTTAAAAAAAAAAAAAAAAAAAAATGCCAGTGCTCAGCTGGGAAGGTGTTGGAAAAGAATAGCAGAACTCACCTGAGGAAGATGTTTTCATAAGTGAGAGTTCTTTCCTCAGTGTTCCATCCAAGTTAATTTAAAAGTCCTTCCGGCATATGGATTATAACCGTAACTATTAACTGATATCATAAGTATTTCATAATGACATGAATAGCAAGTTAAATTATTTTAAAGCAAAGCCACAGTAGCCAAAATTGGATCATATTTTCTCAACAGTGACTCTTGGTTTTTGTGATGCCTTTCTTTCCAGAAACATGGACCAAATTGACTTAGTCCAAATTGTTGTTGTGTTTTGTTTGTTTGTTTGTTTGTTTGTTTTTTAAAGATTTTATTTATTTGACAGAGAGAGACACAGCGAGAGAGGGAACACAAGCAGGGGAAGTGGGAGAGGGAGAAGCAGGCTTCCCGCGGAGCTGGGAGCCCAATGCGGGGCTCGATCCCAGAACGCTGGGATCATGACCTGAGCCGAAGGCAGACGCTTAACGACCGAGCCACCCAGGCGCCCCTGTTGTTGTGGTTTAACGTTTATCGAGTAGCCACCATTTCCCAGCTTACCTTGAAAGTGTGGTTTTTCACAATGGTCTAGAACACATCATCAAGGTATGAAATACCGTGGCTAAAGTCCAGATTCTCTGGTTGGCAGGTAGTCAACAGGAAACCAAGGAAACTGAATTTCTATGTGTGCTTGTTGGAACGCTCCCACGTGCGCTGCCCTTTTGTGGTCAGGAAGAGCGGTGAAAGAATCCTACTTCAGCAGACATCTGAGAAGGCAACAATTTCATCTGCTGCCTAAGTCCGTTTTAATCCTGCACCTTGGCTGTTAGCTTTACCCCTAGTAACGGCATGAAAAAAAAAAGTTTTTGATTGAGCCACTTACTCCAGAGATGTTGTGCTAATTACAGCAAGGGGCTTCCTTTAAGCAGACACAACCCCCCTCATTGCAGACATTGCCCCCCCCGTTGGGCTGAGCAACAAAACAGCTGGATTGCAGACCCTCACTCACCCCTCGGCGGGTGCCCCTGACAAGGTAGGCCTGGGTCAGGCCACGTGCACCTGACTGATAACATTTCTTATAAACATTATAAATTATGCATGTATTTGTCTTTGTGATATAGAACATTCAGGAAATCAGAACAGCTGACTAATTGGATACACTTTTCCTATTTTCACTAGACTATTTGGCAGCATTTATACGAAGTCAAAAAATTTGAGTATATTATACATACGCACTTTAAGGTGTTTAACTAAATTTGAGATGTCAAAACATTACCTTTCTATGTGAGCTTATACTGAGTCAAGCATATTTATATACCCTGAGAGTGTTGCATTAAAAAAATATTTAAAAACAGACAATAAACACCAAAGAAGAAAAATATTAAGGAATTGAATCTTCTAGGGTAAGTGCTTGCCAGACAGGTTATAAAAATGTTGGTTTCTTGGGGCACCTGGGTGGCTCAGTCGGTTTGGTATTCAACTCTTGATTTTAGCTCGGGTCATGATTTCAGGGTCATGAGGTCGAGCCTGGCATCGGCGGGCTCCATGCTGAGCCTAGAGCCTGCTTGGGATCCTCTCTCTCCCTCTCCGTCTCCCCCGCCCCCAAGCCGCTCTTGCTCGCTCACTCTCTCTCTCAAAAAAAAAAAAAAAAAAAATGTTGGTTCTTTTTCCCACACCCATAGAGGCTGAGTCCAGACCTGACCCAGCCTCTACGGTACCCATAGCAAGCTAAGAGGGTGTACCTACTTCTGTGGGCACTCTGGACACAAGGACTGGACCCAAAGCTACCTTGAAACCCTGAAGCAATTCTGGATTTGACCTCTCCCCCAAGGGCTTTCCCGCTTCAAGGAGGAAGTGAGGTTCAGGAATCTCAGGAATCTCTGTCCACATCTCCCTCCTCGCTCCACAGGGAGATGCCAAGTTGCATCTCACCTCCAGCACTGACCCAGAATTTCCTGCTCCCCAGGGGTCTGTGAAGAAGGTGCCATTTGGCTGGTTTGGTGCTTTTCAGACTGAGATGAAAACTATCTGCTGGGCAGCAGACAGAGGATATGTTTATTATAGTAATTTTGCCTGTGGCTTCCAGAGCCATGAATAACTGCAGTTAGCCTTCATTCTCCAAGTACTTGTGGGTAGTTACCAGGTCTCCACCTAGTTGTTACTAAAATAAACCTCACATAGTTCTTTCAATGGTAAGACTCTTAATCAGTTTCATTGCTCCCCTTGAAAGTTTTTCCAGTGTTAGCCTACTGTTTTCTGCTACTGAGACATAGACATTTGTGATATAGAACATTCAGAACTCCATCTACAGAAATGTAGATGGAGTTATTTTGAAATTATCAGTGTGGGAATTATTTTTTTTTCTTCATTGGATGGTATAGTATTTTGGAATAAGCTCATAAAAATTCAAACCCCAAATTCCCTTCAAACATTTAGCAAAATACCGTTTTCACAACAGTGAGAGCATCACCCCATGCTCTCAAGTTCATACCACTGAGCTCTTACTCTCTCTGTTCCAGCCTCCTCAGAAAAGCCTAACCATACTGGGCACTATTCTTGGACACTGGACAATGTTTTGGAATTTAATTATGATAACTGGGCCTTATCAAGCAGACATTATATTATATGCCAGTCACAGCGCTAAATGCTTTTAAGACTTTATCTCATTTCATCTTCGTAATCCTTTCCTAAGAAAGATAATGTCATACGCCTTTTAGAGAATGAAATACAGGAAACTACATCTCAGAGAGTTTAAGTAACCTGCCTAAGGTCCTAAGACACATAGGTTGTAAATTGTGCAGCTAGACTTTAACCCAGATCTGTCTGATCAAAACACCTGTCCTCCCAGTGTGGTAGTATCGATTTTTTTAGTTGGAACACCCAGGGTAAGAATTTGTGGGTTCAAAATTGTGTTTCTCTCGCTCTCTCTGAGGTCTCTTTTCTTCTACACAGACTTCAGTGGCAGGCACGCTTTCTCCCTTGGTGACAAAAATGTACACAAGACCCACGTTTACATCCTCCCATACGAGCGACTGCACATTTGCTGGTTTTGAGTAGGCATGGAGTTTCAGTGCGTGTCCTTGAGCTAACCTTATTGGCCTGAGTCAGGTCCCATGTTCATTCCTCAACCAATCCCTGAGATCCCTGGCAGGCAGGTCCCCGACCCCAGGACCTGGGTCCGCTTCACCTCAACCTCTGGAAACCAACATCAGAGGCAAGCGTTTATGCAGAGAAATACAAGGCTTGCCCCAAAAATCCATATGACCACATGGGCTGTGATGGAGGAGAGCCTCCTCCTCTGGGAACTGAACCATGGGGGCTGGGAGACAAGCCAAGGGAACAGTGCCTGAGTCCTCCTATGAAACACATAGTACCCTAGGAAGGTATCATTTATTTCTTCCTTAACTGTCTTTCCTTGAAGACAGGCTTGAAAATGTGTGCAATATATTTTATCTTTTCCAGTTGGTCTTGAATTTTCCACCTTTCTTACTCCTCCGGTGAATTTCATTTGGCTTTTACTTTTGCTTCTCCAGTACTGTGATCTCTGCAAATTATTTTTCGTGGTCTTTTCAACATGGTAGCCTCCACGGACTTTCTTAATCCTGGATCTGTTGGCATCCTGACACAAGTTGTCGAACTCTGCTGTCATTTCTCTCTCTCTCTCCTCTCTTTCTTCGTCTGTGTTTTTTGTTTGTTTTACCTTCTTAAAAATTTGTTGGTTTTTATGACTGCTTGAAGCCCCCATTTGTTCTAAGGTTTGGAAGTACAGTCGAGTGCTTTAAGAGTATAGATCTGGAATTACACCAAAATACGTTCAAATTCCACTCGGCTACTTCCAGACTCCGTGACCTTGGACAAGTTAATTAACCTCCCTGGTCTTCGTTCTCTCGTGTGAAAATACGTAGCAAGCTAACAAACTTGCTGTGAGGATTAAGTGAGGTCATATATGTAAAGCACCTGGCCTATCTTAAGCACTCAATAAATAATCAAGATTGAAATTAATAATTCATCAAGGAGCTTTTATGTCCACTCTTCAAGAGAGGAATACGCTCAGCACTTAAGGAAAGAATATTAGCTCTTCATTTAAGAAGCTTGTCCAGTTTTCCATAGCATTCCCAACTGTCACCTGGTCAGTAATACCCATTTTTGAGTCACTTCTCTGATATAATGAGCTGTAGTTGTTCAGCCATCTAGAAGGTTTGCTTATCTTTCTTTCATTATGATGAAAGGTGTGGATTTGGAGTTGATGCTCCACAGGACTTACAGTTTGGCAACTTTTCAAAGAAGTGAATGGAAGACCAGGGTATGAGACTATGAGTGCCTGTTTCACCAGGCGCTGGTTGTCTGACTTGGAATTTTTTATTAATTTTCCACATTTCCCCATCAATAAAACTGATAAATCACACGAACTTGATGAGCTGTTGTTAAAAGTAGAAATACGATGCGTAAAATACCTAGCATAAAAAAATGTTCTGTAAATGGCGGTTCTTGGTTTTATTGTGTATTTAACTGTGGCTGGTGTGTCCACTGAGGTGAGCATGTTCATATGAAGGTAGAATGACAGTCTGTGACCCAGTTCAATCAGAACAATACATCGAACGATAGCGAAGTTATCTTTTTGGTTGTTTTTTGTTTTTTGTTTTAACCCAGTGTATACTTGAGGCCATTTGGATAACACAGTATTATCTACATGACACATAACTGTTTCCTGGATTTTTCCTCTGAACCAGATAGGATTGCTGGCAAGATTTTCAGAGGCCTGGCTCATGCTGAAACACAGATGAATACAGCGGTGGCCTCTATATTCAGGGTTCTGGTTTAAAACATCATAAAAATACTTAAATTGATGATGGATATCCAGGTGGGCAGTCAAATTGAGAGATACTATTTACACTTTACCCGCAAGGTCTGTAAGGTAGGAAAGCTGCATTTAGCTCAGCCTTATTGGATCCTAATGCCTTTCCCCATCTGTTCGAATTATGGAGATTATGGCCTTCTCCCTACCATTCCTGGTGCAGTTGTGACCCTAGACCACATAACTGTATTAATATATATTACTCTTATATTCCTATTGTCCATAGTTGTTATAGGAAAAACAGAATCACTTTTAATTTCAAACTATACAAGTGAATTGTTTTATTTGTTTTTAAATCATAGAATAATATTCTTTCTTTACATTACTGAGTGAACTAGCCTCATTATCCCTATTTTTTTCTTTTTTGATCATTTCCAGTTTCTATTTCCTTCTCTATATAAATAATTTTAAAAGAATTTTTAATGATTTGATGAGGTTTAAGCCACTTTTCTTATAGCCTAAGGCACTGTTCTATATATTTTCCAATTAGAAATTTCCCGGTATTCACACTTATTCAGTAGCTATTTTAGTATATTATTCCTATTTGCTTCATTTTCTAAGTTTGCATATTTGCTATCCATGATAAAGCATGGAGAATAATTTTGAGTTTTAAAACAGTAACCTTCCAATTTGTTATTTTTAAAGTAGACATAAATATACCTTTACTCACATGAAACTGTTTGCAATGTTAAGTAGAAATGAGTTACAAGATCATATATTATATGTATGTATTTATATGACACACACATATATTCATACAAACACATGTACACACACACATAGATGAAGGCCGAAAATGTGAAGAGGGTAGTAATTTTAATGTGGTTTTTTTTTTGGAGGCGGGGCACTTATCTGTATTTTCTAGTTTCCAAACATTACGGCTTAATACATGTTTTCAATGAAAGAAAAGCATGAATTGGGAGCGTGCATTGGGTCGTGATGAGGGATGGCCTTCTCTGTGTGTCTCAGAACCGTCCCTCTCCACCAAATGCTCAAGCCAGCAGTCTGCCAGTCCTTCTCAGCTCCTCCCTCTTCCTCACTCTTGTTTCAGCCCATCCCAAGTCTTGCTGATGCCATGGCTATTTCTCACATCTGTCTGCTTCTCCAAATCTTCACTGTCCCCTCGGGTCCCCTAGTCCAAGCTAGCATTCTCTTGCCTGGACTTCTGTGCTCTCCACCCTGTAAATCTGATTGAGCGTGTCAGTGGCCCATTTCAAACTCTGCAGTGGTGGCCATTTTTGAGGCACTGTGGGCGAGGTTGCTTAGCCTATGTTAGGAGGCCCTGCCCCGGCCGGCAAGTTTCCTCTGGACTCACATCTCCTCACTCACTGTGCCCCATCCCTGTTGGCATTTGTCCTGTCAAGCTGTTCTCAGCCTGCATGCATTTGTCGGAGCAGGTTACTCTCTCAGCCTGGCCTGTTAGGCTGTCAACCCCTTTCCTGTGACACATATGCTTGTGACCAGGCTAAATCCTGTTGATCCTATGGGCCTCCACCTAAATGTCATTTAAGAAAGGTCTTCTTTTGGCTCTCAGTCTCAATTAGACCACACTTTCTGTTCTCTCTCTTTAAAACCTGCAATTTTTTTGCAGTTTTTGTTACACTTTTAATTGCATATTTATTTGTGGGATTAATTATTTAACACCCCCCCCCCCGCCCCCATCTCCCCACTCAAATTGAAAGAGGATAGAGACTGTGGCTTGTTCATCTCTACATTTCCAGCGCCTCTCACCGTGTTTGACATGTATGACGAGTGAATAAAAAAATGAAGGAACACTAGTCCTTGTGCACAATTTTATACTAATGCACGTAGATCCACCCCACGCTTAGGTTCCTCTTTTTCCACCCATTTACTTTTTTTTTTTTTAAGATTTTATTTATTTATTTGACAGAGAGAGACACAGCGAGAGAGGGAACACAAGCAGGGGGAGTGGGAGAGGGAGAAGCGGGCTTCCCGCGGAGCAGGGAGCCTGATGCGGGGCTCGATCGCAGGACCCCGAGACCATTACCCGAGCCAAAGACAGACACTCAACGACTGAGCCACCCAGGCACCCCTTCCATCCATTTACTTTTCACCTATTTGTGTCTTTATGTTTAAGCATGTTACTTAGAAGCAGCACAAAATTTTTTTTTTTTTAACCAATCTGAAAATCTTTGCATCATGTGGGGTGTTTAGACCATTTACATTTGATGTGATTATTGGCCTCGTTAGATTTAAGTCTGTCAACTTGCTATTTGTGTTCGTTTTGCCGCAGCTATTCTTTGTTCCTCTCCTCCTACCTTCTTTGGATTAGTTGCATATTTTTTATGCTTCCAGTTTTCATAATTCCATTATTTGTTTTGTTGGCTTATTAGCTGCAACTCTCAGTTTTCTTATTTTAGTGGTTGCTTTAGGGTTTAAAGTATGCACCTTTGATGTAACACAGTATCTCTTGAGGTGATATTTTGCCACTTCTCATATAGTATAAAAACCTTACAATAGTATACTATTTCTCCCCTCCCTTCCTTTACACTGCTGTTGCAATATATTTTACTTACACCTCTGTTACAAAATTCACAATATACTGTTACGATTTTTATGCAACCAGTCATCTATCTTTAAAAGAGATTTAAATAATAAGAAAAATATCATACATGTAACCACATAGCTGCCACGTCCGAGTGCTGTTCTTTCCTTTGCGTGGATCCATATTTCTATCTGATGTTCTTTTCCTTCCATCTAGAATGCTTCCTTTACATTTCTTGTAATGAGAGTCTTCCAGTGGTCAACTTTTGTAGGTTAGAAGAGATAGGTATTTTGCCTTTATTTTTGAAAGATATTTTCATTGATTATAGAATTCTAGAATGACAGGTTTTTTGTTTTTTATTTTTTTCCTTTCAGCATTTTAAAGATGTTACTCTACTTAGTCTTCTTGCTCACATTACTTCCAACAAGGAACTCTGTATGTAATGTGCTTTTTTTCTGGGTCTGCTTTTAAGCCTTTCTCTTTATCACTGTTTGTTGTGTTTTTTTTTTTTCCATATACATATATAATTTTGATTACAACCAAATGCCTTGGCATAATTTTCTTTCTCTTTCTTGTGCGTGGTGTTTGCTGAGCTTCTGGGAAGCTGTAGCCTTATAGGGTTTATTGAATTTGATAATTTTTCAGTTATTGTTTCTCTAAAGTTCTTCTGTTCACTTCCTGTTTTCTCCTTCAGGGACTCCAGTTACATCTGTATCTGTATTGATCACTGAAAGTAATCCCACATCTCACTGATGACGTATTTATATATATATATTTATTCCCTTTCTCTGTGCTTCATTTTGTTCAGTTTCTATTACTATGTCTTTGAGTCCATTTACCTTCTCTTTAGCAATGTGAATCTGCCATTCATCCCATCCACTGTATTTTTCATCTCAGACATGGTAGTTTCATCTCTCGAAGTTTGACTTGGGTCTCCTTTTTATATCTTCTCTGTCTCCATTTAGTTTCTTGACCATATGTAATTCAGTTATAATAGCTGTTTTCGTGTCCTTGTCTTTCCTAATACCTGTGTCAGTTCTGAGTCAGTTTCAGTTGACTGATTTTCCCCCTCATTATTTTCCTGCTTCTTGGCATGTTAGAAATCTTTGATTGTATGACAGACATTGTGAATTTTACCTTGTTGACTGCTGGGTATTTTTGTATTCCCGTAATATTCTTCAGCTTCGTTATGGAATAGTTAAGCTACTTGGACACAGTTTCATCTTTTCTGGTCTTGCTTTTAAGGCTTCAAATGAGGCCAAAACCATGTTTAGTTTAGTGCTAAATTATTCCCCACAACTGAGGCAAGACCTTTCTGAGTACATTACCTGATAAATTCTGTGTTTTTTCCAATCTGGCTAGTGGGACTATACATGACTCTTGTCATTGTGTGAGCTCTGGATACTGTTTCCTGTAATTTGGTGGTCCTTTAGAAGGGCAGTTTCCCCCCATGGGACATTTGGTGATGTCTGAAGATATTTTTCATTGTCATGACTAGGAGTGCTACTGGAGAGAGACTAAGAGTGCTGCTAAACATCCTGCTATAGGATAAGGCCCCAACAAAAAGGAATTTTTCTGTATAAAATGTCAATAATGTTGAGGTTGAGAAACTCTGTTATAATCCTTCCAAATTGCTCGTTCTCTGGCCCCCTGTAGTCTCACACACATGTGCTGATCAGTACCCTGCTGAATTCTCAAGAAGGATCCTCGGCAATCTTCCAGAGTTCTTCTCCATGCAGCTCTCTTATTTACTATTGTTATGTTTAAAGAAAGAAACTCGCCTTGGGGTGCCTGGGTAGCTCAGTTGGTTAAGCGTCCAACTCTTGATTTCGGGTCAGGTCATGATCTCAGGGTTGTAAGCTCAAGCCCTGTGTTGGTGCTCAGCAGGGAGTCTGCTTGAGGATTCTCTCTGCCCCTTCTCCTACTTGTACTCACTCTCTCTTTGTCTCTCTTTCTCTGTCTCTCTTTCAAATAAATAAATCTTAAAAAAGAAAGAAAGAGAGAGAGAAAGAAACTTGCCTTGGTTTAACTTTCTCAACCATTAATTAATTATTCACCGTATTTATTTTTTTCTGTATCTGTATCTTCTCAATAAGCATCACTTTAGTTACTCCTAGTAGACTCCTCTTTCACCATATTTCTTTCACAGTTTTGTTTGTGTTTTAACTTTGTGCTTCAAACAGGATATCTTAATTCACTTGTATTCTTCTATTTAAAACTGTAAGCTTGGGGCACCTGGGTGGCTCAGTTGGTTAAGCGACTGCCTTCCGCTCATGATCCTAGAGTTCCAGGATCGAGTCCTGCATCAGGCTCCCTGCTCAGTGGGGAGTCTGCTTCTCCTTCTGACCCTCCCTCCCCCACCCCGTGCTCTCTCACTCGCTCACTCGCTCACTCTCTCTCTCAAATAAATAAATAAAATCTTTAAAAATAAATAAATAAATAAAACTGTAAGCTCAAATTTTAGTTGTGCTTGGGTTTAGCATTACAAATAATTCATCATAATATAATTTTATTTTTGCACTTAATTGTTTTAATTCTTGGATTTATAAATTTGCCTCAGGAAACAAGATTTCCTCTAAAATGAACAATAGCAATTGATTTCCTCTTCTGCTCAATTGGCATTCATCTGGCTATTCAATAAAGGAAGCACTTAGAGATTCTTATGGTGTGGCAAAGTTGTACTTACTGTTTGATTAACATAACTGGTAATAAATCATAAATACTAACTTATTAGGGAAAATATGAATTGTGAATAACAAAAGGTAAAATTTTCTTGATATTGTGTACGAATAGCGTAATTTAGATCTGTAATCTAAAACATGTTTGAGTAAATTAGTGTTTTTCTGAAGTCCACTTATTCTTTTGAGTGAGCTTTTTCAAACTATTATAAATGTAGGAGGACAATCTGTGCAGAAGATATTCAAAGTGACATTCAGGAATTTGTAATTCTTACAGAAAATAACTAACAGTGGGAGCATGAGTGAATTTGACCAACAGGTTACTTAATCCTTTGGGCTTGAATATTTGTTTTTATTTCAGTTGCTAGATAGACACATAAGCTTATTGAATTTTTTGAAGTACAAATGATTCTGGGGATGTTTGTTATAAGCCTGATACATTGTAATCATTGGCTGAATACTAAGTCCAATTAAAATCAGATTACAGGGCGCCTGGGTGGCTCAGTTCGTTAAGCGACTGCCTTCGGCTCAGGTCATGATCCTGGAGTCCCGGGATCGAGTCCCGCATCGGGCTCCCTGCTCGGCAGGGAGCCTGCTTCTCCCTCTGACCTTCCCCCCTCTCATGTGCTCTCTCTCTCTCATTCTCTCTGTCTCAAATAAATAAATAAAATCTTTAAAAAAAATGTTAAAATCAGATTACATGCTAAAAGTACAATTAAAAAAATGTTTCTTTTGAATTAGGAACATGTTATGAAACAATGTAAGACTGTTGCTAAGTTCTGTGGCCAAGTTTCAAAGCAGGTTTAACTAACATATCTGAAATAGATGATATGATTACCCTAAATCTGGTGTCCTGCCCATTCATTTAGTCAATCAAATACTTTGCAGAAAAAATTGAGAAAAAATTAATAACCCAATAATGGAATTTGTTTTAAGACCAGCTATATTTTCCAGAGGTGTGCTGTGGTTAGTAACTGAGTTTGATCAGTTTGATATTGTTATATACATGCTGTAGCAAGTTGAATCAGAACTTTATTTCTAATAGTTTTTCCTTATTTTTTCAAATGCCTTGCCCACCGTTGCAGCTAAGATCCTGTTCATTAAATGCTTTAGGTGGAATATGTGCACAGTGACGCTTTTCCTGTGTAGGACTGTGCAATCACCATCAAAGTGCTTCAACAATTTAGCCCTACTTAAGCAGCTGCATTTTTTAACCTTCAAATCCTTAGCTGTGAGTGCAGAAGATAATGCAGAAAACTGCCTTTTGAAGTCATATTGAACTCATTGACTTCCATCAGAAGCATTATAGTGGTTGCAAACATTACAGTGTAGATTAAATCCTTGAAGAGTTTGAACTATGTACAAAAATGGAGAGACAGATGCAAAAGACTTTTTATTGTTTGGAATTGCTAAGATCAAAATGTCTTTGTCTTTGATGGTATATTTGAATACTATATCTCTATCATGGCATTTCAAAATTGCTTCACAAATAAAGAAAAGTCATATATTTGGTGCTAGAGATATTCTATAAAGCTCAAGAATACCTAAAATTATCTTTTTATTCCTCATTTATTAACATTTTATTGATACTGATTTTTAAACATTGGTAACATCACCATAGGGATGCATCTTTACTATTGATGATATATATTTGTATTACCACGTTAAAGAGCTTATTATCTAATTTGCAAGATCGTAATACTGTATCATGGGTTGTATAATAGGGAACACATTTTGCATTCTAAGATCCAAAGGGACAATTAAAGACAGAATGGAAATATGAATGATCATTTTTTCTGTAAGAGCAAGACAGGAAATAATTGAAACTTTGCAGGCCATCAGGTCTCTACATTGGTTTCCTAGGACTGTGGTAACAAACTACCACAAACTCAGTGGCTGAAAACAACAGAAGTTTATCTTTTCATTTCTGGAGGCAAGAAGTATGAAAATGAAGGTATGGGCAGTGCCATGCTTTCTCTGAAGTTCTTGGGAAGAATCTGCTCTATGCCTCTCTCTTAGCTTCTGCCACTGGCTCACAACCCTAGGTGTTCCTTGGCTTATAACTACATCACTCAACCCCCACCTCTGTCCTCACATGGTCTACTCTCCTGTTTGTCTGTACATCTCTGTATCCAAATCTCCTTCTCCCGTCTCTTAGAAAGACACCAGTCATTAGATTTAGGACCCACCCTAATGCAATATAACCTCATCTTAACTTGATTGCCACTACAAAGACCATAAGGTCACATTCACAGACAGGTACTAGGGGTTAAAACTTTGATATATCTTTTTGGGAGACACATTCAGTTCACTACAGTCTCAGTTGCAACCATCAACTCTGTCTTTGTAGCGTGAACACAGCCAAGGACAATACGTACATAAATACATGTGCTGTGTTCCAATAAAGCTTTATTTACAGAAACAGGTGATGGGTCAGATTTGGCTGAGGTACTAGAGTTTACCAGTGCCTGGTCTAACTTGCTGAAGCAAAACTGCAGTGGAGAAAAAAAAAAAAACCAAAGAAACAATTTCCTCTTGCTTCAATCAGTCCATTTTTAAAGCATAAAGATGCATACATATGTGTATATATAGAAGCACTTATTTTAAAATAGAGGTCAACTCAAGGCAAGAACTGGAACTTTTGTAATAATTTCAAATCCCAAAGTTCTATTACTAAAAATGCTTGAATTATGATATTTATCTGGCCAGCTGAAAGCTTTTTGATAATCATTTAGTTATGAGAGTTGATACGGCCTTTTCTCCAAAGAGATTGAGATCACTATGGAAACAAGATTTTTCTTGAACTCAGACATACACATTCACTCTATTGGGAAGAATGTACCTGATTCCCCTCCACAAAAGGTAGGCTCCATGAGAGCAGGGACATTGTTTTATTTAATGGTATGTCTTCAGTATGTGGAAGAGAGCCGAATACATAATAGTCATTCAATAAATATTGACCTAAAGTAACTTTTGTTTTCCCCGGAATAAAGAGAGTGAATTGGTGTGTTATTTTAAACATGTCATATAAAAATATGTCCTGTTACAGTACCTTGAAATTATTTATTATCTTAAACTCAAAGGACAGCTACAATAAGAGAAATTCAATTTCTATTAAGAGCGTTTGGGGGGCACCTGGGTGGCTCAGTTGGTTAAGCATCTGCCTTTGGCTCAGGTCATGATCCCGGGGTCCTGGGATTGAGCCCCGCATCGGGCTCCCTGCTCAGCGGCGAGTCTGCTTCTCCCTCTCCCTCTGCTGCTTTCCCTGCTTGTGCTCTCTCTCTCTCTCTCGCTCCATCTCAAATAAATAAATATAATCTTTAAAAAAAAAAGAGCATTTGGAAGAATTTGTAAAGAGAATAGTGGGGTAATGAATCAGAAGGGGTCAGTGAAAAAATGTAATTTTTTTTTTATTTAATCAGATTCATGGAAAATCAGAAAAGGGTAGGGGGTTCAAGATGTGTTTCAACAGCCAAGGTAAATATTAGCAACTACTCTTAACAGCCCAGCTCAGTTCGGTAGCAGGGAAATGTGGAAGCCCATGTGAGATAACCCTTCATGGGCAGTAGGGATAGGAGAAGATACAATTTGGTTCAAGAGATAGCAAGAGGAGCCATCCAGATTTTCTAAGCATAGGCTCTGGAACTCTGTGATCATTCCAGCTCAGAATTTCACCACTCTCCTTATAGCTGTATGGAAGGCAGAAGTTAGAAAGTGAAAGGTAGAGGAGTCATAATGTTGCTCAGACAGAACAGAGGGTTGTTGACAGCGTAGATGTAAACTGAGCCGATGTGAGAGAGTCCGAGTCAGCACCATGACGCCATGTTGAAAGCACATTAAAGAGAGGTGTGATGTGTATAATGATAGCCAAAGATCAAGAGAGAGGGAGAGATTCCTTGGGAAAGGGATTCTCCATGGGAGAAAATATCTAAGAAGAAGTCACAGCCCTAAGGATGTGGAACCAAGAGAAGATCTGGGGCCACCAGAAATCATTTGTCTCAAGTTGATTATGGAATCACTCCAATAAAAAGTGAATTTAGGAAAGAAGGAGTGGAGTGGGAGCAAACACAGAAGGCCTTTGGGGACCTTCAGATTTAAGAGAAAGATCAAATGAGAAAGAGTAAAGACAACGGAGGATCATTTAAAATGCAGATTAAGCATGCCTGGCTGGCTCTGTCAGAGGAGAGTGACTCTTGAACTCGGGGCCTTGAGTTCAAGCCCCACATTGGGTGTAGAGATTACATAAATAAATAAATAAACTTTAAAAAAAAATTAAAAAATGAAAGCTGATTAGTCCTGGGCAGCCATCCCTCCTTAGGCCCAGTCACTTTTACCCCTGTCCATTGAGCAAAATCAGGAAGAAACAGTTGCTAAGCAAAGAAACATAATTCGCCTTGCTCCTTCTAACTTAATTTTGCTACTGGCAGTTGCAAAAACTACCCCATCAAATTAGCCACTTGAATTGCCTTAAAATAAGAATAGCACTTTTTTTTTTTAAGATTTTATGTATTTATTTGAGAGAGAAAGCACACACACCCGCACGCAGGGAGGCAGGGAGTAGGGGAAGGCAGAGAAGCAGACTCTCCGCTGAGCAGGGAGCCCTATGCGGGACTTGATCCCAGGACCCTGGGATCATGACCTGAGGCCAAGGCCGACACTTACCCGACTGAGCTGCCCAGGCACCCCTGGGATAGTACAGATTAAATTCATTTTCTAGAGAGGAAAATGCATTTTTAGGAGAGGAGTAGGAGAGAAGGATCTGCTTTTTCCATGGTTGAAGACCTTTAGGTCCTTAAAACATGAAAATTGTGCCGACAGAAGAAAAAGTCTTTGCAAAAATTAATAAAATGTTCAATGTATTTGACAAAATTTCACTTCCAAGAAGCTCCCAATTTGCTCCTGCCCTTAAAAAAAAAAAAATCAAAAGAAATAAAATAGTTTAATTTTTGTAAGAAAAAGAAAGGGAATTTATTTGTGAATGGAGAAAATGCTGTGAGAGAAAATTGTCCCATTGTGGAAAATTTAACAAACATATTGAGGCCAACTTTGAGCTGGCTTCTGTAGTGAAATTTGATCGTGGCTTAATTTTTTTTTATTAATGTGAAAAATCAGTTATAGTACCTTAAACAAGCATCCATAACTCTCAGTAACAGAAAGTATGCCTCACTTCCTGGTAACACTGGATATTTTACAGTGATTTCACAAATTTTCATTTTTTTTTGTTGTTGAAAGCAAGTTTTCTAGACAGGCGATAATATAACTTTCCACCATTTTCCAGATTGAGAAGGATGTAAGGCAGTCCGTTTTTAGATGAATGTTATGCTGACATTATGCAAACCTTTTATCTTCACAGAGAGGCCAATGAGAGTTGAACCCTGAGTGTAATCTGTGCCAAGCTGGACTGATGTGCGCCCAGAAGGAATGAAGTATGGATGTGAAAGAACGTAGGCCTTACTGCTCGCTGACCAAGAGCAGACGAGAGAAAGAACGGCGGTATACAAATTCCTCAGCGGACAATGAGGAGTGTAGGGTACCTACACAGAAGTCTTACAGTTCCAGTGAAACCTTGAAAGCTTTTGATCATGATTCCTCACGGCTGCTTTACGGAAACAGAGTAAAGGATTTGGTTCACAGAGAGGCAGACGAATACACCAGACAAGGTAGGTCATGGTTCTCATAAAACATGGCGTGCTCAAATGGTGCCAACTTGTAGGTGTCACTTTTTCTCCCCGCTCCAAGTCTGATGCCTATTACTCTGATTCAGATTTTTGAGATATGAGATGGTCACATCGTATTCCAGAGTAAAGGTAGAAAGCCACCTACAGGCACACTGACTCCAGATAAGGGGACCGACACATGTAGAATCACTCTACACAGTTTGTGTGTGAGCTTTGCGATTCTGCACATGGCCACTGTGTGTGCATAAACCGGACCCCCAGGTCTCTTGGGCTACCTCACTGTCTCATGAAGGTGCTCACAGGCATTGTTTCTACAGTTAGAACTGATGCGAGGGAAAAGGAACAGTGGTGAGAAAAGCCCTGTTACCCTCATTAGAAAGTAAGAATCCTTATTCTGAATAATCTCATGATCCATGCAACCTGTCTATAAAGACAAGAACCTGCTATGGGAGGGTTCAGTTTTCTCTCTGGCAGGCAATCTAGAACATTAAAGTTACACCTAAAACATCCTTGCTTCTCATAATGTAATCCATGGTGGTTTTGTCATTCGCATGTATTTGTTGAACATTTTTATGCTCTGTTTGCTGCCTGCATATTCTACCCGCGGCATAATGACTTCTGTAACTACTTCACAATCTTAAACCTACCAATTTCCACGCTTTCAGACAATAGCTTATTTTAAACTTGGCATCTGTAGTTCTATTTTGTTTCTTCTAATACATTTTTGAAATGGGGGCAAGATTACTCCTAGTAAAAATAAAATCCTCTTACATTTGTATTGCTTAGTCAATTTGCATAGAACTTAGCATCCCTTAGCTAATTTAATCAGGAGATGAGGAAAAACAAATTAAACTTCAAATGTAAAGAATATCTTCATTCTTTTCCAGTCACCTTACAGTGTGACTAACAGTTTGATATTGAGCAGGAACAAATTTAAGAAAAAGTAATAAAGCAATAAATCATTCAAAAGTTTGGAAATTTTCCATGGTTCTTTTCTTCTCTACCTTGTGGAAAGAGCCATCCTAACTAGATTGAAACAGCGTTCACTCACCCAAACCAGTTTACCTCAAAGAAGACTCATCTGACTTGCTAAAGAGAGATTTTTTTTGTCCCTAAAGGCATGTCTTACGAATATTACAAGTATCATAGTTTATGAAAGGGGACAAAGTAGCTTAACATTTTTTAATCCAGTTTTTAAGGGAAGATCTAAAACATACATTTGGGATACATTCTCTGGGTCAGTCAAGGGACTTTAAGTCATTGTACAATGTCTTATAATTCCCAACCCAATTGTTTTCTTTCGTATTCTCTACACAGCTGATATAGATTTTCAGGGCACATTTTTTCACCAATTTAAAAAATCATAGGTACTGTGAAATGCATGCAATCTGAACCCAGTGTGAAGCCTTGCTTTTTGTAACAAAAACAACTGCTTAGTGCCCTCTTGGAAAAAAAAAAAAAAAGACATTGTGGAATACCATTAAAGGAAAAAAAAAAAAACCCCGCACATGTGGTGTGATGCGTGGAGGAGGCTCATCTCCACCCCAAGCAAGCATTTAGTTTTGGCAGCACAGAGGATGCTTAAACGGGTTAAAAATAGCGAGCTGAAATTTTCACCTCCTAGGCAGCGCTAATCCAGCGCAGACTGTTGTGGGTGACATGGCAGTACCATCTGTAGGAACCCTGGAACCGAAGCTCTTAGGGGACCAAAGAGGACGATTACTCAGCTTCTCACCAGCCAAGGAGGGGAGAAAGAAAGGGGGCAGAGGAAAGGGAGAGTGAGCAAAGAGCAGAAGGAGGCCCCTTGTCAGGAGCCACTGAATGGAGGAAGGAGAAGAGGTTTCAAGGCCGAGGAGAAAGGAAAAGCGAGAGTCTGACAGTGCCGCAGTCTACCTGACATGTCCATAAATCAGGTCATATTAAAAACATAAATGGAATGTACTGCTGTTTATAGCCAACATGCACTGATTCCTTAGTAGGCTCCAGTCAGGGCGCTAATCAGGTTATGTGCACAATCAGCTAACCCTCCCCAGTCAGGGGGTGCGTGTGTGGGCGGGGGTGGGGGGGCTGCGGTTGGCCAGTAGCGCCCTTCTTTCCCAGATGGAGAGGTCTCACATCCCGCGGCCGGCCACAGCTGAGCTGGGACTCGAACCCGGGCCGGTCCACCCCTAGGGCTCGGCTTCCAACCTCTGGGCAGGGACCACAGCAGAAAACGGGCAATTCCATGTAAGAATCGCCCTTTGCTTGAGCGGTGTTAATTTTGGCCAGTTTGGCTGGTGTGGATAGAGAGAAATGGGGAGACATCTTTAGGAAATAAAACTGATAGGATTCTTTGCGACCAGGTGGTTTGAGGATGAGGGAGAGGGTGATGCTGCAGATACTTTATCTCTCCGGTGGTTTGATACAGGGAATGTGCGCGGCCGGAGCAGTAAATGTAGCAGAGCAATGACTAAGGAGAGTCTGCGATCAGATTATGTGTTTCTCAAGCAAGCCTAATGCAAAATCCTCCCAGGCTTTCATTTTCTTTGAACCTGACAAATGTCAATTTTTCCTCACTGACTATTGTGCTGTGGGATTAATTATTTAATTGACAAAATGTGCTTCCTGCCACAGCTCCTGACATCATGCACATAATAAAAATGAAAGATGAAAAAATATTACGAGTAGCCAGAGATATTTGAAACAATTCCAAAGAATCATGCTCATTTAGCTTGTCCGTGGAGTTTTAAAACAAGTTGTCAATTCTCCATCCACTGATTCTTTGAATGACACGGGAAAAGCCACTCCAGCCGGAGGAAGGGCTAAGTAGAGACCCCTGTTAATGCAATTACGTGGAGAATTCAAATCTAGAAACACAATGTTTTTATGTTTCTTGACCAATTTTGTGGCCTGTCATCAAACTTGATTTTAATCATTTTTTTGTGGCTTTCCTGACTGGCAGATGACTCTCGTTAATTACATGTTCTATTTAGATGCCATAAAGCTGGGGATGATTTCGTTTTCACAATAGTGTGTAATCTGACTGGATCTCACAAAGGTGTCTCTGTCTCTTTTTTTTCAGTCTCTTCATATGGTTTATTAGGTGATGGAAATAGTTGTTCTTTTAGCAGCTGTGGAACTCTCTGTAGGTGTGATGGGGTTAGGGTAACAATGGCTTGTTTTGCATTCTTGGATACTACTTTCTTTGATTCATCTTTGAAGAGAATTTATCCTGTCAGGTCTGAGACACATTTCTCACAAAACAGCTGCAGAAGATCATCCCACAGTTTTAGAGAAATGATAAAATAAGAGATCTTTTTTTTTTTTCTCTGCACTATATACATTGTTTGTAGTGTCCTTAACCAAATGAAAATGCTTATCAACTCCAACAAGGAATACTGGCCGTGAGGGTGACTTTTGAAACAAGGTGATGTCTGGAAATCAGAACGCTTTTGTTCCCCAGAACCATGAGCCTGAAAAGAACAACTCTGAGACAGTCTTCACCCAAAAACGTTTACCAGTCAGTCAGTCATTGGTGTTGGGTGGTGAATTGCAGAATTTTAAAATGAAAAGACCGCCATTTACTCTTCACTTACAGAATGGCAATGGGGAGGAAGGTTATCCGTTTTTAAATTTGAACAACAGATAACATTATGTCTGTATTTATACATACCTGACATCAAAACAGAACATAAATTTGCAAAGTAGGAAAGGGAAGCAGGAGGGCAGGTTGACAAAGATAGGCACTCGTTGATGTCTAAGTGTGGCTCAGTGCAAGTCTTCCCTGACAGCTTGCTTCCGGCCCTAGAAACTCTCCTTTTTCCTTATCGCTGCTCTGGGATTTGCCTTCTCTCCCTGCTTCCCTTGTCAGTAGCACCCCCGCCCCCGGCTCTCAGAAACATGGCTTAGGCTTCTCCCCTCATCACATTGCTGGTGTAAGACCAGTTCAAGTGTAGTAGATCCCACAGACCCTGATTTTTCACTGCTGAACCTCCTTAATGGGCTGCATCCTGAGTCCATCTTTTCTACAAATATTCCTCCTTACCAAGGATAACCCCCTTTTGTGAAAAAAATGCACATTAGAGGAGGAGTCCAAGTTTTCCTGTAAATATGTGTCCAGGATTCCAGCCCGATGGGGGCTTGAATAATGCCTCATCTGCCCATCCCCTAGCCAACTCCTTACCTCCTCCGAGCTGAGCGGTGATCCAGGGTGCAAGGGAGATCTAGAATTCTACAGGGCCCTGAAGGACAAAGCTCATGCGGGCAGTTTTTCCCTTGGGGTCAGATGAGAGCTCAGAATGGGGGTGCAGCCCTGGGGTGAAGATCAGAAAGAAAGCTGTGACTTCGTGGCAGCAAAGAGGCTGATCGCCCTCTCCACGGTCCTTCCGGGAGTGAAGGTTGCAGCTGGTGTCCTTGGTCCCTCAGGAGCTGGGGAACCCAAGCAGATGCATTGTCTCCACTCTGATATTGTGAGAGTGCCAGGCAAGGAAACAGGGAGGAGAAAGATTTGCCTCTAGAGTCTAATAGGACTTACTGCTAAGGCACCCCAGGAAAGCCACAACGTGATTAATGGCACCAAAAGGCAGGAAGTGGGATAGGATGCAAGGCAAGACAAACAAATCAGGAAGCTGCTAATGAAAATGAGCAATGGAGATAGAAGAGGAGAACTTGAACCCAAACAAAAAAGTAGAAGAGCGCTCACAGAAATCTAAGTACGGAAAAAGGCAGCAACAACAAAACTGACCATAACCACCAAATGCTGGGGTGGAGGAAGGGCGGAAGCCATCATTTACAAACGAAAAAATGTAATAGATTCGTGGAAGAAGATTATTTGCTCATCAATGAAATCCAAATTAATAGTTTTGAAGAACAAGTAGAAGAAACAACTCAAAACAAGAAACAAAGTTCCAGGTAAAATTAAAAAAAAAACAAAACAAAACAAAATAAAACACACATGCACACATACACACACCCCTAAGCCCATCCTAGAGAAATTTTGTGACTTTTGAGAAAAAGATATTTTATAAGATTCTATGGAGAAAAAACAAGTTACTTTTCTTGTTGCTTACAAAAGAAACAAAAAGATGGGGCGCCTGGGTGGCTCAGTTGTTAAGCATCTGCCTTTGGCTCAGGTCATGATCTCAGGGTCCTGGGATTGAGCCCCGCATCAGGCTCCCTGCTAGGCGGGAAGCCTACTTCTCCCTCTCCCACTCCCCCTGCTTGTGTTCCCTCCCTCGCTATGTCTCTATCTGTCAAATAAATAAATGAAAACCTTAAAAAAAAAAGAAACAAAAAGATTAATGAATTTCTCATCTACAACAATGAAAGTAGAAGACAATACAATACCATCTACGAAGAGAAAAGAACCACAGCCCAGGGATTCTCTATGCAGGGAAGACATCATTCATCTCTCAGAGAAAGTGCAAGATAGTTAGGGACCTGCAAAGACCGTATCAGCAATGTACACCATCGAAGGAAGTATTCAAGAAAGCAATACCGACTGAATCAGAATCACAGCCCATGAAGAGGAGAGGAAACAGTGATGAGCAGTCAACTTCGCAGTACATATGTGGATAATTCCCAAATGATGATGGCAGAGCAACTGGAAATGTATACAAAGCATTACAAGGGAGACCTTAAAAAAAGGCTCGAGCTAAAACTGATCACTTATCTCAGCAATATCCAGTAGCTGGAGGAAAGTAAACGTGTTCCAAAATCTCACCTAAAGAGGGAGAGGGGAAACAGTCATGGAATAGAGTTTTAATGGAGGAAGATAATTGCTACCTTGCATTCATATAATAAGGAAAAACATGTATTTGAATATGAATGTCAGGAAAGGGAGGTAATCATTAGAGGAATGAGAAAAGCACAATAGACCTACCTAATTAGCAAGAGGGGGAAAGGAATGAATAGCAATCTGATCAATTTAGCAGAAACCGCTCCAAGGAAAAAGAGAAAGCAAGTACAATCATGAATAACCATAAAACAAGATGAAAGAAGGCAAATCTACTATATTACATATTACATGAAATGTAAATATGCTGAATTTTGACACAAACAACTATTCCGTTGGTTTATAAGTTATTGGCATTTATAATAAATGGACTTAAAATGGTAAAAGAATGGTTGAGAATAAAGAGATGGATAAAGAAGTATCAGGTAAATACCAACAAAAACAAAAGGAAAGCAAGAATGGCAGTAATAATATTAGGAACAGCAGAATTTACTATTAGAAACACTAAACAAGATAAAGAGGACGATAAATCAAATGATAAAAGACAGAAGGATGAATACTCTTCAACTGCACACATTAAGCAAAGTAGCTAAGTTTATAAAGCAAGAAGTATTAGAAAAAAATGGTTGTTAAAATACATTTATTGAGGGATATTTTGGTTCACCTCCTTCAGCATCAGATCTAAAAGACAAACATAAGGGAGCAATTATATAATATTAATAAAAATTTTCAGCTAAGATATATGTACAGACATTTATAACCAGGAGATGGAAGGGATATGAATTTTCATAATTCCGTAGAATGCAGAAACCGATTGTGCATTTAGCCACAAAAAGAAACATTTAAAAACATCAGAAAAGTAGAGACTTTATAAGTCAAAACGTTTGATCATATAATTCAGTAAAATTTGAAATAAATAACCAAAAAATAAACAAAAACTCTTTCCTTCCATGCATTATGGCAACCCTAGATTTTGATAAGAAGCAATGGAAAGCAAGGAAAAGAAAGTTCTGCTTTTTTATAGGAGACAGAGAAAGCCATAATCATAGGAAAAATATGTTGTGAAGGAATATATTTAAAGAACAAAGACCAACAAACAGGAATTTGCTATACATCCTAAGAAATGAGTAAAATATCAGAAAAATAAACCAAAGGAAATGGAGGTGGGAGATAATCAAGACAAAACTGAAATTAAAAACAAACAAAAAAGCTGATTCTTTAAAAAGACCAAGGAAATAGAAAGCCCCGGATGATCCCAATTAAAAAATAATGAGAACAAAAATAGAGATACTGAAGACTGTGTAACAACTAAAAGGGAGTGCTCCACACAACAGTTTAAATCTAGAGGAATTTATTTTTTCTTAGCAAAATATGATTGACCCCAAATTATTTCAAAGCAATGGAGAGAACTCAACAAGACCAATTACCTCAGAAGAGATTTAAAAAGTTGCTGAAAGGGCACCATTACCCAGGAAAGAGTTCCTTCTGGGTGAAATTTCTGTTCTAGGTAAATTTTACAAAACCTTTAAAGTGTAGCTCAATCCAAGGTTCAAAAAGCTATTTAACGCCAAACATAAACACCCAAAAGATTGAAAGTACTGAAATTCACATTATGAAGCTGGTATAACCTTAATAACCTTAATACTAACTTGATTAAAATAGTACATAAGAGAGTCTATCTAGAACAAAATTACTTCTCAATATATGTGTAAAAATTAGTCTATATAACTATTCGCATGTAAGAATCTAGCAATGTATGAAAAGGGTAATAGTCTAGGCCAAATTAATAACCAAGTAGTTACTAATCCTTGGTATAATGTGAGGATTTTCCAATGTTAGGAAGTCTATTAAAATAATTAGATTAATAAACCAAAGTAGAAAAACATTATCTTATCAATAAATGATGAAAAGGTTTGGAATAAAATTTAGAAACCATTCCTTATTAAAATAAAACTCACTAAGTAAAACAAGAATAAAAACATTTAAATATCTTAGTCATAAATAAGATGATCAGATCATCAAAAAAAAAATTAAACAGTATTCTAATTGGTGAGATCCTAGGACCATTTGAACTAAAATCAGGAACATGAGAAAGGCTCACCTACTCTCCCACAATCAAAATTCAAAATTGTTTTAGATGTTTTAGCAATTGCAGTAAGAGAAGAAAAATAATTGATTTATATTTTGGAAAAAGTTAAAATCAGCCCTTCTATTAATTATATATCAATTGTATACATACAAAAACTATGTGTCTCTAGAAGTTAAAAAATATATAGTTTGAAGCAAGGTACCTGGAGGAATACAGGATAAATATATAGACATCATAGGTAATGTAGGATGGTAGTTAAGAGTAAAGATTCTGATCTAGGTGATCTGTGTTTGAGCCCCAGATCTGCCATTCATTAGCCAAGTGGCAAGTGACCTGATCTTGGCCAAGTGACCTAATCTTGGCCAAGCAACTGGCTTGGGCCAATTACTTAATTTCTCTGTTCAATCTATAGTTTGTTGAGAATGAAATGAGTTAATATATGTAAACTGCTTAGAATAATGTCCGGTGCATGTTAAATACTATTTTTAAGTAATTATTAAGTAACAATTGGCTAGATTGGAAGTCAGAAAAAAACTTCCTATCCCAATAGCAACAAACACTATAAACCTCTTTGGAATAAATTTTATAAGAGTGGTATGGGACCTAATATGAAGGAATCTATAAAATGTTATTGGAAGACATAAAACAAGATCCAAATAAATGGGAAGACAGTCAATGTTTTTAGATGGGAAGATTGATATCATAAGACTCTCACTTCTCCCAAAATAAATGTGTGGAGGTCAAGGTTTGTTTTTAATTGGAGAAGGGAGTCTTAAAGTTCACATGGAGGAATAAATCTGGAAATAGCCAAAAATATATTTAAAAGGCAAATAATGAGGATAAAATGGCCTTAACATATATCTTTTTTTTAAATGCTATGAAGCGGGCGCCTGGGTGGCTCAGTTGGTTAAGCGACTGCCTTCGGCTCAGGTCATGATCCTGGAGTCCCGGGATCGAGTTCCGCATCGGGCTCCCTGCTCGGCGGGGAGTCTGCTTCTCCCTCTGACCCGCCCCCCCTCTCATGTGCTCTCTCTGATTCTCTCTCTTTCAAATAAATAAATGAAAAATCTTAAAAAAATAAAAATAAAATGCTATGAAGCCACTGTAATCACATCTATATGATATTGGCATAAATAAAGGCAAGTCAGTCAGTGCAAAAGACTAAAATTTCAGAAATAGATCCTAGTATATAGGGAAATTTAGCATAAAACAGAAAATGGTTTTTCTATTCAGTGGGATTTGATAAATGGTGCTGGCACAACTGGTTATCCATCTGGAAGGATATAAAATTGGACCCATATCTCTCAGCATATTCAAAAATAAGTTAAGATGGATTAAAGACAAATGTAAAAAGTAAAGCAAAAAAAAAAAATTCTAGAAGTTAATTTGAAAGATAGAATAAAGGAGGAATGACTTGATCTGAGAGTAGCAGGAAGCTCCCAAAACAATGGCTTAAACATCTAACAATTAATTATTTCCTGACAAAAGAAGAAGTCCAGAGGTAGGCTGTTCAGGGTCCGAAGATGCCATCAAGGACCCAGGTTCCTTCTGTCTTTGTTTGCTCTGCCATCCTTAGCGTGTGGCCTTTGTCCTGTGGAGCCCCAGATGTTTGCTGCATTTTCATATTCCTGGCTGAAACAGGATAAAAGCAAAGGGGAGAAGGCCTTCCCTACTCTGGACTGTTTCTTTTTATTCCCCAGAGACGTCTTCCTACATCTCTTTTTTCAGAACTGTTATACTTGGCTACGCTTAGCTGCGTGAGAAGAGGGAACATTTACTATTTTTGCTTTCCAGCTTTTATAACAGAGGAAGGCAAGGAAAAAGTGGTTGTGAATCCACACGGCCTGCCCCAGAGATCACACGTACACCTCGAAAATAGGGGAGACCATTCTAACAGAAACAGAAAACCCAGGAAGAAAAGCTTAAATGATTAATTTTTTTTTATTTAAAACCTTCTGTATGTAAATGAAAATACCATAAACAAAATTATTATTGGGACATGTGTTTACAATTCCTGTGACAGATGTAAGGTCTATATACATAATACACTAAGAGTAACTTTTACAAATTGGAAACAAAGACAAACAATCCAATGGGAAAATGGCATGAGTACACGGCTCGCCGAAGAACAAACTCAGGTGGTCAGTAAACACATGGAAAGGTGATCTCTTTTCCTGTTGGTCTGAGAAAGGCGGGAACTGATCCCAGCTGCTGCACCCCCACCACACAGCTCGAATCCTGGCTTCCGGCGCTGAGCATTTGTGTACCTCGTGACTACCAGCGGTGTGCCTGGGGAGTTCCTCCCACCTTGGAAAGCAGAAAATTAATGGAAGAGGCTATGGTGATGAGAGGTTTTCCCTGTTGGAATTCTGAACACATTTTTTCAAGGAGACAGCCTCCTTAGCTGGATGTCATGCTCTACTGTGCTGTTAATCCAGTTCCTCGGATACAGCTAACTTAATAGACTTACACGTTCCATCATGGCTTATTTTCATGGGAAAATATACCCAGGTGACCCTTGAACAATGTGGGTACTGGGGACCCTGACAGTTGAGAATCCTCGTCTAACTTTTGACTCCTCCAAAACTTAGTTGAGAATCCTCGTCTAACTTTTGACTCCTCCAAAACTTAACTACCAATAGACTACTCTTGACCGGAAGCCTTACCGATAACATAGTCAATTAACATACACTTGGATTCCTGTATGTTACATGTATTATATTCCCTATTCTTACAATAAAGTAAGCTAGAGCAAAGAAAATGCTATAAAGAAAATCATAAAGAAGAGAAAATACATTTATAGCACTGTACCATATAAAAAAAAATCCACATATAAGTGGACCCAAGCAGTACAAACCTGTGTTATTCAGGGGTCAACTGTACTGATCCCTATCAACTGCTGAACACAATGCATTCCTAAAGTGAGGACTTTCCAGACAATTGTGAAGTTTGGGCTTAGGAAGAAGCCCCCAGAAAAGAGCAATTTATGAATTGCTTTACTCAAAAATATTTATAAAGGTATATGAAGTAAACACAACAAAAATCCATTCATAGAATTGGTGAGAGAGAGAGTGAGAAAGAGAAAGAGAGAAAGAAAGAAAGAAAGAAAGAAAGAAAGAAAGAAAGAAAGAAAGAAAAGAAAGAAAGAAAGAAAGAAAGAAAGAAAGAAAGAAAGAAAGAAAGAAAGAAAGAAAGAAAGTTGCATGTGTAACTGAATATGGAAAGTTTGGGGTTTATATTCCTCCTTTCATCAGCTTCAGCCAGGGTGAGATTTCATTTGGTGCTGGGCAGAGGCACATTGTCTCAACTGAACCATAACCACAGTCCTCTTAAAAACAACTTTTGCTGGCATTGCATTATAATGTTTTGCTGGATAAAGACATTTTGCCCATTAGGATAATAGCATCCACAACATATCCAGGATTGTGCTGAGGGAGAGAATGAAACAGTTGGTGGCAAAGGGGTGGGACCGTGCCTTTAAAATATTTTCATCAATTTCCAAATAGGAAAAGGCCCATTTTTAGCTCTTAGATAAAGATCACTTCGGGGAGGGGAGCAGTTTTATTGCTAGAATATTACTAAAATGATAAATAATTTCAAAATCTTTTTGTATGCTATATGTTCCAGCGAGGTCAAAAGAATTAGATTCATATTTCTTAGATGTAGAACATGAAGGTTGTACATATCACTCTAGAATGTCACCAATAGCATTGGGCAGATGTAAAAATAGTATTGACAGTGTCTTCAAGATACCAATTAATGTGTCTTTCTATACCATTTTATCCTGCTTCAGAAGGGAAATGGAATGCATTCATTTTTTTTCTTACTCCTCTTATTTTTATTTTCTTTATTTGTGTTTTTTGCATTATGAAAATATATTAAACATCCCAGCATGTTGGAAATTGTGAAGGAGGAAGATTTGAGAGCCAAGAGCAAAATGCTTTTAATTTTGAAGACTGAGATTTAGTTTAGTCTTGGATGCCATTATAGTGAATAATGGGAACTGATCCTAGACTTCAAAAGAAATATGACCATATGGTCTTACCATTCAGCACTTAATGCTGCTATGAATTTCCAGTTATACCCCAAACTTTTCATTTCCCCAGTGTTCCCCCTCACCTCTGTCATCATAAAAAAATGAAAGGAATCTGAAACCCTTTTTCTGAAATACTTCTGAAAATACTTACTGGTGCCGAGAAAACTTTTTCTTTGTGAGAGCAGGGTTTTATGAAGAAAGACAAAAATCCGAAGCATTAATCAGATCCACCAGGCTCATTACCGCAACTCCAAAGTTTATTACTTTTAAATATTAACTACTTAAAATGATTCATTTAGAGATCACAATGATTAATCCTTCTCAGTCACTATAAATGTCAGCGGCGGGATCAAAGGATTTAGATGGTCATGTTTACTCAACCTTCCATTTCTGTACTTAAAGACACAAGTTAAATAGCTTCAGTTTATCATCACCTCACGTCCATGTTTTCCTCTGAGCTCCCTCTTTTAGCTCCCCTGCCTAACTGATTGTTAACTAATTTGGGCTGTTAAGGAGGGAAGGGCTTCGTTCAGACTTGGCGGCCAACCTGCTTTGTGGATTACCTACCAGAAGGTGTGAGTAGATAGATGTAGCTTATAGCCCTCCTCCGGCCACAGTGGGGGTAATCCTTTCTTCCTGCCTCAGCCTTTATTGGTCTGATGTCTTGAGCCCCCGGCTTCCTGCTAAGTTTGCATCCGGTCCTCACCACGTGGCCAGTTTTGGATCCACGTTGTGAATCACCGCGGTGCCTTCAGTAGCAATTATTAAACACCTGCTGCTTCATGCCTGCCATACGCCTATTGATACCAATACCTATTGTGGAGTGACTCAGACCTCTCAGCAGGTAGGCGGGAGCCATGTTATCATCCTTGGGTCTTGGATTGTTCCGAAGAAATAACTACTATGTGAAAATAAGAAGCAAATTCATTTCAGAATGCTTCTGATAAAAACCAGTTGTTAAAGTTATTTCTCTAATTACAAATGGCCGCCATTATCAAAGTGGCACTATTTCGTGGTTGGGTGTGTAAATCCTTCGTGATTCATGCTCACGAAGATGCTCTTTCCTTAGAAGTCAGCAGACTCGCAACCCAACGTTTCGGAGATTTCAGCCACCAAGCCTTCTCTTCGGTTTCTGGGCTTGCCCTCCCCTGGAGCTTCACAAATCTTCTCTTGAAGAAAATGTGGATTCTCTGGGCCATTCGTTCTAACCCTGCTTTCTCTGCCTGTTCTGTTCCCACTCTCCTCACCAAGTTCACCGTGGCACCTCCGCCTCCTGTCCTCACTGGCACACAGGTGCCCTTCCCAGCTGAGTTCAGGATGAATGCCATCGGGGCACCCTGCAATGGCTTCCATTAAACTCGTGTTTTGAATAATAAACCGGATTACAGTTATGACATACAGTGGTCATGTTCTCTGTCTTCTAAGAATTTGAGATTATCAGTCTGTGGTGATGGATGTTAATATCACATTAACAGATAAAGGGAGCAAGCTGTTAAAGGTATTTGCGTTTTACATACAGCGTATGTAAAATACCTTAACCGCTCCACATGGGGTGGAGCGGTTAAGGTATTTAGTGGGATTTAAAGTTAATTCTTAAAATGTAGTTTTGTGTAGTGCCTTTTAAGTAGAGATGGCTACCATCACTGAAATTTCTATTGCATGTTCAAGGATGGGTATTCTATTCAAATAGTGACAAATTTAGCATAAGAGGGTGAAAACGTTTGGATTGTCCCATAAAATATGCATTAGGTCTCAAAGAGGAAAGAGTTACATACATTTCTACTGTTGTGTGATCCTATCATTTTGCAAACACAGCAAAAAAGGGAACGCCAGATAAGATGGTGGTGACATTAATTCCACAAGCATCAAGTAAGAAATATTTGCCCAACTTGTCGTTTTGTGTTCTGCTCCGCCTTTGGAAGAACATCACTCAGTGCCTGAGAATGGATAATCCATCCAAACTCACAGCAACCAAGGAAAATATTTAAAGAGAGTTGTAGGTTATTTTATTTCAGTCTACTGAGTGTATATTGATTCTTCTATCCATTTCCCAAACTCAGTTTGGGGCGTTGTTATTATAGGAGAAATGGATGGGTATTCTTTTTGGAAAGCCTTATATGTTGAAAGAAAGGGCAGAAAGGAAGTGAGAGACAAATATTGCTCCAACCTTTCTTACATAATTTCACTTCTTTACAATTAACGAGGAAGGATTTTTAAAACCCAGCTTTTCCAAGAGGAGCTAGTAAGTTAGAATTCTAATTATTGAATAGGAGCTATTAAAGAGCAAATCAAAAAACTATATATTTGTTTTTTTAAAAGGAGATAGGCTTTACTTCTTCTTTATTATGTTTTTTAAATTAAGGAAATTATCATGCAAAGTAAAAATTCAAAACTATAAAATAGAATATCACTAATTTCCTTCACTTGCAGTCCCTTCTAAATGATCATCACAACAGTTTTCTTGCCTTCCTCACCTTCATTCACACTCAAAACCATAAGCACTCACATAATCTGTTGGTTCTCTCTCTTAGTTTCCAAAAATGGAATCAGACTGTACACACCATTCTGCAACTTGTGTTTTTTTTTGCTTAAAATATGTATAATGGGCTTCCCCCCAGATCCAAAGAGATAGGTCCAAACTCACTGTTTATGCTAGCCACATAATGTTCCATCGAATGGGCTATGTATAATGTATTCAGCCATTCCCTTTCTGGTAAGCATTCCAGTTATTTTAATTCATTCAACAGTGCCATAGGAATCATTATTTGTACATGTATGTTTAAGATCAGGTGATTTTAGTCTCAAAGGTAGACTTTCTGAGCGAAAGAGCAGTTTTCATTTTAATAGAAAATCATTTTCAAAGAATAAATCAGCATAATAGAAAGCAAAGAAAAATAATAGCATAAAATTATAATGAATTCACATAGCAGGCCCACAGAATCAACTACTGTTTAAAGGAACAACAATTCTTAGTTAGTCTCCCAAATTTCAGTGCCACTGACCTACATCTCAGTTCCCCACTGCAAACCTGCTGTGTGATATACTCGCTCGCAGTGTGTATAAGAATCTACTGATAATAGCAGGTCCTGGGGAGGAAGGATATGCAGAAATGGGACCCCTCATACACTGCTGGAGGCAATGTAAAATAGTGCAGCCATTGTGGAAAACAGCCTGGCGGGGCTTCAAAAGGTGACACATAGAGCTACCGTATGACTCTGCAGTGCCTCTCATGAAGACATATATTGACAAAAACTTGTACACGGATATTCACAACAGCACTTCATAATAACCAAAAAGTAGAAACAACTCAAATGTCCATTAACTGATGAATGGATAGGTAACTGAACCCAAGTCCACCTGCCTGATGTGCAGCAAGGCCAATCACGGAGACATCGGGTGTGTAGCAAGGGGACAGTCTGTTCAGGAGGCAGCCAGAGGAGGAGATGGAAGGGTGAGCTCAAATCCGCTTCCCCAAAGGGGGACAGAATAGGATTTTTATAATCATAGGGGGTGAGATTCCATACATATTGATGAAAAAGGCCCACGGGGAAACTTAAGGTATCCATGAAGAAAGATGGAGCATGCACATTGAGCAAACATAGATGTAACATACATCCCGTGTTCACTTTGGGATGGAGACTTAACATCAGAATGAGGCAGAATTCAGCCCCTGACATCCGGAGGTTATCTTGGGACAAGGAGAAGGGGCTGTGGGCACGCTCTGAGAGCTGGTATAAGCTGGATGGGGTCTTGGGCTAGTTACCCCTGGGTAAGGAACACGGGGCCTTGCTTCTTCCTAGGCTGGAACCATAACAGTTGACTTTGAGTCCAGGCTTCTGCAGAGAACGCCAGTGAGTTTGTTAGTGGGGTCTGAATGACCCAATAACTGATTAAGGGTCTCTGGAAAACAACTTTTAAACTCTCTGCTCATTTTAACCTCGTTAACCCTATGGGGGACATATTCAATTCCCCCCTGCGTTATGGTCACTTCTCAATCTTGAGGACTTGGGACGATGACCACTCTGGCTACTTCTTGATCTCTTCAGGGGTAAGGTGTTGGGTGAAGAGCACTGTTTGTAAATCTTGGTTGTGACATGCCCACGGGCCAGGCTAAACAGAATAAAAGCCATGTGGGGTCAGACATGCTGAGTTTTTCCCTGTTAGAGATATTCCATCCGTTGGAATACTATTTGACCATAAAAATGAAATACTGATATATACTACAGTATGAATGAACCTTGAAAGCATTATGCTAAGTGAAAGAAGCCAGTCACAAAAGTCCACATATTGTAGGGTCTCTTTTATTTGAAATGTTCAGAATAGACAAATTTATAGTAACAGAGAGTGGATCGGTGGTTGCCTAGGACTAGGGTGAGGACGGGTGGGTAAGGGGGACAATGGGAGGTGACTGATCATGGGTACAAGGTTTCTTTGGGGGTGATAAACGTGGTCTAAAACTGTGGGTGATAGTTACACATCACAAGGCATATACTAAGAACCATTGAATTGCACATTTTAAACGGATGCAATGTATGGTTTATGAGTTATACCTGAATAAAGCTGTTTTTTGGTTTGGATTTTTTTTTAAAGAACAAACAAGGGAGAGAGAAAGCAAAATCTAGGCATTAGAGAAAGCTAGACTCTGGAGGGGAAGAAAATACCATGAGTTCGGAACTGGACCACCCAGTAGTACAGTCTGTTACTTTTCAACTCACACAGAGATAGTAGATGTCTTGCTTACTGGTGAACATCACTTGGCGTTGCAGTTTTGAAAAATCCTTCCCTGCTCTGACTGGGTTATAGATGCGGTGTGAGGAAAAGGCCAAATAGCTAAGCCGTTTTTTCAATCCCTTTCTTTTACTGCTTTGTTGCTATGTGCTGGCCTTACCTGAAACATTTGTTCTTATCTGGTCCTGCCCACTTTGTCAAAGACCTTCCCTCCCTTTTTCAAAATGTGAACTTTTTTTTTTTTCTAATGATACAACCTGCCTACATTGTGTTTATTCAGTTTTTAAAATAGATTTTCAAATTTATGAATGTTGTAAAACACAAATGCCTAATCCAATCCAAGCTAACCTTGCCTTTTAATCACAATGACGCTCATGCTCAGGTATACTTTATTCTTGCTGCAATTTATTGTTTGGGTACTCCTTCAAATTGTAATGGGAAACTCTGTGTTGGCCCTGCTGATCAAGGTTACCAACATTTAATGTGCAGGAGATAAATACTTATTTCACCAGTTTCAGCCAAATAGAATTAATGTAAAGACTCTAAAAGGCAGAGAAGGAAATTAAGGACATGTTGTTAGAACCAGAGCAAAGAACACAATCTGAAGAAACCCTGGAAAATAAGGATAAATGTTCCATTATCTCTTTTGTGTTTCTTGAAACCAAAGCAAGATGGTCAAGTTTTTAGCTGGTTCCAGAAGCATCTTTACTGCCTTTCTCTTTGCACTTTCCTACATTGCCCTAAAGCCCTCCGGAACAACCTCACCCAGCCCAGCCCTCCCACCTCCGTGATACCTCTGCCAACTCTCTTCCCGGAGTCAGAAACCTTTCTTCTCTCCATCTTCCCCCCGTTTGTCGAAACTGCATATGTTTTCCATAAGTATGGCCCATCTTGCTAACACTGCTAGATTGTGGGAAATAACCCGCTAGAACTAATTTATTCTCGTTTGATTGCTAGATCTCCCCAGTGGTGTTTGCATTAAAACAAGGGATCCCAGGAGCGAGCAAGAATCCTTAAAACCAAAGAGGGGAATTGACAACAATAGAGCCTGAAGCTCTGAGGCAGGTCTGGGCTAGAGGTATTTTTGAATAAAGGAAAAGGAAAAGTCAACATTGGTGGTGGAGTGCCTATTCTAAAATTATTTGGAAATGATCCTCTCCTCGTCGTCAAATTATACACTTCTCTATGATTGTTAATTACATTTGTCCAGGTGTTTATTTTTTAAACCGTTCTCATTAGCCTTGCTTTTTGGTAGTCATATTTACAGAAAGCATCTCTTAAACCAAGTCACCAGAGCCCTGAAAGATGAAAAAAATAGAAGAGTAAAGTGACTTGACCAGAGAGGAATGGGTGGCTTAACCGTAGATCTGCCGGAGGTCAGGTTTAATGTTCTTTCCTAGAGGAAACGAAAGCAAACTTTTTAATTCAGGAAGGCAGTCTAACAGGGACGCCTCTGCTTGCGCTTGCTTTCCAGCTTGCATTTCAGAAAGAGCCTGCAAGAGTTTTGAATTATTGGGAGACATTGATTTCAGAGGGTCAGATGTTGAAGGAGTTCGGGATACACATATCAGTTCACAGAGATGGTGCCTTGGATATTTATTTGCAAAGTGAGCTGTGTTTACATACCTGGATAACAAACACTAAAGATAGCTTTCTGCTTTCCTTCACCTCATAGATTTTTGCATCAAGGTGTTAACAGTGTGAAAAGTCAATAATGTGGAAAATGTTTTCAGTTGCATTTCAGAGATTAGAAAGGAGTTTTTAACTGCTTTTAACCTCCCTCTTATTTTTATTCTCCAGTGGGCACCTCCCAAAGTAGAGGAGAGATGCAGAGGGTCTTATCATCCATTTTCGCCCCTTAAAAATTATTTAGGATTCTTATTTTGAAAAATCAACATGTTTAATGGTACTATGTAACTGTTTTAGACCCCTCTCCTCCCTCGCCCCATTTAAAATGTGATGTATAAGTAACAGTGGGTAAGTTCTTCTACCTCTGTTCCATTAACTGTCCATGACATTGACCTTTTGGGGATTTACTCTCGTAAGTACAAGCTACAGTAATTATTTAAAAACTACTGACACCACTATGCCTTAATTCATTAAACTTGCCCACTTTTTCACTGTTCCATGGGCTCTTTTTTCCTTTTCTTCTTTTTTTTTTCTGACATATTTTTTAGTTCAGATACTTATTCAAATCTCTCTGATAAGCAGTTTGATTTGTAGCTAATTGTAGCAGCCGATTTTCATTATTTATGAGTATCATTGTCAGAACCCATTTGGAAGTCTGACCAAGATAAAGCTGATTCCAACTTCTGATATGACCACAGCAATAAAACAATTAACCACACTAGTTAAAATGTGCTGAGGCCTGGAGGCTACTGATATCTTTACAACCAAATATATACTGTATCGGGCATTATGTTTGACTCACTTTCTAGAAGATTCCACATGTTATTATTTTATCACAAATAATTTATGACACCCTCTTTTTAAAAAATATAATGTATATTACTTCTCACACCAGCCAATTAACTTTAAAGTGTTCATAGATTGAAGAGATAGAAGTAGGCAAATGAAAACTGTGAGTGATATAAATGCTTCATATTCTTAAAAGGTTGGTATTATATGGCAGCATCTAAATCAGTCTTTGTGTACTGTTATTCTTTAGATGTATTTTGATTCTGGTCGGTGCCTAAATCTCGGACTCCATCATGCCAAAAAGAGACAAGAAATGGAAGAGCCATATAGCTGCATCGTACAAGCAGACATATTTCTCTCTCTTCTCATCCGTACTATCATAAAACATATGTGAAATTTCAAGAATAAACACATGATTGGCAAAGTCATTAATAAGAGGGGTCATTTTCAAGTGTCATCTAATTTAAATACTTTTGCTTGAAGTTATGGCCTTGCCGTGAGTTTTATTACGCTCCAATTTATTAGTAAAGCCCTGTAGGGTTCACAGGAAACTTGATTTTACCATTAATTTTTAAATACATATTACTCCCGCTTTATTTTTGGAGTGCATCTTATTTGCAAAAATTGGTTTCCTCTGATCCATACAGATGTTTCCCAGTGTTATTAGAGTAGAGTGTCTAGAAAGTCAGATGTCTGCAAATTTTCGAGATGTTACACTCCAAAGCATAGTGAATGTAGGCACACACAAGTGATACATGTTTATGCTAGTAGTTAACTTAAGGAGGGAAAATGTAATAAAGACTAACCAAACCCCTGCTTCTATTTACCAAGTAATTTGCTCTCTTTTCTCTACCAAGAGAGTGACATCTGGGTGGGAAAAATCCCATCGTTTAGGACTAGAGCCAAGACCCAGGAAATAACTGACAATTTCCATTGCTTCACATGTGGCTAAAAAAACCTCTATCGTTGGTAACTAGTCCTTTCTCTGGGTTGAGTTGTCATGGTCTGCGCTCCTTGGCTTGCCCCTCTCTCTCTCTCGAGGTGCTTATGGGCGTAAGTGGTTGACAGAGGAGCTCTAAGTGGGGGTGTGTGGGAAGTCAGCGGAGGAGCTCCACCCAGCCTCCCCTAATTGCACCCACTTGACCATATGCCACGCGATGCTAATGTAAACACCTGGTGCCGATAACTGAAAAACCAAAATGCTTGAGTGTTTATTTTAGGGAGATTTCGTTAAAAAAAAAATGATACATATACTCACTAGTTGTTATCTTTTTTTCCCCCTAATTAGGACAGAATTTTACCTTAAGGCAGTTAGGAGTTTGTGAACCAGCAACTCGAAGAGGACTGGCATTTTGTGCGGAAATGGGGCTCCCCCACAGAGGTTACTCTGTCAGTGCAGGGTCAGATGCTGATACTGAAAATGAAGCAGTGATGTCCCCAGAGCATGCCATGAGACTTTGGGGCAGGGGGGTCAAATCAGGCCGCAGCTCCTGCCTGTCAAGTCGGTCCAACTCAGCCCTCACCCTGACAGATACGGAGCACGACAACAAGTCCGACAGTGAGAATGGTAAGTGCCGTTTCTTTTGCTCTATCATGTTGGCCTTCAGTGCTTCTGTCTGTTCTAGTTGACTGTGGGGGGCATGCTTCTCTTCCTTTCTTCTCTCCTTCCCTCTCTTTCTTTCTTTCTTCTTCCTCTCTTTTCGTTTTAATGCACTAGAACTCAAGAAATGTCCTTGAATCATGCCTTTATTTTTTCCTGGAGAAAATCAATAGTCGACATCAGATTGTTAAATTATGCAAGCGGTCTATCATATGTTAGCTATAGTTTTGAAAAACAGTTTAATGATGTACAGAAGAAGAAAAAAAGATTAGCTTTGACTTATCTGGGACCATGTCACCTGGTACCCTCTGGGGAGTAGCAAAACCAGTGGTGGTAAAGTTTACCCCAGAGCCAGCTTATAATCAAACATGTCTTTGTAGATTCCTCTTGAAGATATCTCAAAGAAGTCGCAGAATCTTAGAATGGATGAGTGAGCACACAGAATAGTTTATTAACAGGGCTCAAGTGATTGAAGAACAAATTTGATCATGCTTTAAACTTACTAGTTGATGAGAGACAAAGTTTGGTAAGGAGGGAGAGTATGGTTTTCGATGTGCTTTGGGGACCGCAATCAAGTCTACACAAAAAAGTCGGATTTAGGATATCCAAATGGCAGCTTTACATATTGTAAGAAAGGTATAAATTATTGGGACTTTTTTCTTACAGATAACGCAGGATCATAAAAACAGTTCATTTATATGCAATAACAGATTTCGAAGGAAACTTAATTTTTAGTCAGTATTGCTTCTAATAAGAACTGGAGCATCAGTGCCAACATACCAGATAACGAAAGGACATTTCTCCTTTGGCATTTAATATTAACATTGCACTTGCTACTTTCATCTAGTTATTGATGCTATGTGAATATGATGCATCAAGAAGCAGGGAGAAAATTAAAATGGAAGAATCGCATGACATTTCAAAAGAAAGATGGTTGTTTCACCAACGGTATTTCATTTGTATTATTTATTGAGCAACTTTGTCAGCTTTGCTTTGCAGTGCGAAAGCAGTTCTATTCAGCTTTCGGTTTTAGCTAAGTCACAGTATGAACTGATACTTATTGCTCCCCACTGTTTATTACCCATCTTTTCTATGCATGAAAAAAAGTCTAATTTAAACCAACTAAAGCAGTGTGTTCTCTTATGTAGAATGCGTTAGTGCGCTAAACCAAAGTCAAGATCAGTAATAACCTGCAGTCGATGTATTCATTTTGAAAGTGCCAGTTCTTGGTGGAGGCTGGCTTTATTCCAACCCCACACAGGAAACAAGGACAGTTCTTTCTGGCAAAATGAGTCTTTGAATCAGGCTGCCAGTGTTTCCCTGAGCTAATCCATTCACCTCAGTAAAACCTGTATTTATATCAGTTTTCATTGTGGATTCGAAAGTTACTAACTTTAAATGTGTAAGATTTGCTATCAACCTTGTTTCCCGCCTATCTGAACCTTCGGGTACAATGGTTATATTCAAGTGTAGCGCTCGGTATTTGATTTCCCTAAAATACAATTTAAATAAAATTTAAATAAAATTTATGGTAGTTATAGAAAAGAGTAGAACGCAGCAAGATAAGGCATTTGGTTCGATTCTCTGCATCATATCCATACCCGTATCCATTAAATATTTTCTCACATCGGGTCAACTTGTTCCTTCCACCCACAACCTTTGTAGCATCTGTTTCTCCTCCCTAATAACAAATGTATCCTGTATTGTATCTGTAGTGGTAAAATGTAAGTTAATGTAATGGTTTTTAAGATTCTGTATCTGCTAAAGCTATCCCACAGTGGGATGGCCCCAACACAGGCCATTTTTTTTTTTCTCTTAGGAAAATCTAAAACTTACCAAATTGTCAACTTTGAGTTAACAGTATAAAATATCCAACTGGTAGGGAGGAGGAAAGGAAGACTGAGTTTCTCCCACCACTGGCCCTCACCATGTGCATGGATTATCATTATCTAGAGGAGGAACGTGCTTCCCCAGGATTTCATAGACCTTGTTCATAGAGTGATGTCAAGGCAAGAAGAGGTGCACTCTTTCCTTTGTCCAGGTGGTGGTTATGAAGCAGACTGAAGAGAGACAGGAAGAGGGTGTCAAGGGCCTTGCCTTGAAATTCAGAACATTTGGTAGCATTTGTTGAGAGTAAACAGGTCAGCCAAGTTAAGAGTATAAAGTGTCAAAAACAATGTTTGTTGAGCTGGGCAAGTGATGACTTAAACTTGTGTTTACTCTTTTCCCCAAGGTTTGGCTGTGGTTGTTTTTTAAAAAAACATTTTGATAGTCCAGGAACTCCCAGTGAGGTCAGCTAAGGGAAGAAAACAAAAGAGGAAATAAAAGAGATATGGCCTCTTCATGAACATTCGCTATTGCTTAGATTTAATATGTACGTCCCTAGGAACGTTTCAGATTAGGTTATTTGTTCTGAATTTTCAGTGATTAGTCAGAACAAGCAAGATTCCATTCATAGTAAATAATTGCATTAAGAGGTGGGAAGGCATAATTTTCTGAGATATTTAGCAGACCTTTTGAATTGTGGAATGAAACAAGAGCATTGAGGATTTTTTTCTGATATAAAAACTATGGTTATTTTTCTTAAGCTGAGTTATAGGAGAAACTAAAATTTGTAATCCTACCATATGGTCTTCTAACATCTTTCTAAGCAATAACCTCAAAACTATTATATATTTTTACTATTACTACTTCTAGTCAAATATTTCTAATGTAAAATTACGGAAATAATTCAATTCTATCCTGTTATTTTTCATTGCTCTAAGTTTGAAAGACTATTGATTTCCCAGTGATATTTTCCTTTGCCTTTCATTAGTTTAATTGTCTAATATCATTCATTGTTGTACTAGCTTCAGATGCATCCTTGGAGGGTCTGTTATACCCTTCTAGGTCGAAACTAGAAGGACATGTGTGAAATAACTCACCAAAATGAAACTAACTTAGGAACCAGACACTGACTTGTTTTCATCTGGTTTAGCATGGGAGTTCTCGTTGACTGTTTTCATCATTTGAAATAACTGTGAATAAGGCTGCTTTCCCCAGAAAAAGAATGTTATTCAACATTTGTAAAATTATGCAAGCAGAGCGCCCAATGTTCTAGTTAGAACTTCAAAGAAGAGTTTAGTCACTAAAAGGGATTAGGTTTCATTTATTTATTGATAAAGAGGCCAACAGTTCAAGTTTAGAAGGCGCTAGCACTTTTGTGAGGCTAATGAAATTTTGATGGCCCGAGCATCCCGCAAGAGTAAAAGAACATTCGGACCATGTCACACGTCTCTGTGTTAGCAGAGACTCAAAACAAGTGATAAAATTTGTTCTTTTGCAAAACTAACTCTTCACCAACCATGGGGATTTGAAGTTAAAAAGCATTTAAGGAATAAATGTTTCCAGTCTGTTGAGTTTCGTATGGGATTCCAAATGTTAATCTTGTTCCGAGTTCAGGATCTTGGAGAGGTCCCTTCTTGACACAGCGCTTACTGTGGTGGTCGTCATCGTTCTCAATAGTGAAGGGATTGGTTTGTGGCCACCTAGCAAGCAGCAGTTCTGGTAAGCTGTTGAGAGGTTATGAAATAACCACAATGAGCCGCCCTAATCAAAGGTAGAATTACCAGTATGCTCTGGATTGTTTTAAGCGTCTTTCCTGTCTCTGATGTGTCGTTAAAAGACCCCTGGCTGAGTTTCTGCTCTGAAACTTTGCAAGTCATCTGATCTCAATTCCCAACTGTCTATTTAAATGTCAGAAACAAAGGACTTCTTTTTTTCAAGACATCAACCTTTAAGCTTTAAAAATGTTTGTTTGTGCATCGTTTCCCAGAAGCAGCCAAAACGTATTAACATCCTTTGTCATCCAGCAGTGTGGTATCATGAAAGTTTCCTGGATTTAGAATCACCCGGCTCAGGGTTTAGGTCTTTTCATTCAACCAGTGAGGCTGTTGGCTCCTGAATCACCCAGAGCTCGAGTTCCCAACTCTTCCACTCTCCTTGATACTTTGTCGGATGTACAGCAGTCCCAGAGATGTATGTGGTCCCCCGCTGGGGGTCCTCATCTTTTCCCCTCTCCCTGTCTCTACAATCTGTTATGCCCCTTGGAAAGCCATGACCTTTGAAGGTGGACAGACCCACAGGAGCTGGCACTCTCCTTCTGCCTCATGGTGATTCCTGACTTCGAGGGCCCCCACTGAGGGCAATAGATGAGAACATGCTGTAGGGGGGCAGATCGCCTGGGTTTGATTTGGTCCCACCATCTCCTCTGTGACCTTGGGCAAGTTACTTAACCTTCCTGTGCTGCAGTTTCCACAAGGGTAAAATAGAGAAAATAGTAAATGACCCCCTTATAGGGTCATTGTGAGGATTAAATGAGTTCAGATCTAGAATGTGCTTAGAACAGTGCCTGGAACCTAGTGACTTCCAAATAAGTGTGTGCTCTTCTTATCATCTGTAAAAAGTGAGAAATCACATCTTTGTAAGTGGCAATGAAGATTAAGTTAGATAAACAATATCAAGTACCTACAGGGTTCTGGCCCACAGCACATCTCTCCTCCTTCCCACTCCCCACCCCTTTATACTCTCCCTCTGTCTGCGTTAGTTTTATACATGTGGCAAGATGAGGGGGAGACAGTGATCTCCAGAAAAGGCACTGATATTTTGCATAGTCTGGAATTTCTGTCACCATTTATTGACTCTTTTATTTTTCTCCCAAACTCCACATCCTTTTTAATTTACTGTAATTAAATGAATGTACATTGAATGGTGCTGATAATTAGTCTGATGGCTGTAGACTTCAAAGACTTCAGAATGTTCCTTCCCCTCCTGGCCAAAGGAAATTTCAAAAGTAGTGTTCCCCTCAAAGGCATGTTACTTAGACAGCCAGTCAATTAAAAGGCAATTTAACTGATGCTCATCAGTTCACACGATAAAATAAATCATTCCTGGAAGCCTTTATCTCTCACCTGGGGTCTTAGCAATATACCTGTTGTAGGACCCAACTAATGCCACAGTAATTGTGCATGATACCAAAGTATTAAGGGCTAATTTGGTGGACAAAGAGGGTATAACAATAAAGGGCAATATTTTTAGGTGTAATAGATACTTGCTTTGTACGGCTAAAACATTTCAAGGAACCAATTTACTTGTCCTTTGAAATACTATTTTAAAAGTCTACTTTCTGTATAGATAGAAAAAGTCTAAAAGTTGAGTTATCATACTTTAAAACGAAGAAGATACACTTCTTAAACCAATTTGACAAACTATTGCAGTGATAACGTTTAAACCAATCTCTCAACAGAGAACTTCTCGCTGTTTTGCAATCCAAATTACCATGTCAGGCTGAATATGTTCTCTGAAAGAGTGGGCAATGCTCTTTCTTCTCTTTCTGAGAGACCGCATATAGGTGAGAGACGAGAGAGACTGCATATAGGTGAGAGAGGTGTAGCTATTCTATTACCAATTGAAGTCTGGAGTAGTTTGGGAGAAACTCTTGAATGGTACTGGAGTATCCCATTACGTCACATAATTGTGATGCTTCCAGCAACAACCCAGATATCATTTCTCTCCTGGTTCTTTTCACAAAGGGGCTATTTGAGTTTTCTGAAGATATTTGAAGAGAGGTGTATTATTTTGCCTACCTTAATTCCATTACTTCAACTTTATCCATGAACCTTTCAGCCTACTTTGGAAATTGATTGTAAGAATTAAGAAGGAATTCCATTGCTGCAAGAAATAAATGATACTTCAGTGTTATTCTAATTTTATGAGATTCTATTACACATACTAAACTCTAACTTGTATATCAATTCCATTATGGGCTCTCTTCTGGCATGTAATCGTCACTTCTGGTGTGCTCTGCTGTTATAAATTATATTTTATGTTTTAGGTGCTCTGGGATGTCAGAAACAGCAAAAGTAAGATGTATGCTTACCAAGTCGAGCTCAGAATTAGAGTGCTGCTTTGCAGAATACAGTCACATAGTTTCTAATATATACAAATAATTGCATTGCCTTGCTATGTATACATTTATGGTTTAATAGCAACTTGTCATTCTTGTAACAAAAGCTTCCGTATGTCATTTGAGAATGAAATATATTTCATGGATATGTTACAAGTCACTCAAGCACAGAAACTATGATTTAAGTTCATTTTTTTAATTTAGCACTATGAAACTGGAATTAAGAAGACTATAAAGTCCACTGCCTTTGTTGTTATCACTTAAGTATTTATATACATTTATATTTCCCATCCTAAGAGGATTTTTGGAACCTCTTGGCAGTTTGCTATTCTTCACATGAATATTGCCATTTCTACAAAATTCAATTTGTGTTCTAAGTATTTTTGTTCAAAGTATATGGAGTATATGCTCTCTCTCTTTATATTCTAAATGTTCTCTTAATTGTAGAGTTGAAATCAAAGTAAAGCATACCATGCACATATCAAAACTGATGATGTATGCTATTTTGATTTTTGAATGTGTTTTTGATATCCTTGAAAAACCACAGTGGTAGCAGTAAAAATGTTTTAATTAATGAATTGAACAGCAGCGAATGCTGAATCAGGTTTATTGATGTAATTATCACTGAAATAGAAAAATTAAGTGTTAGAGCCATAGAACCTTAGTGTATTTGCCATTCTAGGGGTATTCAAGTGTTTGAAGAGAGACTTAACTGGTGGGTCTTTTTTGTTTTTAGTGTGTTTTTTGGTGCTATTTAAAGAATATTCTTCTCAAGTCATAACAATTCTGTTTATTAACATTATACGCACATTCAGGTATAAATGTGAACATCTTATACATTATTTACCGAGTAGTTTGAATGACGGTTTACTATATGGAAATCTTTTATATTTATCAGTGGATTTGGGATAATTTTCCATAATGAATAGACTGTACATAAACCAAATGTAAAACCTTTTAAAATGCAGATGGAAATTCATACAAATGCATACAAGCTTGAGAAAAGGACAGTTAAAACATCTTATGAGTAATACCTTGCCCTTAAATATCATCACACAGCAACTGAAAAGTAAGTAAAGTTTAGATGTGACTTTTTGAATTGATTTCTTATTTAGTATAGCAACTACATCTTCATTCAATGAGTAATAAGCGCTGGGTATTATACCAGGGGCTGGAAAAACAAAGATGAGTAAGTGTAGTCCCCGACTTCTAGACATTCGTAGGCTAGTTGGGCAAACAGGCAAGTAGACACTATAATTGGATTTTAATGTGGTAAATGGAATTACAGCACAATATGCAAGGTCAGTGTCAGCAGAGAGCAGATTGTTGCCAAGTGAGACTGGGGAGCAGGACAGGAGAGGATGTTTCATAAAGGAAGAAGGAGATGGCATTGAAACAGGGGCTCAAAGGATGTATAGAAATTCAAGATGTAGACAAAGCAGCAAAGGAGAAAGTGTAAAGTCTGTGAGGACTCTTGAGAGCCATGAGCTGTTTGGTACCTGGAACACAGGATGTGTGGGTAGGTGAGTGATGAGTTGAGGCGCTATAAGCAGCCCCAAGCCATTGCAAAGGGCCACATGGCCATGCTAAGAAATCTGTACTTTTTCCTGGAGGTAATGGAGAGGCTCTGAAGGGTTTTCATGCCGAGTGACAATGCAGTCCTCTTTACATGTTACAGAGCATTCTGAAAGCAGTACAGAATGTCGACTGTCTTTCTCACAGGGAGTAAGCTCTGTAGGGGCGTGGCTCTGTTCACCATTGTATCTCTGTGCTAACCTCACAGTGTTTGCTGAGCAGAGACACAGTGGACTTGTAGGTCAGACTCGAAAGCAGATGGACCAATCAGATAGTATTATAACGATCCTAGTGAGAAAATATAGAAGTTTAAGCCAAGAACTAGGGAGGAGAGGAAGACTGCTTCAAATAGAAAGAATCAAGAGTTGATGATTTCCAGGCGCCTGGGTGGCTCAGTTGGTTAAGAGTTGATGATTTCTTCATCACGTTGGGGTTGGGGAAGAGGAAGACATTTTAAAAGACCCTCTAGGGCGCCTGGGTGGCTCGGTCGGCTCGGCGTCTGCCTTCGGCTCGGGTCATGATCCCGGGGTCCTGGGATCGAGTCCCACGTCGGGCTCCCTGCTCAGTGGGGAGTCTGCTTCTCCCTCTGCCTCTGTGATCTCTCACTTTCACTCTCTCTCAAATAAATAAATAAAATCTTAAAAAATAAAAAAAAATAAAAGACCCTCTAAACATGGAAGAATGGTAGAATCCAAGTGATGGTATAATTCAAGTTGGAGGTTTGTGATAGAATTAGTAATTCAGACATGAGTAGGTTGTATTTAAGGTGTCTGTGGGACATCAGAGTTCAGTAATCTATTAGTCAATTATATAGAGAGATAAAAAAAATCAAATAGATTTTGTTTAAGAACATTTACCATATGATCTATATGATTGCAGTTAAAGCCATGGGCAGCAGTAAAACTCTCCCCAAAAACAAATATGAGGAGTCAAGTAAAGCACTGAAGGTAAAAACCCAAGTTCACCAATATTTACCTAAGGGCGTAAAATAAGTACCAATGAAAGAAACAAAGGGGACCTTCCATAGAGACAAAAAGAAAATCAACAAGATCAGTTCACGGGAGACAAGAGAGATAGGTCAGAGGAAGCGGAATCTAAACTTTCAAAAGTCTAGTAAGTTAAATGCAAGGATACTTTTTGGATTGCATAGGAGGTTATTCACTTCTGTATAGGGTCATTGCAGTAGGTGGAGGATAAACAGAAACCTAAAAATATGGCCCCAAACAAGTGTAGATTTTTCTTTCCAAAGCCCAAGTAAGACAGGAGGGAGGTAGGCTGCTAATTCCTGAGACACAGAGGGGCAAGAGTATTTTTATATTGGATGGCATTTCAGCATCTTTATAAGGAAAAGGAAGGAGCCATCCAGGAACGAGAAGGGGAAAGGAGAGGAGATTAGAGAACATTAATAGTGTGTAACCGTGAATCCCTCAAAACTTTTTATCTCTTAAGGTACTTTTCGCCTTAAAAATTTGTGTGCATAATAATTTTAGCTTGTTATAGGAAAGCTATACTTTAAAAAGGTAAAATTCTATCTGTATTGATTGAAATCGTAGCATAAGTTGATGATATTCGATGGAATTGAAAGTCCATGACATCAAAAAGTTTGCGGGAAAGTACATTCTTACACAAAATTGATATTTTATTTCAAATAGTTCTATAAAACTGTAAAAAAAAAAAAAGGCACATCCAGAGTCCTATGGAAAACAGGTAAAACAGGTAGCTGCTGACTTTGGAGCCTGAACTAACAGGACTGTTCTCAGTACTCCTACAGATACACAGGTAACTTCTTTCTTTTCCTTATGCTCTCCTTTGCTTAAAAACAAAATGCATGTTTATGAACATAAAATTGTATAACCAGATTTTATTATTAATGAATACTGTCAAGACCTTATCAAACATTAATTTTAAAAAAATACAGGGGCTCCTGGGTGGCTCAGTCGGTTAAGCGTCTGCCTTCGGCTCAGGTCATGATCCTCGGGCTCTCTGTTCCGTGGGGAGCCTGCTTCTCCCTTCTCCCTCTACCACTCTGCTACTTGAGCACTCTCTCTCTGTCAAATAAATAAATAAAACCTTTGAAAAAAAAAAAAAAACCACAAGGGGGGAGGGCCAGAAAATCATATCACAAGTGATATGTCCAAGAGAAATAGAAATACGCTGTAAAAAGCATGGAGCACTGGATGTTATACGCAAATAATGAATCATGGAACACTACATCAAAAACTAATGATGTAATGTATGGTGATTAACATAACATAATAATTAAAAAAAAAAAAGCCAGAGCAGTAGTTGTTATCTGCATATTGCAGTTAGGAAAATTGTGACTCTGTGAAATGATTATTCCGACTAAACTGAATAAATTGATTTGCCTTTAATTGGTTAACATCAAAGTGATCAGTAGGAAATAGGCTTGCCCTTCCAACTGGTTTTTATAGGGGTGTTGAAGTTCACAAAGAGAGATCTTAAATTTTTGACATACAGCAGCTAGAGATTCCTAGGGGATTTGAAAGTGCTTGAATGAAATGTCAGTTGCTGCAGAAAACAAGTAGAAAACATTCCCTTGTAATGGACTGTGTCTCATTTACTATGACTAGAGTACCACTGTATAGATTGCAGGCTACAAATTGTGCTTAAAGGTGCTTATTCATTGTTTAAATGAACCTATTTAAAAAGTTTAAGCATTCAGATAATCATTAGAATTTTTTAAGCTTTCAATCATTGTTTGCATGGTACTGTCTCAATAATCCAAGTAAAATGAAAGGTTATAACAGACGTGATAAAAATAGAACTTCAGATCAAACAAACTTAAGTCTAAAATATTATGAGTGTTTAAATTCATGCCTTTAATGTATCTATTTTAATTATTTAACATTACATGTTCATTGGACAATGCAGAGAAGCAAACGGATGGTATTCTCTGGTTTCTCTTTTGGCATTTCCGCTTTTATTCTTTTCTGTGTGTTTATTTTTTAAAAATTAAAATCACAATTTATGTTTTGACCCTAAGCTTCCCCATGTTATCCGACATTCTTCTAGAACATAATATTTTTCCATGCTGTGATTTATCAGAATTTTTTTAACATATCTACTACTTTCGGACATGTAGGTTGTTTGAATTTTCCCTATTATAAACTGTGTTGTAGTAACTATCATAGTAGCCAAATCCTTGCCCCTAATTCTGTTATTACCTTAGGATAAATTCTTGGAAGTGGAACATCAGAGCCAGAGGGTACATACAATTTAAAGCTTTTGATATACCCTGTCAAAGTGCCCTGCAAAAAAAACTTGTATCCATTTACACTCCCACCAGCAGTACAAAAAAGTGTCTTTTTCCACAAGCAATTGACAGCAAATATTGCCAAGCTTTAAGAATTTTGGCAACTGGATGGATAAAACATAGTATCTGACTGTTGTTGTAATTTATGTTCGTGTGATTGATAGGTTGAATATATTTTCATGTATGTGTGTGTACGGTTCATATTTCTTCTTTTGTGAATTGCCAACTCATGTCCTTTGTCCGTCATTCTATTGGGGTAAATGAAGAACTGGGTATTCTGGGACATAAGAAAAACGAAGGGACAGTGGAATTCAAGGACACCGGGACACTGACACTGCTTTTTTTCCCCTTGTATCCATGTAGGCCTGATGAGACAGGTTTGGTTATAAGAGGACCTGATATGTATAATCATCTCCTGAAATGCAGACCTTCTGCTCGTAGACATACGGATAAGCTGCAGGATAGTGATGAATAGAGATGCAAACTTATGTATCAAATGTAAGATCCTCCAGTCTAGCAAGACACTGCCTTGCTTAAGTAGCTCTGCACTCTTTATTAGAGATTCTAGGTGCCAAGAAAATCTGCATCTGCTCCAGCTCAGAGTAGCAGATTCATTTCTACCAAGCCTCTGCCTCCTTATTAAATAAATTAAAAACTTAAAGAAAGTGATGATAGCAGTAGGAGGTAAATCTCTTTTCATCAATTCTTAGCCTGATGGAAAAGGTGCAGAAGATAGAGATATAGAGATACCGTATTTTTTTTCTTCTTGAATTGCAGGTACTTTCATATAATAAGAATCTTAATAATTCTTTGTCTCTTTTGAAATGTTTAGATCTTAATCTTTTGCAGCTATCTTCCTTTGTTTGATTTTAAGATATTATTTATATAAGGAAAATTTTAAGAAACCTTTTAAAATATATTTCAGTTGTTATTATTTACTTGTGGCTTTTTTATGGTTAGAATGTTGACTTTATCCCTAGAGCAACTTATCATTTATATTTTCTTCTTTTAAAAAATATTTCTTTCATTTTATTTAAATTTATTCTATCTAAATTTTGTTAATATAGTCTGTGGTATAGGGATTTAAAATTATTTTCTTCACACAATTCATTTTTCTAAGTGTCATTTAATTAGGCGACGCTTCATAATGTCTAATAAATGTATCCTACTATACTTAAATTTTGGCAATGAGACATCAATAAAAAATTGTGCTGTTAAATCTTTGCAATGAAATAGGAAAAGATTTATAAAATCTCTTATATAAATAGTAGTTTTTAGATACTAAATTCAGGTTTCTGATTTTTTGAGAGATCTAGAATGCTAATAACTAAGAAGAAACATTCTCAGGAATACACAATTAGCTACGGGCAGCATAGTATGTAACCTCTTTATGCATTGCAAAAAAGTGCAATAGTAGAAAAACAGAGTGAGATAGGTTTATGGAAGTTACATATAATGTCACAAGCAGTTGCTAAAATCTATTTTTCATTTAAAAATCAAGCATTCATCCTGCAAACAGTTAGGATTTACTCTATTTTGTGAGCATCCTTATTTGAGAGATATTTGGGGGGAAATAAAATATATCTCTCACCATCAAGCTTATAGACTTGGAGATACAGGGCTATGTTTCACTATAGCAGAAGGGAGTGCCTGCTTACAGTTGGGACAACTTGAAGAAATGCTTGGAAGCAATAAGAGGAAATAATAGTAGCATCCTAGGGAGGCCACCCCATCTAGAAGAATCCTCTCGGGAAGCAATGGAGATTAAAGTTGACAGTGAAATGGAATCGATTTATGGGGAACTGTAAATGTCATGCTGAAGGTCTAAGCTTGTCGCTGTGGGTAATGTCTGGCCAGCCCATGTCCTGAAGCAGAGTTGAGACATGATGGACAGATGATATGAAGGCGATCTTGGAACTGATGAGCCAGGATCCCATATGAACCAGGAAGGGGCTATTGTGAGCAAGGAGGAAGGAACAAGTTGTAGTGCTGTTGACGGGGCTTTGCAATGTGAGAAAGAAAGATAAGGAGCTACATGACTCCCAGCTTGTGAGCACCCAACCAGGGAGAATGTTGCTATTGCAGTAAAAGGGGAAAGGCCAGAGATCAATAAAATAGACTTTTATCTAAACAATTACATAAAGTCATAGTACAGAAGAGTTCGCGCTACAGTTTGGGAAATAGTCAACAGTGCATTAAAGATGTCCTTGAAAACTAAAAATAGAGGTGCCTGGGTGGCTCAGTCGTTAAGCGTCTGCCTTCAGCTCAGGTCATGATCCCAGGGTCCTGGGATCGAGCCCCGCATCGGGCTCCCTGCTCAGCGGGAGGCCTGCTTCTCCCTCTCCCGCTCCCCCTGCTTGTGTTCCCTCTCTCGCTGTGTCTCCCTCTGTCAAATAAATAAATAAAATCTTTAAAAAAAATTAAAAAAAAGAAAACTAAAAATAAATGTGGATTTAAAGGAATATGAAGTGGTTTCATTAGAAAACAAGATGGACAGTGAATAATAGTAGAACTAGTTCAGACTCAAAGAGAAAGTTATTTCTCGGTATTTCCTGAGTCATCCTTCAGACCGGGACACTCATTTATTGTTCAGTGTCCAGCAAGAACACCCCACCATGATGTTCCACCGAGCACTGATTTGCTACTAGAAGAAGAAGCTCAGCGACTGAAGAGCAGAGTCTGAGAATATTTTATCCCCCTACATTTTAGTTGCTTCCTGCCAGATCTCAAAACAATCACGGCATGAAATAGACTTCCTGTACTCTTGATTGCGTGTTTATCTTCACCACAGCCATGATGAGAGTTTTGCAACTGATACATTTTCCATGGCAACCGCCGGAGAAGCCCAGGATCAGTGTCAGGATGATGCAAGGAAGAAGGCTGCAAGGTTATTACTCTGCTTCCACCTGGGGTCTCAGTTCTCACAAAGATTGTAAATCAGGATAGTTGAGTTCTGGAGATAGCTTGATAAAGGCACAGCAGATGCCCTGACACTTGGCCAGTGGCCCCTCGATGCTGGAGAGACAAAGGATGTAAATTCCAGTAGTTCTTATTATTCATAATTGCATCTTGAAGGGTCTAGATGTCAATTTCCTGGTTTCATCATTAGCGCATTGAGCGTACTCATTATTTTCTCTCAAAATATTAAGAGATTGGTGCAGAGGATCCGAGGGGAAACGTAGACTACAACATTTCTTTAAAGTGTTGTCATATTTTTACCTGTCTATTCCAAGAGTGATCTCTAAAAGGATAAAAAGTACTGAAAAGCAATCTATTTGGAGGAGAAAGGTTGTAGTTTAAGAGTTAAGAATATTGACGCTGTATACCCATGAGTTTGGGTTGCTTCCCCCATATTTCAGGTAGTTTGTGCTGAATGTATAGCTCATCAAAAGTTGATAGCTGTCAGGCAAGATTTCTTTTCCTGAAGACATATCAGAAAGGATGAGAGTTTAGGGTGACCCTTTCCATGAGATCCATTTCTTACTCTATTTTAATTAGAAATTTTCAGCCACAAAAATCCTCTCCCCCCAGTCAATTCTGGTTTCACTATTCAGACGTTGTTCCTTGATGGAGTAGTTTGTATTCTCTACAAAATCCTTTGACTTCCTATAGAACGTGCCGTTACTATACCGAAGCATTTCGAAAACAGTCATTTTGTAATAGGGACATTTCCAATTATAATTGCTAAGGATTTGGGTTATGAATGTTGTTGTTATTGTCCTTTAGAAAAAATTATGATACGAGAATCCAAATGGCAGAGTAGAAGTTTGATAAGGATATAGGCAGAGACAGATATTTGGTTTTTATTGAACACCTATTATACTCAATCTACCGCCCTCTTGGTTTAGTCATATTGTCTCTATTTTACCATGGAAAGAAAATTAAGGCTTAGAGAATCCAGATATCTTGCTAAGGTCTCACAGATACTAAATGACAAAGCCAAGATGTAAAGCCACTGTTTAATTCCAAAACTCACTGTAATACACCTCCTATTCTTAAGTGGAATCTATCAGTACCAGGCAACAGTAGAGTGTAGGTCCCTCAGATCACTTACTTTTCAAAGAGCAGGAAAAAAAAACTCCTGCCAATGTAAATGTCTTCCTTGTCACCCTGAGCTTCTGTGTAGTTGAGTTTATTTCACACTTCTTAGTTTAAGATGTAATTCTACTATATTTAGACAAGAGTTTCATAGGCGCGGTGATAATGACACTTGATTAGAAGTGCAGACATCTGATTTCTTATTCTGGCTCCATAATTAAGTCATTGCTTGACCTTGGGCCATTCACCCAGTGTCTTTGGGTCTGAGTTTCTTCAAACTGTGTCTTCTTATCAAATAATTTTAAAAATCCGCATTATTTTATCTTTGGTTAACATTACAAAGCTAATATTGCAAAGTTTTCTCTTGAGGGTTTCCCTCAAGGGAGAGAAGTCGTGTTGGGTTAGGATAGGTCCAGCAGAGTGATGATACGAAGCATAAAAATCTAATAAACCACCTAAAGTAGCAAGAAAAATTAGATTTATTATTTACATCAATCAAACACAATCCAAGCTTCCTTTGCTTGTGTGCATGTCTCTGAGAAGTATTCTGTCTACGAAGAATGGAACTACGACCCTTGAACTAAGATAATATACATTATTGCCTACAAAGTTTTGTTATCTTTTGTTTTGTTTTGACTAACATTCCATCTATATTAATTCAGTCATTTCAGATTCCTAAAATAAATTTGTTTCAGTGCTAAGAGTCTTATCTAAATAAACACTCAGAATTTCTATGGGGTATTTTATTATATAAGTTTAGAAAATTTGCTTAGTAGTGACATTCAGGAAAAACAATTTTTAAATACCTTGCCATACCTAGCAAGGAGGTCCTTAATGTTTATTGGTGAATAAAAAATTAAGTGACATTACCTAAATATTTCAATAAATCTTTTTTTTTAGAAAGATAACCAGCCAGTTTTGGCCAACAAAAAATAGGCAACATTTTCTCTTCTTCTTTCTCATCTACTTTTTAAAGAGGAAGATCTGGTTTGGAATATACTATTTTTTTTTTTTTTACTATGTTCATACTGGTTTTCATGTATGAATCATTCCTACCCCCAGTTTTCCCCATGTATTATTACCTGTGTCTTTCTTGAGATGCTATAGACTCTCAAAACACAATGTGGCTCAGGTTATTATTTCACTGGCTGAATGTTCATGTGATAATCAGCTTGTTTCTAGGGGAAATGATCTGTGCAAATCAATTCTGCTTTATGTTGCTAAAGGACCTGCCAGATAATTGAGTATCATAATCATAAGTCTGACAGAGATCTTATGAGACATAAGTTCTATTCTCTGTAAGGCAGCCTAGAGAGACATGACCAAACTAGATATCATGATTTTCTGGAATTTGCCCATATCTGTGTTTAATTGGAAATTTTTTTCCTGATTTTTATCCTAAGTTCGTGGATTGAAATAGAAAAATTTCGGTGCTTAGCTTCATGTCATAAGCCTTCTTATACTTGAGAAACAAGACTGTTGTCCTTCTTTTCTCAAAACTAGTTAGGCCCAATATTCATTCCTTGTGATAAATTGATCCTACCACCTAGCCCTAATCATTTTCATTATTCACTGAGCTTTTTCCCAATTTATCATGTCTCCTTCATTTCTGAGGACCTCAAAACACACACACACACACACACACACACACATTTTCTCTTGCTTTTTTAAAGGCAGTGACACTACATTTCTGCTCGAAGTTATTTTTAGTGCCTATGATATGTATCATCAGTTTGCTAAAAAGCATGATGTCAGTCCTCAAAATATGTTTTCAGTGGTTAAATCCCCGTTTAGAGTGCTTTTATTCAACTCTGATCTAAGTGTTACCATGCTGTTACTCTACCCATTGAAAAAATCCATTACCTATTGCTTTTCCTTTCCATATAAATATCTTTGTAAATGTTTCATCAACTTCTTTGTAGTTTCAACTCCGGATTTCTTTAGAATTTTGCATAAAGCTCTTGTTTCCCGGATCTAATTTCCTACTGCAGATTATTGGATCAGAACTTTTTTATAACTCTCTTCTCAAATTGGCGAATTTTACTAATCTAATAACATTGTATTGTAATGTGCAGTTTACTCTCCTGCTTAAAATGTCCCACTTTTTCCTCTCTCTTGTCATCTCTAAATTTCTTTGTAACTGGCGTTTCAAATGCATGTTACTTTCAACCCGCAGTTCCTAGTAAGCCAGGATGAGCAGTAAATACCTGTTTGAAGGACTGGCTTAGTACCTTTTCAAATCTTTCCCACACTCGAAAAGTCAATGTAGCTTTCAAGAGGTCTAGGTTTAAAAGCGAATACAATATGTGTGTTGGTGAAAGCCTGCTCCACAAACAGGATTTTTTAGTTATATCTGTTTTAAACAACAATAAGAGTACCTTATTTTAGTTTGTAGCTTAAGGTGTTATATAGGTAAATTATGCAAACACTCATTAACAAAAATAACTTGTTATCTTTTGCAAATGTCCTTCCCGTTGGAAACCTCTACTGAGGACTAGAATGGTAGCTGTCTTTTAGTAGCCTACTTGTTTTTTCCTAACGGGTATAAATCATTAGGAATAAATTGTGTTCTGTCATTGTAGACAGTAATTGGTGACATTTTCTTGTCACTACAGGATTATAAATAACAGCAATATACATACTGTCAACAGATTCATTATGTTATGAAAAACATAAACTGGGAGTCTTTTAACTATACTTTGCATATTTTCTATATTAAGCATATTTTCTATATTAACTATATTTCTATATACACTGACATCTTTACAAAATTTTTAGGAATACTCGACAGCAGTTTTCATCGTTAATAACTTCAAATTGTTTTATTATGCTTTAAATGAATTTTAATTATTTCTATTCCTTCCATAGTTCACCTGGAAAATATGTTCTTCCAAGGGTATTTTGTTTGCAAACAGATATTTGATCAATAAAACAGATAGGGGCGCTTTTTTTTTTTTTTTAGCAGTAAAACACACAAGAGACATGCAAAAGACTGTAAGCATTTGTGATGCATTTAAACATAGCTCATGTGATTAGGGTAACTAAAAATACAAGGGTCTCAAATTGTATATAATAAATCGTGATGCTCTATCCCATGCTCAGTGAAAAAAAAAAATAAGGCCTTTGGAGGCAACACTAATGTGGACCAAATCTCATAATTACTTGCTTCCTTGATTATTAAATCAGCACATTACTTTCCAGTTTGAGGGCCCTAGCAATATTATATACCCATCACCTCTTGGACCACCACTCCCTATAAAGGAGGGTATCCCTTGCCTTCGGTAGCTTTAGTACTTTCTGGAGGGGAGGTGTTATTTTTCTTTGCCTCTTCAAAATTAAGACAGAAAAGCCCCTGTTCAATCATGGGCCCAACAGGCCAACCCACTCCAGCTTTGATTTGACCACCATCTTCCTGAACACGTTTATCAGCCTTTTCTTGGAAGTCTCTGAAGTAAGACTTGAAGGATGTTGCTTCTGGCCAGTTCACTGGAATCATGTTTGGGAGCTCTTGGCATCCTGACTTCCCCACCGAGAGGATGTCTTCTATGCTCTCTCTTGGATTCTCTCTTTCCAGTCACACAACATTTTTGACGTTTACCTCAGATTCCTCTACTTTGTGAAAATATCACTGTCCACATTTTTATTACCCTGTTTTTTACATATTTATTCAACAAATGCAGCCAAGGCATTGCTCCTGACTGTCCAGGGGCCCCAGGTTGAAAACACAAGCCCTACCAGGGTGTATTGCAGAGTATTTTAGAAATGACTCTACCAAGAGCTAGAGTGTTTGTATATTTCAGACCTCCTCAGTCATGTTTGTCTCTTAATAGTTCCGTATTAATTTCTCATTATTTCAGTCAATACATGGTTCAGATGTTCCTTTTTTTTCTCCTAAAGGTTAGCCCTTTAGCAGAATGTTTTGTTTTGTTTTTGTTTTGCTAATGGGGTTTCCAAATCTTTCTGTTTGTTTGTTTCACAGACTGACTCTGAATTTTGAATTCTGCTTTTTCTTTGGCCTCCTGATACTTCTTTGATATCCCTCCTATTCTCTTCCCTCTTAAAATTATGTTGCTAACTAAAGCTGCAAATATGAGCTGTGAACTAAACATAGTCTCTCACAATGGAAATTTTTAAAAGAATTTCGCAAATATAAGCTTCTATAAAAATCTTTTAAACTTTATGAACTCACAGGCCAGGCATTATATATTTTTCATCATGGTAATCAAAATGATTTCCCAAAGTGGAACTCAGTTTTCTATTTTTTATTCCCTCTTATCATTTAAAAATCACTTCCGAAATTTCAAGCTTATTACTTCATCTTCTCTACTTGAAATCTTTCCCTTTTCATGTCCTTTTATCAAACTCAAACAATGTATTTATTTCAAAGCTCTCATTCACAATTCTGCTTTTCTTTTGTCCTTTCCTCGCATCTAAAAATCTTTATTTCTTTCCTGCAATTCTCTTGATTCCTGGCTCAAAAAGAAAAGTCTATTCACCAGAGAAAACAGTATAGAAGTTAAATCAACCTTCTTAGGAAGACTTAAATTCTCTGAGCTTATCTTTTCTGTTATTTAAACAGCAAATAATCTTATCTTCCTCTTTCCTTGAGGTTCCTTGTGAAAACATTATAATGGACTTTTCTTTTATGACACCATGTGCTTTCTTGCCTCTTTGCCTTGATCATGCCATGCCTGACAATCTACAAAACCCTCGGAGCTCCTTTTTCCTGATCAAATTCCTGCCCATCTTTCAAGGCTCTGTTTAGAGTACTTCTTTCTGCTCGTGGTTCCTATAACCCAAAGGCTAACTGAGCTGGCCTGCCTCTGAATCACATTGTGTCTGTTCACTCTAGTTCTTCCATGACATTTAGCATTCACTACATTATTTTGAGATTCTCTGTGTATCTTAACTTTCCTACACTGGGTTCATCTAGAGAAGAGGAACTCAGCTTCTGAATCTCTATCAGGGATCGTGTAGCAATAGAACTATACCCAAGATAGGTGCCTGCTTAAATTTTTGCAACAACTGAATGAATGAACAAACGAATGAATAAATGAAGTGTCCATTAAACTAGGCATAATGTCAGAAAATGTTGGGAAGACTAAATGGAAAAACTTAGCTCTCTGCAGACAAACGTTGTGATCTTGGTAGGAAAATGCATATCTCTATACTCTGACCTGTAAAAATATTTTATGAAGAGTTTTATGCTGCAGATGTTTTTAAAATCACACTTGTAAAAAGGAGAATGAATGCCTTGACTTCCATGACATACTGTTTTAATTAGAATTCAGACCATTTGTGCATCCCTTATTGTGATTCCTTCCTATTTGCATTCACTGAGTTTTCTTTTCTAAATGATTTATACACTTGCAGAACTTGAAATTTTAAACATTAAATTTATTGTACATTGTCATTATATATTAAAGTTATTTTCATAATCTTGAGTACTTTAATATGTCATATGTTCTTATATAATTTATGTTAAGAATTTCCTTTAGCAAGCTTTACAGTGTCATTTGGAGCACTTTAGAAATCAATATAGAACACTATACGGAAAAAAAAATATTTCTAAAAGTACTCCCCTGTGATCCCATTAATTTGTTTATTATCAAGGTCTTTATTAGGAGTGTAGTTGCTAATATAAGCCTATAATAAACAGAGTATAATTGAATTTTCAATATTTTGTCACCTGGGAGTAATTTTCTTACAAGACCTCTGTTCCGTCTTCTGACTAATTGTCAGCAGTTACTCACTATCACCACATTAATGTCACCAAACACTGCAGAAATATCTACCTGATTGCATTATATTTAAAGATACTCATTTCAAGCCCTTGATGTTTTCTCTTTAAATTATTTACCTCGGGGCGCCTGGGTGGCTCAGTTGGTTAAGCAACTGCCTTCGGCTCAGGTCATGATCCTGGAGTCCCGGGATCGAGTCCCACATCGGGCTCCCTGCTCGGCAGGGAGTCTGCTTCTCCCTCTGACTCTCCTCCCTCTCATGCTCTCTGTATCTCATTCTCTCTCTCTCAAATAAACAAATAAAATCTTTTAAAAATAAATAAATAAAATAAAATAAATTATTTACCTCAATTTTAAATATCATTTAAAATGCAATAAATGTAATGAGCCGACATGTTTTGAAAATACAAATTCAGACATAAGCTAAGATTTGTTTGGTAGACGAGAAAGACAATGATGTTGGGAGTCCCACAGCACTTTACTGATGACGGGGAGAGCAGGGAGCTGTCTGAACGAGAGTCCGTGCTCCAACATTACAAGGGTAGGCTTGGCACCCTCTACTCCACTGTGGTCAGGTGGGTTTTTGGTCGTTACTATTACTTTTTTTTCTGTGAACCTCACCTGGGGTGAGTCAGATGTTATGCTGATATTATTTTATGCTGAATGATATCTTAATATTGTATCATTAAAAATAAATGAAGACAATAACAGTTGAAAACGCTAGACACAGGTGGATTGATGGGGAAAACAAAAACCTTTGTTTTTGTTGGTGGTGTGTGTTTAGAAATGAGTTTTTGACAAATCCAGAACACAAGATAACAGCCCTGGAACAGTCCAGGTTTATGTGTATTATCCCAATATAATCAATACTGCCCCCTCTCCCTCTTAAAAATGTTTCAGTTTGGTCATTAAATTAAATGGTCACCCCACCTATAATTCATTTTTTGTTTAGCACTTCCTCTGTCTCCCAGACAGCTTGCTAATGATCCGTACAGGAAGATTAAAACAAGTATGTTCCTGTTCAGGAATCCTACTCTTGACCTACTTTGCAAAAATTCTCAAACTCTCTTTGTTCAACAATTAAATGTTGTTCAACAATTAAATTTTGAATTTGGATATAAGCACCGTTTATTTTTTGATCCAGACATTTTCATTGTTTGCTTGTCTGTGATACAATATGTATATAAAACAAATCGTATAAATATAACAAATCATGTAAGTGTGTGATCAGATACACGTATATGATTTTAAATTTTTAATTAGAAAGAAAATTTCCCAAGGAAAATTCTCACTGTATGTGAAAGCAAGAGAACATGGTGATGCTAACCTATCATGTACACTCCTACGTGTGTACTCTCTTCACTGGCACTGTGCTGAGTTTTATCGAGGATGCAGAGAGAAAGCAGTTCCCCGGGGGGACTGTGGTTTGGAATGGAAGTGGGGGTAGCTACCAATTATCGGGAACCGACTCTGTGCAGCCTCTGTGCTCAGCTTCTTAAAAGCAATGAGAAAACGGAGGTGAAGAGAACTGTAACTCTTTGTCTGCCTTGAGCATCTACATGGGCCATAGTGCAGGGCACAGGAAATGGCATGATGAAGCAAACAGGGATGTCCCCTGTCCTTATGGGAGCCTTCCACGTCCAGGGGGAGAAATTGACCTGACACAGTAAACTACAAATATGAAATCATATCACACATGAGGAAAGAAACTGGCTTCAGTGAGAGCGAGTATCCAGCGGGGGAGGAGGAGGGACGTCTTTGGATCAGATGGTCCAGGAAGTCTTTTCTGAAAAATGGACAAATTTAAAGCTGGGACTTGAGGGATCAGAACAAACAAATCCGATGACCCAGTGGGACAGGTTAGGGAGAAGGAGGGCCTGGTGCCGGCCTGAGTTATGCAGGAGCTTGCTCTGGAGCATTTCAAAAACGGAAAGCAGGCCACAGAAGGGTAACTTAATGGTCAAGAAGACTGGATGACTTTTGAAATAAGGTTGGAGAATAGAGTTGGGGTTTGTAGGTTGGCTTTTAAAAGAATTTGAATTTTTTTAAAGTTATGTTGGTTCCCAGAAGTCAGTCTTCACCCAAACAGCAATAGGAAGACACAAAAGGGTTTTGAGCAGGGAGAGATCTGCTATAACTTACCTAAGATCTCGGCGCTAAAAATTCCAAGAGCTAGAATGGCTCTCAGGCCAATCTGACTTCAGAGCCCAGCCCCACAAGCTGACACACTGCTTCCCCTGGGATTCGGCAAATAACTGAGTGCATGGCAGAAGGTACGTGCATTACCAGGCACCTACAAAGCATTTGGTGATTCTAAGCAGGAGGACAGAGCATCCATTTGGACTTTCATTTAAAAAAATCCAAGAGTGAAGGTGCCACATGTCTGGAGGCTAGCAGAACAATTCAGGAAAAGAGAAGAACGTAAAAACAGGGCAAAAAGTGGGGAAGGGGAAAGTTGGCTGTTTGGGGGGAAGAGTGAATAGTTAAATCTCCTGAGTATCTCAACCCATGGGGGATGGGCCAAAAACTGCTGAGGTTTGTTGAAGACTGAACAGGGCTTTTTATGCTAGTGTGAGACCTTTGTATATAATTCAGTTAACTAGTAAAGAGTCAGTGAAGATATCAAGGAGGAGAATGACACAGTCAGAGCTATGCTTCGTGTATATATCCTCCAAGAGTGTAAGGTGTATGAAGGAGAACTTTATAAGAGGGTTGTGTACCCAGATGGTACAGTGGGTAGAGTCTAGCTCTGGAGCCAGACTGCCTGGCCCCACATTCCGCTAACTAGTTCTGTGGCCTTAGAGAGTTGTCTTCATCCATGGGTGCCTGCATTTCCTCATCTCGAAGCGGGGCTAATAATAGTACCTACTTCACAAGTTTGTTGAGCAGCGTAAATTAGAAGATCCATGTAAAAAGTGTTACCGGGGTGGTTGGCATATAGTCAGTACTGGATGCATGTTTGCTACCTCAAAAAAAGAACTAGAACAATAATACCCCCAAAAGGGGCACCTGGGTGGCTCAGATGGTTAAGCATCCTGCCTTTGGCTCAGGTCATGATCCCAGAATCCTGGGATCGAGCCCTGCATTGGGCTCCCTGCTCAGCGGGGAGCCTGCTTCTCTCTCAGCTGTAGGAGAGCCCGACCCGTACTGACCTGAGGAGTGAGAGCAGGTGCTTTTGACAGCTAAGGAAAGAATCGGTCTGGGAATCTCCCTGACAGGAGGGAAATCACAGAAATTAGAGACAGAAAAAACCCTATTAGTCAATTCTCTTGCCAAAGATAAATTGATCCCCGGCGTGTATCCCTAGCTACCTGGCCACTCCAGTTATATCTCTGTCAACATGTAAGAATGGGGAGCCATGGGGATGTGGACAAAAGATTCAAGGCGCTAGGATGGCTTAGGTACTGGGATGAAAAATGACTGGTAACCATTGAAGGAAAAATAATGATTTGGGGGAAGAATAAGAATAATTGACTTTTTTGTGTTTTTAGGACTGAGAGTTGAATAGAGATAGAAAATTCCATGCCAGGTTCTGTGGTTATTGTTTTCTTTTCTTTTATTTTTTTAAATTTTATTTATTTATTTGACAGAGAGAGAACACAGCGAGAGAGGGAACACAAGCAGGGGGAGCGGGAGAGGGAGAAGCAGGCTTCCCACAGAGTAGGGAGCCCGATGCGGGGCTCGATCCCAGGATGCTGGGATCATGACCTGAGCCGAAGGCAGACGCTTAACGACTGAGCCACCCAGGCGCCCCATGGTTATTGTTTTCTTAATAAATAGCTAAGTAATATTTATCCAAAGGGAGGAAGTGTTTTTATTCACACTTTGTTCATTTTTTACCAGGAATTAAAGGTGTCGAGTAAGTATTTTTGACATTACAATCCTAGAATTAGAATACACATTTTGCTTCTGGAACAATGATAGCAAAGAAACTTCATAGGATAGTGCTGCGACAGAATTCAATGAAGAAGGAATTGTATGATAGTTTGTTAAATATATGGATTTGACTGACTATAGACCTTTAAGAGAGCCAAAGAATTTTATTGCAAAGATAAAATCATATTTAGATGCAAGTAGATAGAGAATGAAATCTGAATTCTTAGTGGCTTAGACCATTTTAATCCTCATTTACAAGGGGAAAAAAGGAACTAATTGTCAAAGAAACTGCATTAGCAATTTATCTTGGTTTTAGTCACATTAAACTAGATGGCTGATTAATTGAACTGACTTGGATTATCTGATATTTTTTCATCACTTCATGTTTTCTGGATATTTTCAAATTATACGCAGTCATCTTGTTGCGTATTTCACATTCAAAATAGCTCCGCTGAGCAATGTCATTCCCAGCCAACTTCAGTGTCTTTCTCAGTCATGTTAGGGGAGCAAGACATAGGCAGGAAGTATTCAGAGGACTTCATTCGTCTTGTAGTATATTCATTTTCCAAGGTCATGATCAGAGTGTTAACTCCTGCTGCACCCTCCTTCGGAGGATTCAGGTCTTCTGGACTGAGGCTGCCTCTCCGATTTCGGCCTCCTGGGATCCGGATGCTGGCCTGATCCTTTAGCCACATCAACTCTGGGCATCAGAAGGCAGGCAGCGGTTGAAACCCTAAGCTGCAAATCCAAATGATCTTTAAAAACCTTTTCTCGGGCGCCTGGGTGGCTCAGTTGGTTAAGCGACTGCCTTCGGCTCAGGTCGTGATCCTGGAGTCCCCGCATCAAGTCCCACATCGGGCTCCCTGCTCAGCGGGGGGTCTGCTTCTCCCTCTGACCCTCTTCCCTCTCGTGCTCTCTGTCTCTCATTCTCTCTCTCTCAAAGAAAATCTTAAAAAAAAAAAAAACCTTTTCTCACGCACCCTTTGCCTTGATCACACGTCTGACACTGACGCGTAAGCTCACCCTCTCCAAGTCCAAGTCCAAGTCCCCTGATGCCACACCCAGGTGACATCTTGACCCCTGATTTTTGGGACCGTGCTTGTCACTCTTGCAGTGGTTCTCACCTTTCCAGTTCTTTATCTGGCATCCGGCTCCTTGTCTGGGACCACGTACAATTGATGTTAAGGAAAAAATTATTCTGACACTTGTTAAAAGGGTAAGGAAGACTTTATTCAGGACGACCGCCATGGGTGTCAAGTTATTGCAGTGTTGTGTTTGGGTTTAACTCTGAGTACAAGAACACATAGGGATTTAGAGCCAAGGAGCAGGTTAGTCAGGGGAGGGGGCGTGGGGTGGATGGAAAATTACTAAGAGGAGGCACCAAGAGTAGGAGGATTCTTGCCAAACTGACTTAACAGGATTCTTGCTGAAGGCAGGCCAAGGACTCATAGATCAAAGGCAGGGGATAAGGAATTTAATCAGATATGGAGGGTGAGCCCAGCAAGGATGGGAAAGGGTGGGGGTGGGGGGCTCAGGGGAACCTGAGGGAAGTGTGGTCAAGGGAAGTCATGGTCAGGAGGACAAGGAAGTAACAGTTTTGTCCTGAGAACATGTATCTAGAATTCAGCTAATTAGGGCCCTGCTAGTGGCAGGACTGTGTTTGCATGCTCTTAAGCTCAGTTCCTTACCACCCCCCCCCACCCCCACCCCCGCCTTCTGTCTGAGACATTTTGCACACACCCTCTACCATCCTCACAGGCCTGAGAAGTCTGGCCATCAGGTTTCACTGGAGATGGATGGCGGCGGGGGAGGGGGGGGGCGGGGAGTTGAGAAAGGCTTGAGAAATGGCTCAATAATGATGCTTATACATCTTTCACACTCACCCTGTGAAGCAGATCTTATCAAATGAAGAAATATACACTACTCACATGTGATTTTATTCAGAGCCAAAACTGTAAGGGAAGGGAGTTAATACTCAGAAAAATTTATGCTCAAAAATTGGCAAAGTTTTCTTTAAAAACATCTTGTGCCCTTCATTTTTTTTTCTTCTTGAAAGTATAAACTGTTCTTCATTTAGGACCATTACGTTGAGAGAAGTTTACAAAGGAAATGCAGATAGGTGTTGCTGAAGAATTTTATTGTTATGTGTGTTTACAAACAAAGAGCATAAACAAAGAAAGACATTTGTTATATTTATTGCCCTGAAAACAATTGGTACTAAAGTAGCCCTTGAACAAGCTAGAAAATCAGTAGAATAAATGTGCTGGTTAAGCTCCTTTCCATTGGCTTTTAAAAACACCACCGATATTGAAATATTTGTGTTTTCTTTGCTGGAGTGCCGGCAACATAGTAGATGAGGAGTGGATATTCACCATTCTCCAAAATAAAACTTAGCCTCTTTTTGCAACTTGAGACTTCCTTGTCTCCTGGACTTCCTGCCTGCTCCCTCCTCTAATTACTCTTCCTTTTGTCAGACTCTTTTCATGACTCTTCTTTTTTCTCCTTCCCCTTTATTCCCTCTTGCCTACATTCCACGTTTCTTTTCAGCGCCCCCCCTCCACTTTATTTGGTACAAGTGCTTAAGACTAGCATTGAGTCTCAAAGGTGAATAAGCTCCTCTCCTAAAAAACAGTTTTACGGATTTTCTATTGCAAAAGTTAGCATCCCGGCCTCAGCTCAAGGAAGTTTAAAACAAAGATCGACAACCCCAAAGAGAAGAGCTTCCTAAGAAGGGTAGCAAACTGTTCTTTAGCTTTAGACTCATTTTTATGTATATTAAATTAGCTGGCCCTGATCTTTGTAAGCACCAATGCATCATCAAGCATCCAGGATAGAAAAACCCTTTTGCTTTTCAAAGTGGAATTCAGAAGTCATCCAAACATTAAACCAAGAGAACACTGAGTGGAGAATGTGGAATTGTACCAGCCGGGAATCTTACAAGGTAAATCTGGTGAATGGAAGTTCTGTTGTACATCTTATAAAAATAAGACACTACTATTATTACTCTTTTCAAGAAAAGTCCCTTATAGTACTTGGTAGTAGCATTTGGTAGGGGCTTTTGTTAGAAATGATTTTTAAAATAGGTAAAAGCACAGTGAATGGGCAGTGAAATGTAAAATATGTGAAATTTTTATGAATTTGTTTATCCTGTTCTCCACCTCTAAGATATATCATTCCAACAAGTAACAGATACAAATTGAGAGTTTCTTTAACCTCTTAGTAGATGAGGGGTGTATATTTTTAAATTATTTCGGGAGATAGTTTTTTGTCTCTTGAAAGAATAAATTATCATTCATATTGTAATTTTTTCTATGGCTTTCTTGTAAAGTAACTAAACTGATACCCAAGTATCTTCCTGAAGATGAACACAATGAGTTACTGTTTGGAGAAAATCATTCGTGCAACCAATCAGAATTCACAGAAGTATCTGTGTGCCTTTGGCTTTTAAAAGTTTAGTAAACCTAGCACAGGTATGATTTGGACCCTAATAATTGTGAAAAGCCAATTTATTCCAGTAGGTTCTCATAAAAGAATCTCACAAGAAAGTCTGGGTACTGTTAACACAGAAGGGATAGAATTTTTTACCTTATATTTGTTGAAAATGATATATGAAATAGGACTCTTAAGTTCTAGGGGATAATAATTGGGAATTAAAAAAAAACCATAATAATTCCATCTTGGGGTGCCTGGGTGGCTCAGTTGGTCTTGATTTCGGCTCAGGTCCTGATCTCAGGATCCTGGAATCAAACCCCCTGTAGGACTCTGTGCTCAGGGGAGAGTGTGTTTCAGGATTCTCTCTCTCCCTCTGCCCCACCCCTGCTTGCATTCACACTGCTCGCTCGCTCGCTCTCTCTCTCAAAATGAATACAATCTTTAAAAAAATAATTCCATCTTGCTTTGGGATATTTCTTCTCCATGTGGTTAAGCAAATCTATGAACACGCATCTGTTTGTCCGAATGGTGAATGGGCTTTCAAAATTATGAGGAGCTAATACTTTGGATTACTTTTCTTTTCTCCATGACTGCCCCTTCCTCTCCATTCTGGTTGCTTCCACCCTGGCTCAGAGCTCCATCACCACTTCTCTGGGATCCAGAAACCACTTCCTACCTGGTCTCCTTAACTTAAGGACCTTCCCTCTCAATCCTCTGCCTTGGCCAAATCAAGCTTCCTGAAACCTGTTTCTATTATGTTATTTTCCTGAAAAACAATCCTCTGGTGATGATAATAATAGCAGTAGTAATGTAATCATTATGTATGGAGCAGTTCCATACATAAACGTTGATACGTTGTCCCATTTAATCCTCTGAGCAATCTTAGGGAGTATGTTTGAATATTAACTGCATTTGATAGGTAGAGACTTGAGGCATAAACAGGTCTAGGTACTTTGCAGTAGACTCCATGCAACTTTAACCATCCCTAGTTCTCTCACACTGTGACTATGAAATGGTCTGCCTGACTTTCAAGCACCTACAGAATCTATACGCATCCTACTAACTTAACAACACGCGTATTGTTTTAAATGTAATTTTTCCCCCAGGACATTTGGTAGAAGATCAACTTCATAGAACATCTGGAAATTTGCTATTATTTGGTTGTATTATCATGCTTTTAACTCTAAAGTTTAGATCATAAATGAAATTGAATGTGAAACTCTCTAGCCACCCCGATTTCTCGGAAACATTTATCTGTATCACAAACCCGAGAGCCATTTTGAAAGGGTTAGGAATCTATGACCAAAAGCAGTTGATGTGCAGACTGATAGCCAGCACGAAGACGGGTGAAAAGGATGCTCTAGGTAGAGGTTGCTTTAAGACCTTCCTTGGCACTGCAGTCCTTAGTCAGTGTTATTAAATCTGCTCCCTTCCATAACAGAAATTTCAAACGTAAGTTATATTGTAATGTCCCCATGGAAATGTCTGAAGTCATAAATGAAGAAGGAAGGAAGATGCTGTTCTCAATACATCCCACATCATTAACATGTCAAATCTCTGTCCCCCTATAAATGAAACTGGGATGTTTTCCAACTTTTCATCTTGACTGTAAGTACAGTTGCCCGCGTCGGGGAGAGAGGGAGGCGTAGACGAAAGTACTAGTTTTGTGTTTCAACTAATCTGATCCCCTCAACCAGCTGGCCTTCCCACCTGCCCCATCAACTCTGCTCAGAAGCTGCACAAACAACCTGTCAGAGCCAGACCCCTGTTGTAACCATTTCTGCCAAGGGAGCCAATTCGCGTTTGGTCGATGAAATAAAGAGTTTAAGGAGCGATGCCCAGGCCATAGAAATTAGGCTGCAAAAGGGATCTAGAGTAATTTTGAGGCCATTTTACCTGTCAGAAAAAAATAAATTCCGTGCAGTAGTTTTAAGAATTAGTGACTTTAGCTCCGTGTCTGTGGCACAAGCAAAGAAATCGGAAATGGAACTATCCAACAAGGAATATGACAAAGTAGAAATGTGTTTAGCCATGTGTCCTGTTATAAGAAGCAAGTCACCAATCTCAATGAAGTAATTTCTGTGCAAGCTCAATGTTGTAGTTTCCAAGCTACATTTCAGGGGATGACTCTTTAAAAGTCATTTTACGAAGCCTAAGGTAAATCCTTTGAGGGTGCCCAGAGCCCACCTGCCTCGGTCTGGTTTTATGTTTCATTGACTGTATTAGCATTAAACTCTTAAGAGTGACAGGCTGCAGTAAGGGGATCCCAGGTGGGCTCTGGGATCTGCAGGGCCAGCTCTTCCTTAGCTCAGATAATTCTTCTTTTTGAGATTTACAGATCTGTTTGCATTTGACAGGCCATGGCAAGTCTTTACTGCCCAGTCCCGATGTTTTAAAGGAAAGCGGCTTAATAATTTATTGACTGCTACATTTCCTCCGGGCTTTATCTGTGTGATGCTGTTGAGTCACAGAGCATTATAAGTATGAAGAACTTAGCAGAAGCACATTCTTGAAGAGAGCTATGGCCTTTTCGTTGTTGGCGTTGCTGTTGCCAAGGACCCCTCTGAGAGCTCGTGTTGGTTTACCTGGTTGGAAAGTTGCAGAAAATGATCAGCCTTGTGAAGTGGGACTGCAGGATCGCTTTTGAGGTTGCTAACAATATGATCCACAAGATAGCGATGTAATGACAGTAAAATGTGGTTGCAGCATGCTCTTAGATGTTTCTGAGTCGCCTGCATGCTCCGGTGACATCACACCGTGCACTTTCCCACCTCGTGCCTTGCCCACCCCACCCCCCCCCCGTCCTTCCGTGGGATGCCCACTGCGGTCCCCACACCTCCACCCCTTCAAAATCTTGTGCATGTTTTTAGACTACTTCAAAAGTGACTTTTTGCCACACGGCTTTTATTGATCCTCTTCAAAAATGGATATCACTTTGGCCTTCTTTGACTTGTTTACGGCACTTCCATACCCTATTTTATAGGTTAATAGCTACTGTTACTTTTGCCCACTATGGGATCAGAATGCCGCGATGTCCACGGCCGTATTATCCCATTAATTCCTGTATGGCCCAACACGATATCCTACAGATGGTAGATGTTTATTCACTTCATCAGTTTTAAGAGCTGCTGCTAATTCTATGCCCTAATTCTCCTTTTCCATGCTTCTTGTCCCTTTCCTAATCACATGTAATTACATAATGGTGTTTTCACAACTTCGCGAAACTTATTTTGGTGTGAAAAATCAATCGCTTTTAGAGACTTTTGTGTTAGACTAATAATGAAAATAACAATACGTGTGTTTGTAAACTGTTCTTCAGCATACAGAATATTTTCATGTATATTATTGGCCATCACATGACGCTTATGACCATGTGAAAGACTAAGGAGAAGGCTCCTCTTACAGATTAGGAAGCCGAGACCTGGAGAAGTCAATTAACTTGCACGGAGTTGCATATGTAATAAATCTCCACGGTTAAAGTCAAACCCAGATGTCCTAAACATTCCAGTAGGATTCACTCCACTTATGTATATATTTTTTTCATCAAATGCTATTGAGTGTCCATTTTTAGGCCCTGTATAGACACAGTCAAATAAGACAGAGGTCTGTGTGAGTAACATAACTACAGAGCTTTTAGGACTGATGGTATTGCCATGCTGCCTCCCTGTCCAGACTAATGCACAATTAAAAGGCAACATTCATTTTCAGTAACTGAGCAGATTCAATAAATGTAATGGCATTTAATGATTATTCAACTTGTAGCATCTTTTACTCAAAGGTCAAGTCCAGTGCATTGTAAACACTGTTTACTCTGTTTATAAATGGCAGGGATAAAAGAATAGACAACTGGCTACATTGAAGAAATACTTGGCACTGCCCTGCGTATAGTGGGTACTTAATAAATGTTTATTACCTAAGTAGAAATTTCCTTTATGTTTCTGAACTTATCCTCTTTATGCTTGGCCTCTTCCTCTACAAAATGGACCAAAAAACTGACTTTTGAAGTACAATGGGGACATACGGCGTAATATTTAATTTAAAGCAATTTCAGGCAGATGCTGAACAAATTACTCAAATGTTTTGTTCCTTAATATTAAAAGGGATGCTCAAGAGAATAGGATCTGACCAGAGCTCTCCCTGCTGTTAGCTAACTTTACTTGTAATTCAACTACAAGTATTCTCAAGTCACTGATATACCAAATTGAATGGCTGTTTTATCTACCGTGTTCTCTTATATGAAGTTTTTTTTTTTTTAAATCACATTTTCAGTATAAGGGCCATGGGATTTAAATAGTTAAGGGTAATTCTTCCTCAAGGCTGCTTTATGTCCTTATAACCACCTGCTCTGCCATACAGAGTTGAGGTAATTAACGAGAGGCATTAACACGTCTAGTATCGCCAGAGAGAGGGAAAAACTGAAATCTGTTGAATAGTTTTTAACTGAGAAACAGTAAATGTTGATTCACTCACCATCTTTCACTTCACCTCCCAACTTGAGATCATTTTTGCAAGACGAAATAAATGGTAAGCTCACACCCCAATGGAATGTTAATGGGTCTAATTACATGTGACTTGAAATATATGTTTGGCTACGTGGTGTATCCAGCCACTGGTCCATGACCAGCATTTTGGAAAAGCAGAGCTTGTGCTCAGGAGAGAAATGGGGAGCTGGAAATGCAGACTAGGGATGACAGTGAAACTGTGTAGCATGAGCTATTGTTCCGCAGGGGGCCGTGAGAGCAGAAGGAAGGAGACAGAAGGTCTCCCAAGACACCAAACCTAGAGGAATACTGCATCCGGAGGGAGGGGCGGAAGAGAAAAGGAAACAGGAGGGGAACAGTAGAGAACTAGCGACAGACTAAAGAGAGTGCGTGTTACCCAATTAAGAGAGAAATTAATTTCTTGAGGAAGTGGGTCTGGAATGCAGGGGATACGTGAGGATGCAATAAGAAAACTAGAAAAAGCTCTCCTGGCTATTTTTAAAAGAAGTTTAATAGTGAATGAGAAGAGCTATTTGGGGTATAGCATCGAAGGGCAAGGAACTAAATAAGGATAGAAATGTATTTTTTGAGAATCTGTAAGATCTGTGACTGTCCATGTGGGCTGAAGTTGAAGACCCGATGGGGAAAGAAGGAGTAAAGGATGATCAGTGGTAGTTTGTCTTAGTGGGGTTTATCCTTTAGGACACCATCAGAGGGTTGCCTCCTAATGAGGTCCCTCACCATCACCATATGTGTGTGGCTCATTGTTAAAAATAACTAACAGAAAACGTCTTTTTAAGTGATACATTAGTTTGCTTAAATCTTTACATCTGAGTCCTCTTCCTACTTATTTTCTTGGACTTTTTGACAAGTCCTCAGCAAAGAGAGTGTTTGGTTCAGTATTACCTGTCATCTGAGACCTGTATTGCTTCAACAAAAACTTGATGCACTAATGCTGTTTTTAAAACAAAAAGCAAAATGCTCTGAATGGTCCTGCCTCTATTCACAAGCCGTAAATCTATGCATCTTTAGACATACCTAAAAGTAAAATAAGAGGCGGGAGAAGAGTAACGTACAGAAATCTAGGGAGTTAAAAAAAAAAATGAGGCGGTTGGAAATGTATGCAAATATTATGTAATCAAAATATAGAAATGATCATCGCAAAGTCTAATTTATTTAACATATATCTGCTGCCAAGAAATTTTTTTTATCTTAGAACTTCATAATAAGCACAATAATTAAATTACACAGGGTAGGCTTCGACAAACATAGCTAACGGACTTTGCAATTATCATGTTTTAAGATACAAGATTCCTTTACCCTGATCCCTTGCTTTGATATTATTTTTAAATACCATCTAATATCCTGTTATAGATTTTTTTAGTAGACTGGTTAACAAAATGTCACCAATCCATGAGAGTTGGCAGGAAGTCAATGACACTTTATCACAGAGGATTGCTGGCATGTTCATAATAATAATGATACCTCTAATATGCATTAACAGTTTCCTTCCGTATCTCAAAACTATTGGATATAATAGATACCACTTGAAATGTGGCCAGCTTGATATTATGACACATGAGTCATTTAGAGCTCTTATTCACTGACCAGAAACCACACACCAGGGCAGAGAATAATTACAATTTTATAGTTGTAATCCCAGGGAAGAATAGTTTGTAGGTAGCACCTGGTGATTCAAAACAAAATTTAGTAATAGAATAAAACAAACACCACCCTTGGGCTATTTCAAAACCCACAGTGTAATTATTAGGAAGGTCACCAGTGCCTCTAAGTTATCAACAAGAGCTGTGAGTGGCCTGTAACTTATGGAACAATCCCCGGGTTTCTCTTGAGCTGCCTAGTTTATGTTTATATTTATTTCTCTAGAGAAGAAATCTGAGGATGTTTTTTATTATGGGGACTTGATTAGCAAGAGGGAAGAACCATGTTTATTTACCGCACCCCGCCCCACCACACTTAACTACAAAAATAAAACCAACCTTGCACAATTGAAACATATATGCATACAGAAGCAAAAACCTTATATGAATTAGCATTGACCACATACGCATTGGTTGACCCCACTTAGCTTATAAGAAACGTAAGATCACACGCTGAAGTGATGTGGTAATAAGCAATTAACCAATGACTTGGGGTGGAATTTATCCTCTTAATAACTGAAGTGTGGTTTTATTGCATTTGAGAGCTGTACAATTTCAAAGAATTCTAAGTAAGCTCTGGAGCATGAAGTTCTAAGGGTTTTTTGTTTGTTTTCGTTGTTTATATAGTTTAGTTTTCATAGACACTGGATTATCTTATGCCATCCTTTCTCCAGTGGCTTGAAAATCTAGTCTAGAGAATCGGATTGATTTTCAATTATGAGTTTTTGATTTTAGACCTCAGATAAACTAAACTGAACCAGAATATTCTTAAAGCATGAACAATGGATTGCCTAAAATTCCCAGCTCTCATTTCACGTATTTGCTAATGTGGCATTGATCAATCTACAATTCCCAGACTGAGGAGAAGTGATAGGAATATTGGATAAAAAATGCTGTACAGGCCAGAAAGATAAATTGTTTGGGTTGTCTTTTTCCAAGTTTGAGGTCACGATTCATTCATCTTGTTACTTTGCTATATCCCTTTAGTGACTTCAATTGCAGGATTAAATATTGAATGGTGGCAGATCATTCAGTATATAGGCTCTCATGGTTTGGCATTAGAAGGCTTTTCATGCTTAAAATGGAACTGTGTGCACACAGAATGCCAAAGATAATCGTGCTGATGATCTAGTCTGTGAGATTAATCCCTCAACAATATTACCAGACAATTCTTAACACATTGATTTGTCCCTGATACGACACTTCTGAAACAAATGGATATACTAAGCATTTTAGGAATAACATTGAGCCTTCTGTACTACCTGGTTCTTTCAGAAAATTAACCCATTAGCAGATTTGGCTGGAGACTTCCAACACATTACCACAACCAATGTTTGTTACCACAAAAATAAAAGTGTATTTTAAAAAGCTTCACAATGCTTCGGAAGAGTATTAAATAATAGAGGATTAAAAAATAAAAATTGCCATGGGTAAAATTTTGCCCTCGTGGCTAAATATGCCTAACAAAAATACTAAATTAGTATACTCTCTAGTAAATCTGATTAGACCAAGAATATCAAACCTCCTTTTAGCCTAAGATACTAGACTTAAAATATTTAGTTTAATTACTGCTCTCCTTATACATTTTGGGTATTGCCTACATTCTAAGCCCATTAAAAGGGAAATGAAGACATTAAGGGTTAAAAATACATTATTTAACCAAGAGACCCAAGGGGCTTGAGGGAGGAATGCATATACTTTTTAAAAATAAAAATGTTTTCTTTATAAAACATAAAAATTAAACTTTGACAAGAGCGAAGGGGTCATTCATTGTCTCTCTGCCTGGGCAGAACTTTTTTCTTCCACATTTATCTGGATTGTCTAAAATGCCCCAGATGATGGTTTTTCTCTTCTTTCTGAAGTTGCAAAAATCCAGAAGTTCTTCAAGGTAAAATTGTTTGGGGGTGGTTAGGGAAGGGGAAAATTTTCACTAAAATGTTCTTTTCTTAGAACCAGTCCATTCATTCTCCCTAGATATGCTATTTTAAATCATTATAATAATTCCATTTTGCTCTATAAACAGTTAGGTCATATTTCTTTTTTTTTCCCTCAGCCTAAGCACATTTGGATTTTTGTCATTTTCTCATAAGTCATCCATACTGTTCCTTTCATCACCTGGATTTATCTCTGGCCTCCTTCCAATTTATCTACATCTTTGTGGAGCATGAGGGTCTAAGTAAGGTTTCCTTATTACGATGAAGTCTGAAAATATTTCTCAGGGCAGTAGAAGAACAGTCTTCAGAGTCAGCCCTGACTCTGAATTCTGTCTCTGCCACTTAGGGCTCTGAGACATTCCTCTAGTTATTAAAACCACCCTGTGCCTTGGTTTTGTTATCTCTAAAATGGGACTAACACAAGGTAAACAAGCAAAAATAACTGTCATTATAATTATTGTGCATTTTTAATTGACATGTTATAAATTATTTCAGATTAATTATGGCTTCCCTGTAAAATCTTTTGCTTGGATTTTTTTTTTAATAGAAGAGATTTTTGGATATGCCTATGACTTCTTCTAAATCCAACCTAGTTTAGGTTGGATTTTATAAAAGAAACAAATTCTTGAGTCAGTACACAAATGAAAAACCCTGAGATTATAGAATTCCGGAATCCTTAAGTCACATGTACACTCAGACACAACTCATACATCATTATGTGTTATGAATTAAGAATGGAAAGGTGAGCTGTGTAAGGCAGGGGAAAACCTAGAAGGATATAGGCCAGAAACAAGACCCAACGAGACCCTGACTCGACCCAAGACAGACAATGTGAGCAGAATATGAAGACAGTTAACAAGAAGTTTTGACATTAAAAAAAAAAAATCAAACACGATAATGGGGAGTGATCAGGACAAGGCAATGAATGGAGAGTCTAGGAGTAGAGAATGTAGTTGAGTTCTGACTGTGTGCATCATATGAAGCATTTGTACCGACCCTATGATGGACATTTTATCCCACTTTGTAGATGAGTTGTCCAAGGTCACGGAAGGTTAGAATGGCACTTGCTCAGAATTTACTGAAGCAAGCAGTGGAGTTGGAGTTCCTCACAAAATCATAGCCCTACATCGATGTTCTCAAACTTCAGTGAGCATGTGAATCACCTGGAGGGGGTGTTAAAACCCAGACCCATCCCCCAAGTTTCCGACTTAAAGGGTCTGGGGTAGGGAAGCTGAGAATCTGCTGTCACTGCTGCTTTGGGGACCACACTTTGAGAACCACTGCTCCAAATTAGTGCTGTCCTTTTTCTGCGGGTTCATAATTATGAAATGGATCCCTATGCCAGGCCCAGCTGTGATTCCTTTAGGTTTTTTTTTTTTTTAACATAAGGCAATCCATGTCAGCAGGCTTTTGTTCTCTGTTTCAGGGACATCTGGCATTCCATATTAAGAGAAGGACTTTCAGTCCTGGAGACACTGGTGCCCTGGCCAGCCTGTGAAAATAGAAATTCAAATAAAGTGACTCTACTTACAGGGACCCTTTGTCTCAGGAGAGAAGCAGAAGCCCATTTAGTAGAAAGTGAAACGCAAGGTCAGCGCAGGCATGGAGGGCATGTGTCCCTGAATCCTTTCCATATTAAACTAGAGCACATTGAGCTCCTTTTTACTAAGGGTGAGATTGATTCCAGATCCGGGACAGGCATTAGGCTATAGGGTCACATGCATGCCTATTGCTCCAAGGAGAAAGAGATGCAGGGACAGAGACAGGGACACACATATTAGACACCCACCCCTCTCTTGGGGCCACTGGGGATACTGGACAATTATCACGCTCTCCTCTGTATAGTCCCCGCTCTCGGTGGTGCTATTGAATGGACCGCACGGAGCGGACCATTTAGAGGTTGTTGACTGACTAACTGCCCAGGTGGTGCTTGCCGACTTCAACCTGATTGACTCTGAGAGGTGAGGGTCCAAGAAAAGCGGAAGTGTCTCGTGCTGATCTTTCTAACTTACTCACTGTGCTGGGTTCCTGGGAACGAGCCACATGCAAAGAGGCACTGAATACAATCTGTCTACATGCTTGAAATGTGGTTATCAAAGCCACTGGAAAGCCGGAGGAAAGGCAAAATGTTACATTTTCAGTTTCCATCTAGCTAAGAGCCAGGATAACCAGATACATCTGTGGCCAGAGCTAGATGCCTTTCTTTGGGGTAAAAGAGAAGGCATTATCTTATCACCAGAAAGCGTGTGGTAAGCGCCTCTTTAAAGGGGACAACACCTTGGGTCCTCTGTAGAAAAAAGTCCAAAGACTTGGCCTGTCATTTGAGAGTTAATATGGGTTAGTTGCCAGCTCTTCAATTCAATTCCATTCAGTTCAATTCAGTTCAATTCACTCAGCATAATCCAGCAAGTATTTATTGATTGCCTGCTTATGTTTACGTGCGGCCCAGTCCCGGACTTGGTCTTCTGATGGATAAATACAGGACCTGGCAGGCTACTGAGCTACCCTGTGCACTTTCGGAGGACCATTTCAGTTCTCGGATGCATTGACTAGTAAGCTCATAAATCATTGCCTATAATTTAGGGGCCGAATGGCACCCAAAGAGTTAGTGGACCTCAAATGCCAAATTCACACCGTAGTTAAATTAAGAATTCTATGAGCAAATATTGTTGGTAAAATATCTGGGGTCAGAATGAATGCAGACACTGTTTTGGAATACTTAAGCTGGTCATTTTTTGTTTTGTTTTGTTTTCAAAATAGCCAAGACTATTAGCCAAGAATTCTAAACATGTCAAGGGTTGCCTCAGAGTGGAAGTACTGGACAGATGTTGGCCACACTGGTTCCCTCTGAATTAGCCTCATGCGGTGACAGTCAACAGCGTGCTTTGTAACTAGTACAATTTGTTCACGAGGATATATTTTTTTACGTGTGAAAATTAGCTGTAAGTTTTCTTGGCCTTAGCAATGGGTGATATTTCAAGTACCTGATCAGAGGAACATTCTGCAAATCCGCTTGCTCCCACAGATTAAGACAAAACAAGTTTGTCCTGCAATCTCTGTATTATGCCATGGCCCGTTTGAGCTGTACAACGCACTACTTGTTCAGTTTTTGTTCTAACCTTCATAGAAGATGGAAAACGTACCCCAAACTGCGATGCAATAAGATCATTGCTTGCCTGCCAGTCCGAGGTTTTATGTACAACATGTTATTGTTGTGAAGGTGAAGTTTATGGCGAGTGAGTCTCTGACAGTCTGTCGCTCCACCTGACTAAGGTAAGAGGCTCTCCAGATAGGCTGTGTTTGCAACCACAGTAAATACGCCTACATCTGTAGCATCTTGGTAGTGAAATTTATGATTGACCAGCATTCCTTCTTTGCTGTGTTAAAACTGAAGTTTCGTTTCAAAGGCCATTACCTATTTTACTTGTGTGTCTTGGGGGAAAGAGGAGACAGCAGTTAAGATATTGAAAATATTTTCTTTTATTTTCTGTCTCGAAATTTTTTTTTGTTACACATTAGAGACCTTATGTAATGTTTAATGTTTCAATTTACTGTATGCATTTTCAGCTTTAGTATTTGTCATCTTGTTCCAATTTAATGAAAGCCTATTTGGCTATGGTTTTCATTGGAAAGCAGAACACACGTACAACTTTCAGCAATAATATATATTTTTCCTTTTCTTTGGATTTGAACAGCCTTCTAAAATTTTCTCTGCTGAAATTCTGGCAGAGTTGTTTCTTCAACATTTGGCTGAGGGTTTGGAATGTTTTAAACATTTGAAGTGACTGGGATCAATTACTGTAACCTAAAATGGATAACCTTTAAGACACAAAGCTCGTGTTTTTCTTAATCATTTCATTACATGACATTTTTCTGTTTGTATATCGATAAAACACTGTGTGTTGGCTAAATAAGGCACATTTCATTTATTTCCAAGTACTGTTGATATTGTAAAGCTAGCATATTACATATAACTTTAAAGTTATTTTTAAGATATAACATCTTTGTGGATGAAAAAAATAAAATTCAGAAGATGGATAAACTTGTAACAATTTAGCAGTCTAACAAAGTATAATAAATAGCAAAATCGTGTATTTGAAATGAATCTCAAAAAAATGATTTACAAAACAAACGTATGTTTTAAGCTCTGTTTTTCTAATTAAGGGAGTGCCAGCACTTTTCCGATTCATTCTTACTAGTGTTACTTCGTTACCGAAAGTTTTTCTTTTTCCACTATAAAATCATGGCTTCCCCAGAGAGATGTTTACGGAGAAAGGGTTATGGAGTAATAGCCTGTTATTTTTATTTATCAGGTTAATTTAGGACTCACATTGCACTTTCAGGGTGGAAAGAAAGTAAGGACTTGGCAGCTTTAAGATTTGACTTTTGATAAATATAAATGCGGAGCAACCCTGTCCTGATGGTACACAGTGGATGTGACCCATGACGGGCAGATGGCTGTAGCGATGGAGAGAAATATTACAGCCAGAACATTCCTGCTTCTGCTCCAGTGGACTCAGAATACATTAGCAGGGCTCTCTCTCAGTTTGGAGTTTTTTCCTGATGATAGATTAGTGATAAACTCATATGCAAGTTATTCCAGAGTTCCTTTGAGACCTTAGCTTTTCATGAATGAAAGGTCATTTGTAAGTGTTCTACATTCTTTCAGTATTTTTCCCATGGAACCACATTGCCTCCTACAATTTTACATCGCTGTATTTTCTTTGAAATAATAGCTTGCAGTTGTCCAGTCTTAATGTCCTAATTATTTGTTTGGTGGTTTGGAGAAACCTACTGTTTCTTCATGAAATAAATTCTATTTAGTAAAGAGAGAACTTGAAACCATTCTAGAAACTAAAAGCTCAGACTTTCATGAGGCCAGAAGTCTCCTTGCTCGTTTTGTCCTAAATGACTTGATATAAGGCCAAACTTTGTACCAGATGTGTGGTATTTTATAATAATTACATGGTGCAAACCTTCAATAATTTTCCACTGAGCCCATTCAAAATCTGCTTTATCAAAATGATTTTTAGTTGGTTTTTTTTTTTTTCTGGGCTGCAGATGACTACGAATATTAAGTAAGACACTGTGTCACAGATTCTCTTATAATGTGAATTTCTCTTCCATGAATCTGTTATAAATGGCCACAGACCTGGATTTCCTTTAATGACTAAGCTTAGCAGAGTTGGTTTCTCTGATATTTAGGGGTTCAAGTTTTTAAAGTCATTAATTTAAGATTCACATTTATTGTTTTCTTTATTGTTATCAATTATAGTTCCACATACAGATGGAAATTAAGGAATGGGAAAGGAAGTGGATGGGAAAGGGATAGGGTGGCCCGCTGTTACCATTTCCACTTGGAGATCACTCTATTTTACAAGCCCACTTCACTCTAAGTCTTCTTCTCTGCGCTAAGCAGAGTTTACAGATACTGATTAACAAAGACAGTGGTCAGAAGTCATAGGTGGAAGAGACGTGAGAATCAGGTGACAGCAGGGAGCACAGATACCTGTCAGCATTTCCTACACGGTGCGAAGGGTGATTCAAGAGCTGCCCCACCGTTCTGGTGACGGGCAAGTCTCTACCTCTGAACTCAATAGATGCTCATTTCACTCACTCTGTGTGGGATATCAAAATGCATGGGGACTTTGCTGTGCTATTCTCAACTGCTTCATTTAAAACTCTAGGAGGAAAGACATTTGTTTTAATTGTTTCTAACTTAAGGGGCAAAATACCGTCTTTGCAAAAATGTGTACTTTCTCATTATACAGGTTTGGGGTCTGGTCGTTCCACATGCCTCAAAGCTTTATACACCAACTGGCTACTATTACAGTAAAAACAAAGTCGGTGCAGCTTTTCAAAGCACTTTGCTTTCACGTTGACACTAGTGCAGTAGTGTGTTTTCTGGGCCAACGTAGACATAACCAGCCATAAAAATAAACATGTGCACATCCATGGCCCAAAATAAATCAATGTGGACATAATGAAAATATTCCAGTGAGCTTAAAAGAAAATTTAATATACTTCACCTCCTTTTTGAAAGGTCGAGGGAGTTGGTTTGGTTTTTGTCGGAATTTTGATGTGGGTAAAACTTCCTGTTTTCTGCGCCTGCCTAGAATTTTCTTATCCTACAATGACAACGTGCACAAAGAGTTACGAAATTATGTTCATAAATTCTGGTGAACCAAAGGAGTGTTTTGTGAGACAACTCAATTTTTTGTAAGCTATATGATATTTGAGTATAATTTAAAAGATAATGAAGCCCCGAGAAAGGAAATTTATTTAACACATAACTTTTTCCGGATGCCTCCGTGGCTCAGGCAGTTAAGCGTCTGCCTTCGGCTCAGGTCATAATCCCGGGGTCCTGGGATCGAGTCCCACATCAGGCTCCCTGCTCCGCAGGAAGCCTGCTTCTCCCTCTGCCTGCCACTCCCCCTGCTTGTGCTCTCTCCCCCTCTTTCTCTCTCTCTGACACATAAATAAATAAAATCTTTAAAAAAAAACAAAAACAAAACCCATAGACTTTTTTTTTTTGGTCATTTCTCTGACAAATCTGATTTGAGAATAAAAGGAAACGTATAACCATGGTGGAAATATGTTTATGTCCCAAAGCTGGTTTGTGTCTTAAATGTCATTGGTCACAATTCAATTAATTCAAAATTATTTTTAGATTTTTAGAGTCCTGCTTTGGTTGCCATCTAGATTTTGTTCCCAAGTTCTGACACGAGGGTAATCGCGAGCATTTCTGAAGTCAGGCTATCCACCATTCCTATCATTCAGACACAATTTGGCAAAAATGGCAGTTCAGTCAAGTGAAATCTACTTTTAGGTCCTAAGGTTGATTGGTCAAGAATAAGATTTCTCCAGTAAGACATTTTTACAAAGGCACAATGACTATACTTTCATAGTTCAAACAGAGCATAAGGAATTATTTTGAAATATAATGATGGTACAGCTGTAACAATAAAAAGGTCTGTAATAAATAAAAGATTGTGCATCTGTTTTGGAAGACCTCTGACTGTCATTCCTTGTAACTCACCACAGGCACTAGGCGCTGTATCTTAACTCTAAGTACGGATGCTAGAATAGGATACGCCCCATAGGATGTTTTGTCTTGAAGACTTTCAGGCAGTTAGGGACATCCTATCTGATGAATGGGAGAGTGAAATGGAGTTGCAACATTGGACTAAATTAAGTTGAAGTGTATCTATTCTTCAGAAAAGATTAGCTTTCATCTGTTTTCCTAGAAGTGGTGGTGGATCTTTGCTAAGATAGGCACGTTCTTACCCCTCAGGACAATAGGATACCTTTGCAAAACATGATACAGTTTAAGAGTAGGTTCTTTTTACATAGAGTTTATTTTCTTAATTAGGAATAAAAACTTGGGCTTGTGCTAAGAATTTTCTAGTCCATTTTTTCAATAACCATGAACACAGTCTGATTTAAAAAAAAAAGTTTTCTGAAACTTTGCTTCCCCTCTCGTCTGGTAAAATAGGAATAACCACAACCCTTATATTATTCAGGGCAGTAAGATGTCACGAGGACTATTAGATACAAAGTTCGTAACAGTTTTTTAGTGCATAGCCTAAACGTGGAAAATCTAGGAATGCTTAAGAGGAGAGTATTCCATCTAAATCTTTCCCAAGGTCAGAAATACTATTTTGGAATATGAAAACTACATCTGCAAAGTGAAGTAATTCATCACTTCAAAAAACAAATTTGAGTTTTTAATAGAAGCAAAACTAACTCCGACATCTAAGCCATCAATAAATCTTGCCAGAATTTGAAGGGAATATCACGATGCGACTCTTTTAATGGATCAAGTACCAACGGAGTTGACAGCGTATGCCTAATCAGAGTGCCGAGAACTGGAAGCTACAAAGACTAGTATTTCCACTTTCCCGTGTTGACACGTTGTGTGTGTAGGCCGGGCAGCCAGGCTGATTAAAAATGTCAAGGCTTTGCTAATGTAAGGCACATGCCTCCTGCATCTGAATTCTTTGTTCAAGAGGCCCCAAGCCGCAGCGTGTAAATAAAGCACATTTATTAATTAATGCATCCCATTACACTGTATTCAAACAGGATGACACTTCAGAAATCCCATCAACGTAAGCTTGCTGTTGATTAGAATATACAGCTCCCCATCAAAGGAGCCTGAGAAATGTAGCCACAGTGCTGTCAGCTGAGGACAAGGCCAAGGTGGCGGCACATAATCATTGGCCTCTCCTTGAATGCTCTTCATCATCACCAGTCATGGTGCTGACCCCTGCCCGTGGAAGGCAGTTCTCCTCATAAATGGAATAGAGAGCAACAGGAAGGCAGCTGAAAGTTGCCCCTGGTGAAGTTTATTTTAATATAGCACCCCTTTCACTCCCTTCTGACCGGCTTTTTGCATGAGGAATCAAATCCAGCCTCCAGATCTGAAAAAAGGATTAGGCATAGTTACTCGCAACTCCCCACCAATAGGCTCCATCTTTTACCTGGTCTTTCAGAAGGTAGAATCTGCTCCCAGCCTCATCTCTGGAAGCTGGCCTTCCTAATCTCTGTCCCACACTTCACTCAGCTCTCCTGAATGTCTCCTGTTGTGCTCAGAGTTGAGGTTGTGTGAGAGAGGGAGTGGTCAACTCGGGGACTGACTGTCTTCGTGGTCTCATCCCCTGTCCCTCTGTGTACTGATGAGACTGTGCTGGGCATTACTCATGCAGCGGGAATAGAGGGGATGCATGCTGAGTGCCTCGTACTATGCTAGACATGGAGGTGCCAGGGGGATGGGAAACGTCATCTCCATCCTCAAGGAACTTGACGTATCCTGGAGGCTGAATACCTGAGGCATGATTCTCTTTTCTCAGTTTCTAAACCTGTCAGATTTTTCAGATAATTAATAAGCACCATTCTTACTTTTAAAACAAGATGCTTTAAAGGTTACTTGTTATTATTGTCTGGACATCAGATTCCCTGTAACTTCCTCAAGAGCCTATGGAGACAGAAATGTCAAAGACAGTGTTTTAATGCTGAAAGATAATATTGCAGAAGCACATTTTAATTTTTGTCTCTATTTCCACTGACAAAAATAGACTGGAATGATGTTCCATTAATTACATTTCAGATGTTTTTAATTCTTGCCCTGTTCGTGACAAGCAGATTTGCTATCTTCAGATTGTTAGGACAAAGGAAAGCAGTGAAACAAACTTAGATGTACAGCGGGAAACAAAAGAGTGACAATCTTTATATCTGGAGTGCTGTTTGCTTTCATTCCATTTGTACTGATTAGAATTATAAGGAGGTGATTTGAGTAACTTTTTATCCATGGCGTGGCTATAAAATGAGAGGATTGATTTTTGATGTGTGGCCTCTGGAAATCAGTTTTATTGTTTTATACTCATTCCGTGAATATCTCAATCCAGTTCTGGTGGATAGAATTCTAACATAAAAGCCAGTTTCACATAAAATAAATGCAATAATATGAAAAGGAATAAATAAACTTTTGGTTATCAATTTAGAAACCTAATTTCTTATTTGTAGGTTGGATCTTACCCTTTTCGGTTGAATTTTAATACAACCCAGATGTATCCATTTAAAGATGAATAGAGATTCTCAGGGTCAGCTGCTTCATTTTCTAACAACTAAATTTATCAAAATATGTCAAAATAACATATTATAGGGAAGTGTGACCCTTGAAACCTCTATGAAGAAAAAGCTAGTAGTAAGTAGTTCAGATCTTTTAAATAATGTCATTCCCACAAGAAAGAAAATGTCACATTGTTTGTTACTTTTTATAACATTGTAACCTAAATGACTCTGGTGTTGGGACCTGGGACCTTAAACATTTGTTGGGTGAATGAATGAATGAATTTTGTTACATCCTGACCTTCAATAAGAAGGAACACTTAGGGTGGAACATTTTAAGCTATAAAGAATGACTCTGAATTTTAAAAGTTTCAATAATGAAATTGACATTTGTTCAAAATATATTGCATCATTTTAAAAGACATCGTAATAGACCGTTAGCAAATGATCTGGTTTTCCATAATACCTCTGCTGTTTTCTGCTATATTGAAAAACTTACTCTTTATTCCCAGATCTTCTGTTTTGTCAAACAGTATTATCAAGTACTAGAATGGTAATACCAATGCATCAAAAAATTCCCTTTCAGAATTAATATACAAGTAATTGATATGAATAACCTTGAGATTTTCTCAAATGTTTATAGCAAACTCGTGCCCATTTTTATAAACCTGAACTACCGAGTTCAAATGTACCTGTCATTTCTTTCTTCAGAGATGAACTCATCTTTAATCCTGACTCATTGACTTAGTAAGAGCCATCTAGAAGTATAATCATCAACTCACTATGGGAAAAAGGCAAACAGGACTATAACCTAACACCCCAGTGTGTAGTAGGAGATATGATATTGACCAGGGAGCTGTCCTTTTCAGGTCCTGTTGCTAGTCAATCATTGTAAGAATAGAGATAAATATTAACTTAGTTCTATTTAAACTTTTTCTTCCCCAAAATGATACCAACTTAACCATTTCTCCCAGAGCCCCTTCATCCAAATTCCTTAGTAGACACTCCCTTCTGTGACCACACACCATAAATAAAATACAGACAGAAATATAGGCCATATTCCTGCGAGTTTAGGGTAAAGGTATGAGAGAGCATTGCCTGGAAAGATTGTGTTCTCCTAGAGAAAATGTCAGGACCAATTGCAAATACCTATCCTCTGCATACTTCTTGAAGAGGAGAAAACAAAGGGATTCTTGACATGAGAACGTGGCGGAGATGGGGTGGCAGGGATTGAAGATAAGGCTGCCAGCTATGGTTAGCATTGAGTACCACTTTGAACCTCCCCAGTTGAGAAGTTTAAAATAAAGAGTAATCTTTTCTATTCCCCTTTTTTCTTATGAAAATTCAGTGGGCTCAGTGTGGATGAAATAGAATTCATCCATTCATGGAAGAGGCGTTCTTCCCGAGGAACCCACGTCTCCTGGCCAGTGTTACTCACAATGAAATACTAAAAAAAAAAACAAAAAACAAAACCCTATCACATGAGGTGACCTACATGCCTCTTAGCAGCATCCTTCCTATAAAGTTAGCAGCATGGGCATTGTTTACAGAAGTGAAACCTCAGTCTTGGTTGGATTAAGTCAACGAAGCCGCAAAGAGGTCGGTTCCCGATAACGGAAGCCATTCAAGGAATCAGATACACACGGCCGGCTGGCAGGGGTTTCAGATAACTAAAACTTGGTTCATCGATGCTGTGGCAGTCTGACAAATGAGGTAAACACACCAAACTGAGAGGCAGAAAAAGTAAGGAGTCCGGATGAATAGATGTGTCTCCTAGCAACGTCCACTTTTTTTTTTAAGATTTTATTTATTTATTTATTTGAGAGAGAGAGAGAGAGAGAGAGAGAAACAGCATGAGAGGGGAGAGGGTCAGAGGGAGAAGCAGGCTCCCCGCCGAGCAGGGAGCCCGATGTGGGACTCGATCCCAGGACTCCGGGACCATGACCTGAGCCGAAGGCAGTCGCCCAACCAACTGAGCCATCCAGGCGCCCTAGCAACGTCCACTTTTAACACTGGATGGGCTTTGCTGGTGATCTTCTCTGTGCAGGGAAGGGCTCTGCCACACAGACTCTGTCGCCCCATCAGGACATTTTTGGTCTTGTCTCCCAGCCACAGGCTAGCTCTTATCTGATCGGGGCTCCTGGCATGTCTGTGAGATCATCTCTCAGGATGCGCACAGTATCCTAGAGAAATGAAAAAGGCCGTATGTCTGTTAAGACACAGTTTCTAGGAGAAACTCTTCCAGTTTGAGTTACAGGGGGGCATATTTTCGTTCATCCCAGCAGCCAAAACAGAGGCCTCCTGGTCTCATTTTAACTGAAATAGCCCCAGGAGCTTTGGCTGCAGTCTTTTTCCCTGTTGGGAGCAAATCCAGCACTTGGGCTAGATATTCCGGAGTACAAATACCCACATCCCTTTCCATGTGTGCATTGGTGTAGGATCTTGTTGGTCACATCTCCCTCTTCAGAACTGGATGAGGAGGACTCTGCTTCAGCCCCCCTGGGTAATTTGTCACCTAGATACTGACAAGAGAGGGGGCTTCACCATTTTATATATCGAAGTCCACCATGAGGACAATACCGTAATGAGAATATTGCAAGAGGCAAAAAATGGGGACATTTTCTCTGGTTATTGCCATGTCCTCAAAAACGTCTCTCTAATTGCCATATTGTGTTTTATCATTTTAAGCTTACAAGGATCGTGTCCTTTGAGTTAAAATCCCTACGGTATCTCATACAGAACATCAAAAGTCATGGGTGCTACCAAGATGTCAGTAATGAAGATGACAATAAGGACAATGCGGTCAAGCGAGTAACAATTAATCAGGCAACAGTTGCATTTTCTTGTTCTGAAAATGGTGCGGCATACTCGGAAAGACTTTTAACTAGCTGGGTACGCGGTCTTGACTGCACTTGTGTCCACACCCATGACAGCTGTGAAAGAAGGCACCAGAACCTTGAGAGACAGGAGTCGGCTTTCCCTGTGTCTTTAGAAAAACACAGTTTCTCTTTGCTGGGCCTTGCTAATGATTAGCTCTCAGCTGGCATGTTGCCCCACAGATGTTTTTAAAGGCATTTTTTTTTTCTCATGTAAAATAATTTTGTGACTTTCCAGTTACAACACATTGCTCTAATTAATGGGACTCACTGCCTACTTGGAAGCTCTGTGTCAGCACCACATGAAAATTAAGATGCAGTAAGGAGGGAGGGGTTCACAGCAGAGAGAGGACAAAAGGAGAATTTGTCTTTAAAAGTGAGCACCACAAATGAAAAGCACATGAAAATGAAGATGAACAAGAGAAGTTTTCCCAAGTTATGGAAATATGTAGGTATAAGCTTCACCCTTTAATTTTGGTACACCATATTACATGACTGGTGGGAGAGAAGAAAACATTTCTCATTCATTTCTCATTCGCTCTATTTGAACTCAAGGATATTTGGAATATTTCCTCCTTTCTTCTTTGAAATGCATTCTACTTGTACATTAATGTGCTTGGGACTGGCACTTGTCATCATTTTTATTTGATTCACATTTCTTCCCTTGTCATTGCCTCGGTGTGCTCAAAGGCAGGAGTAACAGAGGGAGGTAAAACGGGGCATTAGCCTGCTGTGAGTCGCCATCCGCTATAGCGGTTTGATACATGGACTTATCCCTAAGCCCTGCTCCAGTGGTCAAGAGCCGTTCTGTAAAGCCTGTCTCTCATAGCTTTCTTCATTCTTGAACCTCACGATGCCTTTTCAGTCGCTAGGTAGGCATCATGGTGATTACACAGCAAGTGATTTCTTGATAGTAACTAACAAGATAACCATTTTAGCATACTTTTTTCTTGCTTTTAAGATCTTCATGGAGGGTTTTTGACTAAGTGTTTACTTTCCTGTATAGTCCAGAAGGTAGTGGATTGTTGTGTTACACACCTTCACTGTCCATCTTGGGATCAAAGGAGACTGCACCTGGAGGATTCTTAGAAACAGGATTTTACAATGGGTATGCACTAATACTCAGAACTTCAGTTTGCAGAGGAAACAGCTAAAGTGCAGTTAAAAATTCCCATATGGTAAATCTGGAGAGGGGTCCAAGAAGGTGAATTTTTAAATGGATGTTTCAGGTTATTCCAAGGCAAGTGCTCTGGGGTCCTTGATTTAGCTAATGAAGGAGGGGAGTGGTATGGTGGTGTTCCTTTTCCAAAATTCAGACTCCCAACAGGAGACACTGTCCTCAGTGTGCATTATATTAATACGTTGACATTGTAGTTTGGAAGACAATGATTTCCTATGAAGATGGCACTACACCCCCCTCCACCCACTCAGATATTCCTTATTGCCTCCTGTATTCTGAACATCAAAACTGATAAAATATAAAAAGGGGGAAAAAATTTAAAGCCGTATCTGTCACCAAAAACAAGATAAATATCTCTATGGCTGAGAAAAATAACAGAAATGCACCAGTCAGTGAAACTGAAGTGAGAGTCCACTGGAGTTTGGGGAGGAAGCAGTCAGAAGCAGGCGGGAGTCTGTCTCCTACAGAACGAGTGGGGCTAAAAGTGCCCCATCAAAGGCCTGGACCCAAGCCAGCCTCTGTGCTTGAAACCAGGGACTGAGCTGGAGCTGAAAAGTAGTGGAAGGAAGCTGGAAAACAAGTTCTATAAATTGCTCCCTAGAAAGCAGAGTATCTGGGGGTAGCTGGATGGAGCAGATGCAGCCTGCTAGTCAAGACCTGAGCCAAGATACTCCCTGACTTGGAGACTGTATGTGTAATATCTCCAGTTGCATGACACATCAAAGGCTCCAAGTTACTGATCTGGTTCTGGACCAGGGGTACAAATGGCTAAAGCAACCAAAATACCATGAAACAGAAAGAGATGAATGCAAAATGAGAGACAGAGTCAGAGAATATATAAAATACTCTTCCAAATGAGTATGTAAATCAAAATTCCAAAATATAGAAGCAAAATTAATGCCAAGAAAGCAGTGAAATTAATGTTTGGGGGATGAGTTCACTGCATATGAAATGAAAATAATTTGAACTAAATATGTTTTTTCAAAGTGGTAAGAGAAGGAATAATATCCATGAAGAGTAAGAAACTATGGAAACAAAATAGAAATGAAACAAGAGCAGAATATATGAAAAAGTCCCACTAAAAATTCTGAAAGATGTGGTCCGTAAAATTAAAAACATTAATAGATAACATAAATTCCAGGGTGCCTGCCTGGCTCAGTCAGTAGAGCATACAACTCTTGATCTCAGGGTCATGTCAAGCTCCACACTGGGCATGGAACTTACTTAAAACAAAATAAAAAAAATTTTAATTAAAAAAATAGATAAGATAAATTCTAGTTTCAATATAATTAGAAAAAATTAGGGAACTGGAAGATAGTATGAAGAAATTCAACCAGAATAGAGCATAGAGAAATAAAAAGATTAAAAAATATGAGAGGGCAAATAATAAACATGGAAGATAAAATGATAGGCTACAAAATACAAGTTAAAGGAATATCAGAAAAAAAATAAATGAAATAGAAGAAAAGGAGCATTCAAAGGGATAGTGGCTAAGGATTTTCCAGAACTGAAGAATGACATGAATGTGCAGGACTGACTGAACACACACTGTGCAGAGCAGGAAAAAACAAAAGACACCTTTGGTAAGAAAATATGGAATGTTAAAGATAGAAAAATATTAATGTAACTTGAGAAAAAAGATTATCTCCAAAGGAATAATTCTGAAACAGAAGTCTTCTCATGAGCATTAATAAAAAACAAAAGATTTTTCCAAAATGCTTTTGAGGTACAGAGAAAAAAAAATAAGTGTTTTCTATTCCCAGCTAAACTGCCATTCAAGGTATTTTAATTCAAGCTCCAATGGAAATGGATAATCTCTCATTTAATAAACATTGCACAGGATGTAGATCCAGAACATTCCTGTCCTAAAGGAGGTTTCAACCAAGTTGGGGACTCAGTCCTATAAACATCACTCTTTTGTTTTTAAGATATTTATTTATTTATTTATTTATTTATTTAGAGAGCATGAGTGGGGGGAGGGGCAGAGGGAGAGAGAAAGAATCTTAAGCAGACTCCGTGCTGAGCATGGAACCCGGCCCAGGGCTTGATGCTGGGCTTGATCTCACGATCCTGAGATCATGACCTGAATTGAAATCAAGAGTCAGTCGCCAACCGACTGAGCCACCCATGCACGCCTGCTTATAATAAATCTCTTGAATCAAGTAGGTAATAATGTCAATGAGAATGTAATTTACTCCATTAGCACAAACACACCAAGATTGGTATATAGTGTAATGAGATAATCATGGAAGCTATAAGATCATAGTTGAAGATTTTTCTCATTATTTTATACACACAGAACTCAATATATTCCTTCCTGAGTTTAGTTCCTAGAAAAATTTATCTTTGCAATAAATTTGATTTCTTCTTTCGTAAAGTGGAAACCATGTAAGTATTTTAATTTTTTCTGTAATTGCTAAGAAATTCCTAGTCAAATTTGGTGCCTAATTGTGGTGATTGGACTTTTTGGATATCACACCAGAACAAATCAGGATTTATTTATTTATTTAAAAGATTTTATTTATTTATTTGACAGAGAGAGGGTGAGAGAGGAAAACAAGCAAGGGGGGTTGGAGAGGGAGAAGTAGGCTTCCTGCTGAGCGGGGAGCTTGATGTGGGGCTCGATCCAGGACTCTGGGATCATGACCTGAGCCGAAGGCAGACTCTTAACGACTGAGCCACCCAGGCACCCCACAAATCAGGATTTATTTTGCTAACAGTGCATCCTTTTCCCTACCTGTATTTCTATCAAAATGTATCCCTGATTGTATATGTTATTTAATTTTGCAAAGTACTCGGGATCTATTTGGAGGTAGATACTGAGCTTAATTTCTTTTAGAAGGAGAGTTCAGTGAAATCTACCATTTTTTTAACTAGTATGGAATAAATACTATGGTTTACAGAAAAATTAGTTCTTAATAATCTAGTTATTTTATAATGTGTGTGCAGGAGAAAAGAAAAATGAGCTCTATTTTTTAAAAGCATGCAACTACATTTCCAAAAACTACCATAGCAGTTGGGGGTTGAAGCAATGGTTTGAAGTGATTCTTTAAAATAGGAATTCTGATTCTGCACTTGCATAGAAATGCAGTTCATTTAGAACATGTATAATATTGAACTAACCTGAAGAACTGTGTGAGATAAATTCTAAAATTTCTCAGAGATCTATTGTGAAGCTATTTAAAAGCTTAGTATATGTGTACATAGTATATGAAATGATTGTTCACAACACACACACGCACACATACATGCACATACCTGATAAATGTAGGAACCAAACTCACATAGAGAAAAAAACTATATAAAATAAATCTCAGCTTTACATTTAATTTTTTTTAAATCTTTTATTACTGGGACTGAAAGATTAAGACAGTTTTCAGTGATTTCATTTGTGCCACTTTGCTAGTTTTCAACCTTCGTCATTGTTGAAACCAGTGGGTAAATTTCCTGCCTTGAACTCTAATTGGTGACATTCTATTAATCAGCATAACATTTTAAAATATTTTTATGCCCATTACGTCTATTTTTTTTTCCACAAGCCTATGGATTTCAGATGGATCTTTAACAGGAGGGAGAAGAAAGGTCAGCTTTTCCTTGTTTCTTTTAACGGTGCTTTCTGACCACAGCGATTTTCAAGCCTCATGGCACATTTGAATGCTTGGTTGTCTCATCATTCTGGCACTGTTGTCTTTGATTCCAAAAGAGATTGTAGCATTTCAAATGTCGGAAATGTGCTATAGATTTTTTGGCAGTAGGAAGGAAGTCAGTTTGACTTTCGTGTCTTTAAGAAACATACAATGTTATGACCAAAATTAGTACTCAGAAATTATTTTGCTCTGAAATTGGAAAGGACTAATATACATCTATTATGTTATACATGAACACTTTGACTGGCAGCCAGGTTTGAACATTTTTTACTAGAAATCAACTTTTATATATTCATGTATTCACTTGGCGTGAAAAGAAAAACAGACAAAGATGGAAACAAAAAATTGCACGTAAAAATTTTAAACTAATGTAAAGTAAGGTTCATTAGCATAGAGGAATCATTTACCTATTTTCATATATGACAGTGAATAAACAATCATGTATAAGTATTTTAAGTATAGCAAGTTGCCAGTATATCAAAAGACTTAAAATACATCAAGATAAAATAAAGTATTGCTTATTGAAATTTTTAAAAATTATTTCAATATGGGACACCTGGCTGACTCAGAGGGTGAAGCATGTGACTCTTGATTTTGGGGTTGTAGGTTCGAGTCCTCCCCTTGGGTGTAGAGATTACTTCAAAATAAAATCTTAAAAAAATTATCTCAAGGTAAAAATTGACATATAATTTAGATACAAGTTTTTTAATCATATCTGATTAAATTTTAAATATTTTCTCCCCACATTATGTAGTACAACTATACTAGCTACTTGTAGTCATTTAAAAGGAGTTGTGTGGCATGCACATCATCCTGAGACACCTTATAATAAATCCAATCCCCCACCTCCCCAACGTACCATATGTTAAATTAATTAAAAATAAAACTTTTAACTGTACTTGTGAATGTACCAAGAAATCGTCTCAATTAAAATGCACCTGAAGCCTATGTTTCAGAATCCCTACCGTTAGTTGCCGTAATATTTGTGAAAATCGAGTATTTTAGGAAATGGGCAGTCTCCACTCCCACCCCCAGAGATGTTGCCTCTCTCTTATTGGGTCTCCATTTTCATAGCCACAATGTGTTTTTATTTTCAACAGCTGCATGATCTCTTATTCAAGTTAAAGCATGGTCAAGCTTAGTCACAGAAAACCTTCTGAGACATCAAGGAATGTGATATTTCTGACCAGCTGCAAAAACGGTAACCTCTCAGAAAAAAAAAAAAAAAGGAGCGTAATAAAACAAAAAGGAGGCAGCGAGCATATTAATCTCTTTTCTTCCTTGTATTTTTCCTTCCATACTTCTTTCTTTTTTTAAAAAACCTCTAATAGAGCTCTAACCTTTAAAAGTTCTTCGAATCAAGCAATTTTTCATGATCTGGCTGTCTCAATGATTGTTTTTATTTCAGTTTAACATTTCTTCTGATTCACTACAATTTTTCAAGGTATTTATGAGATTTTACTCCTGAGTTCAGTTGAGGTTAATAACTCTTGATTTAAATCAGATTACTGAAGATATGCATGTGACCAAGTCAGTTCTGTTTCTAAGGTCACAACTGATTTCCCCAAGTAACTGTAACAAAATTGTTTCTAGATAGAATTTGCTGTAAAATAATGGATTTGTCTATACAGTTATGCAAAACCTGTTGTAATAAGTGTCCTTCCATACTAATAACATGGAAATGATTGTATTAATCAAGAAATACCTAAGCCTGCAATCCAATTTTTTAATCTTACAGTAATACCTTGTCTGCAGTCCTGTCTACATCAATATTATGTTTTGATCAAAATTTTGTCACTCAGCATATTGTTAATCTGAATGACAAAATACTTAATTCTGAGGTAATGAAGCTCCAATATAATATGCAGAATGGAAAACAATAATAGCGAATAAATCTTCAGTTTTCTCATCCATCCATAATTTGTAACATTAATGTCCTGATAAACATAAAAACTGTTATCACCAATGCGAAACCTTACCCCATCCTTCTACTATTGTGAGTGGTATATTTTTACATTGCATATTTTTGTTGGTATTTTGCTTGCATTCGTTTTTTTATAGGTTGCTAATATCAGTGTGTAGGCCAATGATAGAAAACACATTTATAAAATATAGTATCCTGTAGCTAAAAATAATCAGTGCCAGAAAGGGACTTATTATCTCATAAAGGCGTAAAAACTACTTTGAGGGGAAAAAAATTGTCACATTGGCATCCTTGAGGATGAAGAAGCAAAGATAAAAATAGGTATCAGGAAGAAAAAGACAGTTTTTTTTTTCTAAATGATAGTTATATATTTTCACACAAGTTTAGTAAAGAATTAAAATCCATGCTCCAGGACAGACCCAAAGGAAAAGCCAGATAGAGTCAATCATTTTAATGTTTTGTTTATGTTTTTAACATAGCTCTTTAGAAATGTAGATGACCGAGCACATTTTTCATGTTTTAACTCAGTGTTTGATATCTGTATGTCTCTCCAAAATGAAGATTTACATTTAAAAAGTTGAATTTATGCCTGAAGATGTGTATGTACATGGTTTTTTAATATTCCTAATTTTGGGGGAAAAAACCATAATTTGGCCCTACATTGTAATAAAAATGAATTACGATACTATTATTTCCAAAACATTTATTCATGCAGGTGCTAGCATAAAAACAAAAATATGCTCTAAGATCTGCCTTGGGAACAGATGTTTTCGAAAATAGTGGTGAACAAAAGCAGATCAAAAAAGTAGGAAAACATTTCAATCCAAATGTGTAGGATGCTGGGATTGCTGTTGATGGTGCAGCTGGTCCAGAAAGCTGGGCATTCCTTTTAGGAGCCCTGTCACTTTTCTTTTCAAGTAACAAGCAGGGATAATGTGTCAAGGAGATAGAAAACAATGCCATAGAGCTGGTTCTCCAGCAAGCATTATCTGTTGAAGCCTAGAATTCATCATGTTCTGTGCTTATCTGGAAAGCAGGCTTCTAGAATTTGTTAGGGGTTCACAAACACAGAAGTAATCAAACCTGAATGACTATAACTGTAACTAAACTATAACCTAGTTTGAGTGTGGGGGACCCAGGAGGAGACAGGAACTGAGGACGTAGAATTCAAAGGATGGAAATCCGAGGCAAGTCCTAAGAGTGATAATGTGAGTGCCCCACCTCTCAGTCCTCACATCTGTACCACATCTGTCCTCAAGGGGTAGGCATGGAAGTTACAAAGGAGATTATATACAGAAGATGATTTCTTAAAAACGGTTTTAGAAAATCTGTCTTCAGTGCTGAAAATTCTGAATTACGAGGACCTTCTCTGTATGAATGTGTTTATGTATTTAAGATTGTTATTATTCATAGTAACCATCAGCAAATTGTACTTCCTGAGCCCCTTGTGCTGCCCCTATGCTAAATGTATGTTGTCCATGATCTTATTTAACTTCTACATAAAGCCTCTGAAGTAATTACTATTATTATCCACATTTTTCAGATAAGAAAATTGACAGATGGAAAGGTTAAGAAATGTGTCCAGTTGTATCCATCTAGTAAAGGGTAGAAATGGGATTTGGGCAAGTCTATCTGATTGCTATATTGTTGCCCAGTTTGCTATGCAGTCTTCTATTTTGGATGGATTTCTAAATCTCACAAATTTGGTGTTTTGTTCTCCAGTTCTAAGATGGCTGAAGTTTTGCATTACATTAATTTTTTGTGTCTAGGAAATGGACTGCATTTGACTTGGTTCAGGCACTGGGACTTGTATACTATCTACTGGAACCCAGACACCCATGCAGAATAATCCATTCATACAGATCTCTCTCTCTCTCAAACGCACACATATACTATACGGGTGAAGATTTATTATTGCCACATATGGCCCCTAATTTGGGAGGCATGACCTCCGGGACTTTTCTGTGAAATGATGAGTTTTGCCTGGAAGTTGCTAGAGCCATTACAAAATTAAAAAGTGGAGCATACGTACAATTATTCCATCGTAAGACTTACTGAGATAAATCAGTTGCAGGAGATTAGGCTCAGAGCAATTAAAGGAAAATTTAGTTTCCCCATGGCTGCTTTGGGGGCGGCATCTTGTGGATAGGATTGCGTCGCACTAACATTCATGTGAGGATTGATAAATGGATATATACCAAACCGTAGGTATGTCCCAGGTAGTGACTGTTATAAAGACGTGCTAGGTTAGAACCATACTAGCAAACCAATGATAAACGGACAGTTTGAAATTGTTTTTTATTAGACCCACTGAGAAGACCCATCAGTGTGAACAGGTGAGGAGTTTTCTTATATCCTCCATCAGTCCATTCTGGAAGCCAGTTGCTTAGCCTGTACGTTGTCCTCACGGCCAGGGATTGACATAAGTGCAAGACCAAAAAGTAAAAAAGTATAGCACCATCGAAGTGAATCTAGTTCTTCCAGAGATTGAAAAGGTCTCATCACTGAACAGCTTGTAGAACAGCTTTCCGAAGGTAATTCTGAAATGCATGCAGAGACGTGATACACCCGAAGGAAAGTTTCACTGTGAGACTAGGTCAATTCCAAATTTCTGTGAGCCAATGTATCCTCACCCATCTTCACCTTCACCTTCATTATCATCATCCTTCATTATTTCGTGGTCTCCTTGAGGCCAACCACCCTGAGAAAAAGTAGTTGGAGAACGTACTATTCCCAAAGCAAGTGACAGCCTAGAGAGATGAAGGATTATACATTGTCACTTACTTCAGCTTGTGGTCATGTCAGGAAGACAGATGAGCCCTGGCACAAGAGAATCACCCTTCTAGATCACAGTGTCCCCCCTTCTTACGTGCTTTATGGATGGCTTTGAAACATGAACTAAATGAGAGCTATCCGGTCTTGGTTCCGATTCATTGCTGTATATTCTCTGAACGGTTCCAAAAGAACTTCTGTTAGTAAATGTTTAGCCTCTGGCCATAACTATCATCCTCTTCAGTACACTGAGGGCAAGCAAGAAGGCCAAAATGTGACAAAGAAAGAATCAAAGAAAACTCAGATTTCTTCTCTCACATTCATATGGATCAGGTCTATTTTTATGCTTATTAGGATTCTTTTAAAACAAAAGAAAATACAATGAAATGAGCTATGCAAAAAAAGGCAGAAGAAACCATCAAAGCTCTTTCTAATCAGCAGGGAACATTGAATTCTTGATTTGCAGCTTAACTCGCTCCAAACCGGCTAGCCCAAATCTTCCCAACCGTGACCTCAGGGGCCATAGTGGCCCTTCTGGAATTCCCGGGTTTGGGCTGGAGCTCATCCTCCCGGATTACCATCAGCTGAAGGTCAGATTTAAACGCCAATTTTGCAACTCTGTCTCTCTGTTGTAGGCAATTGCCTTGGGAAATGAATCCCACTGTGGTTAGGAAGAAGCTGTTTTAAGCTATCTTCTTAAATGCTTGTGGTAAAACATCCCTCATCTCCAAGCTCAGTCTTCCTTTTTTGTCTGTGTAAAAACGATTTGTAATGCAAATGCGTTCCTCTGTCATAAAACACTTCTGAAGCTATGCCAATTTTTATATTGCCCAAATTTTGTAATGCCATAAAGGTGCTTATTTATCAATGGATGACTAGACTTTAAGAAACAAAGATTGCCTTTAGAAGAGTGTTGATTGTAATGTTAGAAGCGACTAACGCCAAGCAAGCAACGGTCTGTAGTGCTTTGAAAATGGCCTCCTGGAATGAAGTTGCATCTTTTGAAACCAAACACGGTTCTTCAGTGGTGACACGCAAGGCAGAACTGAGTTGTTTTGACCTATTGTCACCCTGCCATTGCGGCTTCTGTTGTTGGCTTCCGGTAACCTCATAACCAACTCCCTGCTGCCTTAAAAATTAATTATGATAAGAATTTCGTTTCAGTTCAGACTGTTCAAGAATGCCTCACGTGCAGGCTGCAAATTATGAAGTGTAAATTAGGGCATCACTGAGCAGGAAAGGTCCCAAGAAACCAATTTAAGAATTCTCTCCGGATTTAGGGGAGACCTGGAAATCGTCCCTTCTGGAGAAAGAACTTGAAATTAGAGTCGACTTGCCATTCAATTTCACCGCATATTGGGATCAAACTTCTTGGAAAGAATGTGCTAAATGTATGCGGACAAAAAAAAATTTTTTTTTAATTTTACTGCTTATAGAGTGACTCTCACAACTTTATGAAAAAATAACCACTAATAATTGCCATGTGCCATTCTAAGAGTGGTACATATGTAGTAGCTCACTCAATACTTCTAGTGACTCTAGGAAGTGGGTATTATTATTGACACCCCCATTTTATAGATGATGCAACTGAGGCACAGAATGTTTAAGATGTGAAGACCACAGGGCTAGCAGATGACAGTCTCACTCCACGGTCCTTGCTCTTAACCTTGAAATGTTAGTTTGACTAACAAATAACTTAGTTATTTGACTCAGTTTCGGTACTCTCTCTTATGATATTTACAAAACAAGTGGTAGATAGCCTCTAAGGTGTGATCAGGAAGATACTTTAACAATTACTTTTCCATGCACCAAACTTTGGGAGCACGAGGAGTCTCTTTGCCAAGCTTCTCGGACGTTCTAGAGCAGGAATCCGCTTGCCCTGGTTGGTTTTCCTTTCTGCTGACCCTTGCTTGCTTTAACTTCCTCACCCGGCCTTCGTTTGTTTTCCACCTTCCAGAATCTGTCCACATCTCTTGTCTGCTGGCTCCGCATTTCCTGTTCCCTCTGTTCTCCTATGTGTCTGTGAGTTTTTAGGAATGTTCTCTACTATCACTTTACTTTCAGAGTTCTGCTCAGGTTGTATAAAATATTCTCTCTGTCAGACTTTGGGAAGAGAGGGGGACAGAAAAGAAAATATTCGTGACACCTTCGCATCCTGAAAACTCTTTCTTCCAGATCACCTCGTATTCGCCGAAGTTAAAGTTTAGTCCCAAATAGCTCTGGATATATGAAATCCATAGTATAAAGTTTTCACAGCTGTGGTCAGTATGTGCATATTCTGTCAGGCTGTTTGGAAATGTGCTGCATTAAGGATGTAGTGTTCTGAGAAATTGTGCTTTAAAAGTGGAGTCAACAAAGCCCAGTGAAATTGTAAATCGAAAGTTCAAGATCAGCAATACGCAAGAGAACAATACTACTACAGAATGCTCTTGTTTTCTCAAATATACGCAGAGCTTCATATGTTAATACCCCAGACTCCAAGATGGCCAATTTATTTTTAAAACAAGAAACAAGAAACACCTGTTTATTATCAACCATAACAATAATATGTTTAATTTTGAGAGAATGTTTTTGGCAGTTGCTAATAAGCTGTATTTTAAGATTTAGAATAGTTTTAATATATTCTAATGGGCTACTTATGAGGCACGAGGAAATATATTTGGATGCATTTTAGTTTTACTTAAGTTCAGTGAGTATTAAATGTGTACCTTACATTGACTTTAGTCCTTATCTTACCAGATTCTAATTATGGAAAAAAAGAAATTTAAAGTTCCATCCTGGGACACCCGGGTGGTTCAGTCGGTTAGGCATCTGCCTTAGGCTCAGGTCATGATCCCAGGGTCCTGGGATCAAGCCCCGCATCAGGGTCCCTGCTTAGCGGGGAGTCTGTTTCTCTCTCTCTACCTCTGCCTCTCCCCCAGCTCGTGTTCTCTCTCTCTGCCTCTCTCTCTCTCTTGGTCTTGCTCTCTCTCTCAAATAAATAAGTAAAATCTTTAAAAAAAAAAAATAAAGTTCCATCCCTTTATCTTACCATGTTCTATTACTCAAAGAAATAATTAAGGTAGGGTTATCATTGCCCCACAAATATATTTTTGAAAAAGTGGTTTCACTCATATGAGCATATGAATGTTTAAATAAAACACTTGGAGGGATGCCTGGGTGGCTCAGATGGTTAAGCGTCTGCCTTCGGCTCAGGTCATGATCCCAGGGTCCTGAGATTGAGTCCTGCATCGGGCTCCCTGCTCAGTGGGAAGCTGCTTCTCCCTCTGCTGCTTCCCCTGCTTGTGCTCTCTCTCTGTCTCTGACAAATAAATAAAATCTTAAAAAATATATATTAAAAAAATAATATAAATAAATAAATAAAGCACTTGGGAGGGAGAGAAACCCTACAGGTGAACAAGCTACAGGTAGTCACTCCATTCTGTTTCACAGGGTTGACCAGAGCCATGTTTCCTGTATTTTCTTTGGTTGCAATATGATGATTGCCTACAATCAAAGAGAAAGAGCTAACTAAAATTTTTAAAAGCGCATGTGACAATTCAGCTAGGAGCTTTTTTTTGAAAAGTGCAAAAGCAAAAATATAAACAATGTTTCTTAGAAATTTCTGTGTGAAACTATCTTAATAAATTTTTAATGGCAATTTGCATTTTCATCTTTCTCAGATTTAAGGCTTTCAGTTAAAGTCACTTTCTTTCTAGTATTTACCCCTTAGAAAGCAAATATTGAAGGAAATTATTTTCCCTGTTGATTTTGGGTTTGGTTTTTTTGTTTTTTTGTTTTTTTTTTTTTAGTTTATTCTGCCTTTTTAAATTTTAACTGTTTAAATGCTGTCATCTCTGGTTTAGGCCTGATTTTTAAAAAATGTACATGGCCAAAAAAATTTAACATAAGAATGTTCAAAGCACATGTTTTATCTGAGGATTTTGCACAAATCTTGCCATGTCACCACCCTTAAAAGAAATAACCCTTGGACAAAAATGAAGCAGTCAGCCTAAGATAAACTAAACTGACCTCTTTTTTAAGTTAATTCCATAGAAAAATGAGTATGTTTGCTAGGGGCAAGATAGAGCATCACCCTCCCTCTCCCCACAATCCCTAGATTTGTTGTTTTTTTAAACAATTGAGGTTAAGAAGAATTTAAAGGGGGAAAGAGTTAGTAATGTAGAGAAAAGTGCCATTTAAAGTGCCATTAAAGTGCTAATTAAATTTTTGCTGACATTTTTTTTTAAATTATATTGAACCTCACTAGGTATGCCCCAAATGAATATAGAAATATTATGTAAAAACTGACTATTCTCTTTGATGATATGGCATGATATAGATATGAAAGATTTCTGGGATGTCTCATCAAAATGTAGTGCTTGCATGTTTAAGTCTTATCTTCAGATTTTTTGAGAATATCCATTTCTTACATTAGTTGACTTTTTTTAATGAAGAAAGGCATCCAAGGAGATAACCACATGACTTTTTATTTTTCATTAACTCTTTATTTTTCACTCCATACTCACTGTTGTGCTGTTTAAATACTGGCTTCAGAAAATAAACAACGTTTTGTATAATTTGGGGCGTTATGTTGAACTCAATTATAGTCTCTAGAGGAATCAAGGAAGATGTTTGTTGTTTTTATTTCTTTAAAAAAAAAAAGGAAAAAAGGAGTTGAACAACCCAAATTATTCTGCTTGCTTAAGACCACTACTGGAAGCATTCATATTTTTTACATATCCTAAATGTTGATCCTGTCTGACTCATATTAACCTTTCCTGTAAGGATCACAAATCTTCAGATAATCTCCTATATCTTAGTAATTTATTTTCTGTCAAACACATAAAACAAAGCTTGGTAAAACATTCCATTAAAAAGGGAGAGAGGTTGGAGGAAATTTTTTCATTGTGGTATGTACTGCATTTTCTGGAGTCTGATGAAACCCAGATGTTTCAGAGTGCCCACAAGGTTGGCTAGTCCTAACCTGCTGGATCCCTGGTTAATCTCTGAAACCCTGTGCTTCCATCCTATCAAATAGAGTGCTGCCTTTTGCTGAATGAACTCAGCTGAGTTTGTGACCAAGAGTTGAATCAAAAACAAAGTGGAAATTGAACATAATAGAATTTCTGCAATGGTTTATTATACATTCCTTTCCAAAATGGTCCATATATAATTTAGTTTGGGAGTAAATGTCTTTTTTGACTTGAAGCAGTGCCAGTATTTACAAAGGGACCGTAAGTCCCATTCTCATGAATATTTTACAATATTCTACAGTAACAAATAATGGATTTACTTGAGAAAGTAACTAGTTGTATGGGTAGCTCCTCCATTCACATCTTGGAGACCCGCTGAGAATGTAGTTGTCTGGGTTGAAAAAGTCTCCTCCTACCCTTCTAGCTTCTTTGGCTGGTCTAATAATTAAATTGACATAAGACAAAATCAATGGGAGAAAAACAAATTTAATTTTGTACCTAAAAGAACCCCAAAGATATGAGACTGAAGGACAAGTCAGAGGGTTGAGACCTCTATGTCATCCTGAGCTAAGGATGGGAGAGAAGCCTGGGGCTTCAAAAGGGATTCACAGAAAGATTAGAAAGCAGATGTTTGGTAATCAAATGTTTGCCCTGCCATACGGATAGGTCTTTTAGATAAAGTTATCTCTGGTAATAACTCTTTTCCTAGGTCAGGGCCCCTATCTAAATTCTTTTAGGTGGGTAAGGGAGAAGGAAAAGTTTGTCCTGAGTCTGCTGGGTCTTGATTGACTTCTGATCAAAATAATGCACATGCCAAAGTGGCACATTTTGTGGTGGCATGCTGTGCTCACCTTCCTAGTATTCTATGTAGTTTTGAATGAAGAACAGATGCCCTACTCTAGAAAAATTATAAAATCAAAGCAACAACCTGAAAACTGGGAGAACTACCAAAGACAGTGACTGAGGACACTTTGCAGAAATGTGAATAATAAAGGAGTGAATGATTTTTTTAATCATCTTGATTGTGTTATCAACTTAGAATAATTTGTACCACAAGTTAAAACCAAATAGGGGTTAATTTAGTCATTAATGTATTTCTCAGTAAACTAATTGCATTTCAGAATAGTTAGCCCTTATTTCAGTGCCTTGATTTCTTTAGGGCCCAGATCATTCTCTCATTCTCCTTAACTAACATTGTATAAAAGCATGTGATCATCCCATTATCTGACCTGACAAGTATTTTTAAACTTTACATGATTCTGAACCTAAAGTTAATACTTTGATAACTGTAATTCAAAATAATGAGTATTTATTGAATTTATAGAATAATGGCCAATCTTTCAGACAGAAAATATAATACCTCAATGTTCATTATCTTTTGAAAAATATTGAATTTCCAAACATGTTTCCAAAATATTTGCCTTTTGGTTTTGCATATTTGTATTTCTAGTTTTCTTCCCTGCTGAGGCATCTGTTCATGATTTCTAGCTTATTTCAAAATCTTTTTGTGTTAATGTTTAGATTTGATATTCAAATTCTTTATATGCTGGGTGAGTTCTAGAGATCCGCTCAATAAGACTTTTCAGCTTCATAAATTTTAACTTAAAACATTGTAGGGTTTTTTTGCACTTGGGAAAATATTCATCTTTTTCCTTATACCAATTAAACAAAGTCTGTGTCATTACTTTTAACACTTAGACTTCCAAATACATTAATGATTGAGATAACATTTGCAGTCTTTCTGAAAATTTATTTTTTAAAATATAGCTTTGGTTCCAGAACACAGAGAAACTTTAAACAAGCAAGAAGGAGCTTTTTGTTTGTTTTATGGAGGGATAGTCATATTTTGAGAGGAACTTCTCCTTTGGGAGAGAGAGGAAGCTGGATTCCCCAGGATGGAACTTCTTGTCTCTCTTTTCTGCAACAGGATTGCTACTCATTAAGGTAAAAGGCTGTGGTTTTGGTTTTATGTGTTTTCTGTTAATTCACTTAAAAATGCTTTCCCCCTGTACATATTCCTTATAAACTGTTAAGTCTACAGGATAATATATGTGCCCATTTTTATCTACGGCCATAGAAAATGACATAGATAAATATCACTTTGTGCTAAAAATAAGTTTGTAGTAATACAGAGGTCAGTCCTGATTCATATGGTACATAAAACAGACTGGATTTTGAGTCATGACATCTACACAAAATGCAATACTGCTGAATTTTCATATTAAGAGGTTTTGTCTGAAGGAATTCAGACACATACACAGTATGGCCCCAGAAATTTTGCCAAGAAAAGTTGAGTTTAAAATGTAGGGGAACTGATCCAAGAATAGGCCTCAAACATGTTGCATTCATTATACACAGCTGTGTACATGAGAAGTGACTTTTTATCCCACCTACCAAAACCCTAGCCAGAGCTGTCACTCTTTTTTTTTTTTTTTTTTTTTGCCAACTTGCTGACCTTTCTGTTCCCACAAAAGGGAAATGTGATTGACAGATGATTATTCAAAACATTTTGGCAATAAAAAAATGTATTTTTTATAAATACAGCACATTTTTAAAGAGACATTTCTTGGGAGTAAGTATTAACGAACCCAAGATATGGAGGAAACCAACTTGGATTCAGAATATTGATGGAGATTACATGAGGGGGTTTTGGCAAGTAAGGATTTAGAGGTACTTGGGTTACCAAGGCGATAAAGAATTATTATAAAGACTTGGCAAAGAAAGAGAAAAACAGAGACCCATTTCAGTATGCCTGGAAGAAACGAATGTCAATCATGACACATCAGCAGCTCTTCAGTTGGGTTTTAGGGAAGTGGAGTGAGTGTTAAGAGATATCCATAGCCACCTATTTATAATTACCTGGTTCGATCACATGTTCTTTCCTTCTGCTTCTGCCTCCGCTGCTGATTGGTGTTCTCCCGTTTTATCTCCAGATCCAGCTTCCCAAGTATAGGATCTACTCGATGGAGAATAGACTCCATCCCTTAGACAGCATAGCCATGTTGGGCAGATCTATCATGGCAGACCATTTTATGGACGCTGGCCTTGCCAATAGTTGGCTTTCTTTGGGTCAGCTACTGATTCAGTCAATCAATTGGAACTGGATTCGCAGGAGTGATGCCATGAAACCCAGCAGGGAATCCAAAAAAAGGGGGCTTTTGGAAGGCTTTGTGTGACCTTGGCAGCCCATGTATTTTATCATAAACGCATGCATTAGAATAATAAGAGATATTTCTAAAAATATGTGATGAATTTTAACAATATTTTATTTTGCTCAATTTTCCTCACCTGATGTTTCAGTTTCTCCAAGGGGAAGTAAATAATACCAAACAAGATAATGAGGGAATGATTTGTATTGTTATTTTTCCTCTCTCTCTGATGGTCACTAATTCTTATTATAAAGATTATGCTAGCAGAAGTGCTTCCCTGGTCCAGGAAGCCCAACAGATGAATACAGTTTAATCTGTGTGGCGATATGCGTGACATACGGAGAGCAAGGTCCAGTATTTCCCAGCACTAGGAAATGTATTCTGTCTTTTGACCCAACAGATCCTGAGGCTACTTCTTTCCAAAGACTCTAACCAACTCCATTATTTTCTTTGGGGAAATATATTTGGGGATTTTATGACTGTCGCTATTCTAAAAACAGGAAAATAATCTTTGCCTCTTCCAGACTCAAAGAATATTTGCCAACTCACACATAGCTAATTTGTGTCAGAAATAATGATGCTACCTCTGTCTCAAAATCTTTTTCCAATTCCGTAATATCATAGGACTGTTAAGCATTATTTGGCATTCTTGGATATTAAGAACTAACTTTATTTTTATTTGTGTCCATCAAAATTATTTAATTTTTATAACTTTTAAATCAGTGCTGTGCTTAATTGTACTACCTTTGACTATGAAATCTATTTGCATGCATATATATAAATTGTATGAGCAGTTTCTTCGATATTGCTCTAGATGAGTATGATAGAAATAGAAATACTTAAATACTTGATTTTACTCATATCATACCTATATTTAAACTCTTTAGATGCAATATTAGTTTTTAAGTAATTTATCGCCTAAAGTGATTGATTGAATTAATATTTCCAGTAGTGCCATGGAGTAAAACTATTCTGCTTTAACAATTTAAATCAAATTCAAATTATTAGTTTTGACATTTGGAAAATTTCTAAATCTTTATTACTGTAGAACCAAGTGATCATCTAACAGCTACAGTTGTATTAGCCATGGTAATTTAAAATTTGCCACAAATTCAGTTCAGATGAAGCAACTTTATTCAGTTGTGTAGACATCCTAAGTACGGTGGGGGCTTGAACAATGAATGAAATGTGAACCCTGCCTTTGATGTTCTACTGTATTTCAGCTCTATGATAGGTATGTGTCAGAAATTACCTCATTTAATTTCATAGCAAGCCAATGACATAGGAATTACATTATTTTTATTTTACATACATTGCTGAGACTCAGAAATGTCCGTTAATTTCCCCAAGACCAGACATCTAGTAAGTCTGAAAGTAAGGCAGAGGCACAATTTGAACTCAGGGCTGTCTGACTCCTGGGCCCATGGTTTCTAGTTTTCATCAGGCCTCCATGCGGTGCTATCATAGAGGTAGATGATACAGCTGTGGTTTTGGTGTGGTGAGTAACAAAAGGTGGCAGGTAGAAGAAACATTTGATTCCTTTGAATTTGCTAGTTAACATATACAAGAATGTGCATGGCCCCTTACCCTGCAAAGAGGCAAAGAATATTTGAGGAGCAGTAGGTAGCAATTTTATGAAGGAAGATTCTGGGGTGGGTTGAAGAAAAGCAGCAAATGAAGATTAAAAAGAAAGGCCCAGGACCTGTTATATAGGCCTAAGGCATCCTGCTAAGGAGGTTAAATTTGGCTTTGTAGGAAACAAAGTAGAGACACAAGCAGGGTTTGTGTTATTAAAAAGTAACTCTGGCAGGAGTGGAAAGAGGGCACCAATAAGGTTGAAGGGAAGAAGAGGGAGAGAATATTTAGGATGCTATTGTAAAAATCCAGACACAAGATGATGAGGATCTAAATGCGGACAGCAGTTGCATGGACAAAAAAAGAGGGGTGAGATTCAAGACCTATGTAGGGAGTAGAAGCAACAGGATATGGTGATGGATTCTCTGTTGGAGTTGAAGAAAAGGCAGTTGAAACTTTACCTTGGTCAACTAGGGGGAAAATATATGAATTGAAATACGAAGGGCAAGAGGGAGGAATGGCTTTGGCGTGAGTGTGACATGTAATATGTTTGACTTTGGATATGTTGCATTAGAATGGTCTCTGAGACAGCCACAGCAAGTACTGGGAATTATGCGGTAATACAATCAGAAACAAAGAGCCAGGGGAATACAGACAGAAAGAGATTAATGTCAACTTATTGGTCAAGGAAGGCTTTGAGAAGAAAATGACATTAAATGCCAAAGGACAGATAAAATTTCTGTGTGCAAAAATTGAGTAAAAGGACATTTGAGGTAGGTTGGAATTCAAAATATGTTTTTTGTTTACTATTTTATTGGATATCCACCTGGATGTGCGCACAATGTGATATATTTTTATTATAATTTCCTCTAACATGTAAAGTCTTTATGTTGGGCAGTAGTCAAGTTAAACACCTTATATATCCGTTCTTTCGTTTAACCAATATTAAGCCAATCATATTTAACAACAGGAAGTATGTTGAAACAATAGGTACAGTTGTAGTAAGGGCTGTGGTTGTTATGTTTTCTCAGTATAGTGAATTTGCAATAGTCCCGTGGCATCTAGCCATGAGGGGACAGGAGACTTTCAGGATAGAAAGAGGAGGCATCTGAGCTGAGACATGAAGGACAAAGAGGAGTGAGCCAAGGAAGGATCTATTCCAAAGAGAAGGAATAGCCTTTGCGAAGTGCCAGAAACCGTTAACTCTAGTAAAAACTGCAAGGAGAGGCTAGGTCCGGAAGGATCTTATAAACCCAACTAAGGAGTTTGGAAATTATCTTAATGGTAGTGGGGAGTCATTTAAAATTTTTCAATCAGGAAATCGATATGATTATATTTCTCATTTTGAGACATCTTTTTGGAATGTTGTGTAAAGAATGCGTTGGAAGAAGCCAAGAATGGGGCAGGTATGATACTGTATCCAGGTGTAAAATGAGGATTTCATTAATGAAGGCAATGACTATGTTGAGGAAAATAGTGAAGATGGTGGAAGGCTGCTGGAGCGATGTGGTGTGGGGGGCAGGGCTGATAGAAGAGAAGACAGTGGCATCCAGGTTTCATTCTTGGGC